>NW_006160147.1:7307417-7317695 GCF_000334495.1 Tupaia belangeri chinensis
GAGTACCAGTGAAAATTAGTCATCTGTTTAGATAGTGTGGTTTCAGAGGGTCTCACTGACATGCCAACATTAAAGCAAAACCCAAAGTATTTTTTTTTTCTCTTGGAAGTGATTATTGGGAAGTGAGAAGTGGGATAGGGAGGAGGGGATGTCCTGAACAGAACGGCAAGCAAAGGCAAACACAGTGAGGCAGTGGCAGGCTTTGTTAAGTTCAGGAGCAGCAAAAGAGGCCAGCAGGTGGTGTGGAACTTAAGGTGGCTGGATCCCACATGGTTGACTGAACAGTTTGAGTCCGAGACCCCGTGGCTTGCAAACCATGCTCAGAGTGTTGCCCAAAATCCTGAGAGGAGGATGGAGGAGAAGGAATTGCGGCATGGCCTCCATCTCTCTCCATTTCTTTCTGTCTTTCTCTGGCAACTGCATAAGCTCTATAGCAAAAACAAAAAAGGGGGGCCAGCAGGTAGCATAATGGTTATGTTACTGGACTCCCTTGTAGTCGACTGCGGTTCGAGTCCTGGACCCAGTGGCTTAAAACTCACACTGGGTACATGTGCATGCATGCCCCAAATCCTGAGAGGAGAATGGAGGAAAAGGGATTGTGGCATGGCTGGGGGCCAACCCCCCGGGGGGGGGGGATTTCTTGCTTTCTGTCTCTCTGGTGAGTGCAGGGGTCCTACAGCAAAAATTTCTCTTGAAAAAAAGAAAAGGAACAGCAGAAATACTGACATGGTTAGAGCACTGAGCCATGGAGTGTGGGAACCATCGAGAGTGGGAGATAAGGTCAGGAACATAGCCATGAGCTCTGTCATGTAAGGTCTTCTCAGCTATTGAGGGATTTTTGGCGTTTACTACGCATGACATGGGAAACGGAGGCTCTTTAAGAGATGAGTTCCATGACTTAAACATTCTAAAAGTTTTGTTCTTTTGCAAATATGCTGTGGTTGGGATCAGTGGGGCAATAACAGAATGGGGGGAGCAGGTAGGAGGTTATGGCAATGACCCAGGAGAGAGATAATGGCAGCCTTGAAGCTGGTGAAATGTGATTGCATTCTTGATAGAGTTGAAGATCGAATAACTAGGATTTATGCACGCTATGACTGGAAGAGAAAGAGAGAAAGAAAAAATGGGCTGAAGGCTTCAAACCAGAGTTACTAGAAGGACAAAGTTGCATTTGCTGTGATAGGAGACTACATGAAGAGAAGTTTTTAGGGGAGAAGTAGTTTGAGTTTGGACATATTGGGTTAAGATGGCTATTAAGATATCCAGATGGAGATTTCTAGCCTGGAGTTATGAAATGAAAAAATAAACCCCCTTATGCTATGTTTATTTTAATAGGGGTAGCCCTCCCCCCACCAGGCTGCAGACTGGATCCATCCCACCTGCTGCACAGTGTGAGGTCGACAGTGGGTGAGCAAGTGAGGCTTTGTCTGTGTTTGCAGGCCAGCACTTGCATTGCCACCTGGGCTCTACTTCCTGCCTGATCAGGGGCATTATTGGATTCTCATGGGAGCAGGAAGCCTACTGTTATGCGATTATTTTGTTACATATTGCATTGTGGTAGTGATGAACATGGGGTGCATGGTGGACGTGGTGCGCTTGGGTCATTCCAGACAAACATCCGCCCACATGTCCATGGTGCCAGGAAGGTTGGGGATCATTGTATTATAATACATCACATAGCTAAATGATCTCTTTCTATATATAATCATCAAGATTCTGAATTCTACATTGGGCAAAATTAGAGCAACTGCATTTCTTGGCATATTCTCTCTTGAGGTTTATTTCTGCCAGTGTGTAATTCATATTGCAATGATTAAGTGCTAAACTGTGTGGCATGAACTCTAAATGCTAAATCAGTGCAGAGGGGGAGAAAAGCCAGTGGAAATTAGAGTCACTCAAGGAAATCTGCAAGGAGATGTGACACACGAGGGACATGGCTGGAATTTCTTAGCAAGGGGATCAAGAGAAGTAAAAATACACGAAGAAGGAAGAACATGATGCAAGGGTAGAAATGCCCTAAAGGAGGAGGAGGTTTGCCCAATCTGACATTCCTCAAACATGCAAATGATTCTTTAGGCTCTGGGATCGGGCTTACCTGTGCTGTTGAATTCTTCAGGCAATTCCCAGAGAAATGGGAGCTTCAACGAGAAAAAGACAAGCATAGACTTCCCAGAAAGCATATTTAATGGGTCATGTTTTTTTAAACATTAAACTGATGTGTTTTAATACTATTCTCAAGATATTTTTCTCTTGCAACCTTCTACCTCTAAAACTACCCTGGGGTAATGATTTACATAGCAGAAGAGGATGGAAACCTAACACCCTGAGCAAGTGTAAGCTTCAAAACCATGTATTTGTAAGCTACTAGCTAACATTTATCAAGAATCAAAATAGTCCTGTAAGTTGTACATAAGAGTGATCTAGGCAAAATTGGTGCATGTGTGTATGTGTATGAAGGGATCTTATATTAATATATTAAAGTAATACACTCTGGCTGTTTAAAGAAGACTTAAAGATTGAACATCCCTAATCTGAAAATCCAAAGTCCAAAATGCTCCAAAATCCAAAATGTTTAGGGTTCCAACATGGGTGATGGGTCACAGTCGCAATGCTGTAATACAGAAATTTATATAAAATTAGACTATGTGTGTGAAGGGTCTTCACAAAGTTTATGAAAAATGCATGTTTTGAAAAAAACTATGCATATATTTAAATTTTTTGTACTATAATAAACTTGTACTTTAATTTCATTTTTCCATAAACTTTTTGAAGTTTTCTTATATAAGGTATATATGAAACATAAATAGATTTTATGTTTAGCTCTGTGTCCCATCCTCAGCGTTTCTCATTATGCATGTGCAAATACTCTAAAATCTGAAAAAAATCAGTATCTGAAACATGTCTGGTCCCAAACATTTGGATAAGAAATGCTCAACTATTAAAGAATATTAGAAGTCTAACGAGGTGGCATGGTGGTTAAGATGGCTAGATCCTACATGACTGGTGGCATGGTTCAAATCCTGGACCCAGTGGCCTGAAAAACATTCCGAGGATACATGTGTGTATGTCCAAAATCCTGAGAGGAGAACAGAGGAGGGACTGTGGCATGGTCATCTCCTCCATGGTCATCCCCTCCATTTTCACTGTAACATGGTCATCCCCTCCTTTATTGCTTTCTCTTTTCTCTATTCTCTCTCTCTCTCTGGTGAGTGCACATTTCCTATAGCAAGAAAAGAAAGAAGAAAGAAAGAAAAAAGAAAAAGAAAGAGAAAGAGAAAAGAGGAAGAGAAGAAAGAAGAGAAAGAAAAAGAAAGAAAGAAAAAAGAAAAAAGAAAAGAAAAAAGAAAAGAAAGGAAAAGAGAAGAAAAGAAAGAAAAGAAAGAAAAGAAAAGAAAAGAAAAGAAAAGAAAAGGAAAGGAAAGGAAAGGAAAGAAAAGAAAAGAAAAGGCTGTTAGCTACTTTCTGGAATATTCCAAATCATCAGAGACTCAGGATTGGCAGGGGCATCTCTAGAAACAACTGGTAATCTCCCACCAGACTGCATGTACAAGTGATCCCATTGCCAGGGAGCAGAGGCTCTGGGCACACACACCCAGGGCTCTGTAAACTCAGTGGCTCTCTACTGAGTTTCCCCACACCCACCAGGAAACCAGGGCAGAGGGCACCTCCTTCTGCATACCTTGTACTTCCAAATCCAAGTGTTATGTAGGGCCACTGAGCCTAGGCCATGGGACATTGCCTGAGAGGCAGGTGACACTGGAAAGTCCTGTTCTGGCTTCTACTTTGGGGACAAAGAATGGAAAATGTAGAGAGAAAAAAAATGGAAATAAAAAATAAATGATACTGTTTGGACTAGCAGGTGGTATAGAGGTTAAGGCTGCTATATCCCACATGACCAACTTCCCAGATCAAGTCCCAGCCAGGTGACTTGAAAAATATGCCTGGTACAGGTGACACTGGAAAGTCCTGTTCTGGCTTCTACTTTGGGGACAAAGAATGGAAAATGTAGAGAGAAAAAAAATGGAAATAAAAAATAAATGATACTGTTTGGACTAGCAGGTGGTGTAGAGGTTAAGGCTGCTATATCCCACATGACCAACTTCCCAGATCAAGTCCCAGCCAGGTGACTTGAAAAATATGCCTGGCACATGGTGATTTCTCTCTCTCTCTCTCCCCCTCTCCTTCTCCCTCTTCCCTCGCCCCTCTCCAAAAAATGCACACACCCTATAGTAAAACAAAACAATGCTGTTCGGGGTTGCTGGACATCCATAACAGGTATACATAACCAAAGAGGGGTCAAAGTTAATCCCATCAGCCTTCTAGACGTGAGCTGACAAGGAAAAGGAGTAAGGAGAGAAATCCGGTGACCCGAGATGCCTCCCATGTATCTGCTCTCTGAACTCAGGCTTGAAATGAGCAGAGTCATCACATCATGAGGACAATGTGCAGAGAGGGAATAGCAGGAACTTCTGCCCTTATTCCCTCACTCCCTTAACACTGTTCCCATAACAATCAGGATTACAGCCAGATTAATGGGGTGCAAAGTTCGGTCAGTGAGCTGTGTACCTGAAGCCTTCACTTTTCTAGACCACCTTAGATTGAATAAAATTAATTTTTGTTCTCATTCTTTACGTTGCAGTTGTCAGAGAAAAACTGCAAGAGTTATAGACAAAATAAAGAAGATTAATTTTTTCAAGTTGTCGTGAGAGTTGATTTTATCACTCTCTGCACAGCCAAAGAGGGAGGTTTGTGCACATCACTTTCAAAAATCATAACAAAGAAATATCACAGAGAGGGAAGTGACAGATCACAGAGCATGGCTCTAAAAACATTGTCCAGCTTTTCAGTTCTCTGCGAGAGGGTGGTGTTTCTAAAAGATAAAAAGAACACAGGTTGAACTCCCAGAACCAGCAGCACAAAAAACAAAGAGATGACCAAGAAAGCACACCAGTCTGGGAGGTGGTTCTGTGACATTGTGTTGAGTGAGATCAGAGGCTCTGTGGGACAGAGGTGGGAAATTATCCAGAGAAGAGAAGTGCTGAGTGAACCAGGAAGTACAAGTGTGGTAGGACTGAGGAAAGGCTGGGGTAAAGAAATGGCCAGGATCCTTAAAAACCAGGGAGAGGAAATTAGATTTCATGCAGGAGGAAATAGAGAGTGACCAGAGTTTTTATATCAGAAGAGAACCAGGGGGGTCAACAGGTGGTATGGTGGTTAAGGCATTGTACTCGCGTATGGCCAAGTGTAGTTCGAGTCCCAGACCTGGTGGCTTGCTTTCTCAATTTCTCTCTCTCTCTCTCTCTCTCTCTCTCTCTCTGTGTGTGTGTGTGTGTGTGTGTGTGTGTCTGTGTCTAGTGAGTGTATGTACCCTGAAGCAAATTGAAAAATAATAATAATTTTTTAAAAAGAAGAGAACTACAACAAAACAAACATTAAGGAAGGGTGTGTTGCTGTATGTTGGAGAGAAGAAAAAGCAGAATAGAGGTGCTTTTACAGAATTTCTGGAGAACTGGCATGACTTGTGCAAGGAGGGCAATCAAAGTGGAAAAGATGATGTATACATAAAATTACAAAAACCGATATGCAATGCCCCAGAAGGGTGGCTTTTAATAAACAAAACAATCAGGAAATGACCCCATGGATTGAAGTCTCTGAGTACACAGGAAGTTAGAGAAGGAACTATTTGGATGGATATGGGAAAGAAGAGGCCTGAAAATGAGAGAGTTTGAAGTGATGGCCCAAAACCCAAGTTTATTTAAAATGGTAATTTTGTTCACAGATGGAGTTCAGGGTAAAATCCAATGTAAATGTGCAGATAACCCCGGTCCCCAGACCCATTGGTTTATAGATTCAGTAGCATCCTCTTCCCTCCAAGCCCACCAGATTTCTTGTGTTCTTTTATTTTTCTCCTTGTGGAATTATTTGTGAATAGGAAACTAGTTAAATTACTAAAACAGTTTAACACATGAAGATCCAGGGAGTCATAAAATTCCAGCTACTTGCTTCAGACTGCACAGGGAGTCTGTGGGGAAATGAACAGAGTTCCTTGACCTTCCATTGCATTCTTTCACATGATCGCTTCGTGATCAACAAAAACCTTTATTATCCTAACAGTGGGTAGGGACTTGAAGAGAAAAAAGTTTTTTGGTTCATTTTCATGTGGACTAAGTATTTCTGATCACAACTAGAGTCTCTGGTAAGGAGAGAACAGTATCAGAAAGGAGACAAAGCTAGGTCAATGAGGCATGAGTTTAATTGTCTGGATTTTGTTCATTGCGCATCTTACTTCTATAAATGCTGCTGTTGCCTCATTTGCAAGGTGCAGTGTTTTTTCCTGTGATTACTCACTGGATTAAAGAATAGAGCATCTGTATGTCTATTCTCTGACAGGTCACTTGGTCATTACCCTCTGCTGCACAATCGTCCTCTAAGGGGTCTGCATTGCTCAGTATTCTATTCATGTCTTTAACTATGATTTAGCTCTAACTAAAGACCCTGGCTTTGTCACAGACATTACACCAGTGAAATGGTCCATTGGTTCAGCTGGGCCAACATCAATACTGTGCATTTTCTAGTTGGTCTGGAATCTGGTAAGTGCTCCTATGAGCATGTTTGTTGGACCTAAGGTTGTCGTATGTGGAATATGCTAGGCTGAGTGTGTTACCTATACTATCTCATTAAATCTTCATAAGATATAAGGAAGGTATTAGTCCCCAAATTTTGCATATGAGGAAACCAAAACCCTAGAGAATTGTCCAACTTTCCTGTGGTTCTATTTCTTTTATTTTGTTTAGTGAGAGAGATTTTTGTTATAGGATGCATGCGCTCACCAGAAAGACAGAGAAAAACAGAGAGCGAAAGCGAGAAATCACCACCACCACCACCACCACCACCACTACCACCCCCCGCCAAGGGGGATGGCCATACCTCAATGCCATGGGATTTGGGGCATGCATGCACATGAGCCTCGCATGAGTTTAAGCCTCTCAAGTACAGGACTCAAACTGCAGTAGACTATATGGGAGTCCAGCGAGGTAACCATTATGCTGTCTGCTGGTCCCATCTGTGGTCTTATTTCTAAGTAAGTCAAAGTTGTCTATACCTAAATATACCATTTTTCCACTATGTTGGGTTACCTCCAGGCTCTTTGTCAGATTGTCCTACATTCAAATAAAAGTGTCTTCCAGGCAGTTTTTTCTTGAATATAGATTTCAAAGAGGTGTAGGTTGATGTTCAAAAATATCTTTTGAATAGACAGGAAGAGATTAAGTGGGGTCCTATACTAATTCACGATAGGTGATGTAATAAGTGCCTTTGTAAATTTGTAAACTCTGTGTTTGTACAAATAGTTGTTTGATAACTGGAGGATGAACTCTCAACCTGTAGTTGGTATGACCAGAGGGTGAAAATTGAAGCAAAATCATCCAAACGTTCAGATACTAGAAGTTTCTGATTTAAGCTTGACATTTCCAAGTTAAAAAGAGAAAAAATAAGACTTTCATTAGATAAGGATTATCTCAAGTCCCAGGTTCTTCTTTGATGGAAGAACCTATGATTCAGTTCTCAGTAGCTCCCTCTAGATAATTCTTATGATTCAGTTCTCAGCAACTCCCTCCAGACAATTCTTTTAAAAAAATGTTCTAAAGTCATGCATGTAGTATTAAAGCACGATTAAAGAAGTTTTACACAAAAGAAAGCTAAAAAACCATACAAAATTTAACCACTCTAGTAAATTCAACTATTTTCATTTATTCCTATTCAGAACTTGCTCATTCAAAAACACAATGTTGTATTATTTAAACCATAGTATTGGTACAATTTCTTGTCAAACCTAAAGTTATACAGTAAATATTTTCCATGTTGAAAAATCATGCCTCAAATCTATTATTTTAATGGCTGCATAATATAGTAATACATTGTAATATGTTGTCATTTATTTAAACATTTCTCCACTGTTAAAACTATTTCCAATTTCTCACCATTATAAACAATGCTATAATGATACATCCTTGTGTATATAACTTTTTCATTCTCCATGACTATTTCCTTAGGTTATATTCTCAGAAATAGGATTATAGACTCAATTGGGAATAAATACTTTTAAGTTCTTGAGTCACATTAATTTATTCATTCTAAAAATATCTTACTAGTGGGAACCAGCAATTAGCGTAATGGCTATGTCGCTGGACTCCCACGTAGTCGACCGCGGTTTGCGTCCCGGACCTGGTGGCTTAAAACTCACGCCGAGCGCATGTGCGTGCGTGCCCAAGATCCCAAGAGAAGAATGGAGGAAAAGGGATTGCGGCGTGAGCATCCCCCCGGGGGGTGATTTCTCGCTTTCTGTCTCTATGTCTCTCTCTGTCTGTATTCAATCTGGCGAGCGCACGCGCCCTATAGCGAAAAAACCTCTCCAAAAAAAAGAAAAGAAAAAAATATCTTACTAGTGTATCTTTGCTGTCACGGAACAATTTCACCAAGATCTCATTATGTACTGTGGACTGAATTGTGTCCCCCAAAATTCTTACGTGTAGTCCTTAAACTCAATTTGATGTTATTTGCAAATGGGCTTTTGGGAGCTAATTAGGCCCTCAGAATGAGATTAGTGCCCTTAAGAAAAAGAGAGAGATTGGGACCAGCAGTTGGTGTAATGGCTATGTCTCTGAACTTCCATGTAGTTGACATGGTTCAAGTTCCAGACCTGGTGGCTTAAACTCACACCGAGGACGTGTGCATGTGTGCCCAAGATCCTGAAAATGGAGGAGAAGGGATTGTAGCGTGGCCATCTCCCCTTGGGAGGGGGGGTGATTTCTTGCTTTCTATCTCTCTGTCTGTCTCTGTCTTTCTGGCAAGCTCACACATCCTATAGTAAAAATCTCTCCAAAAAAAAAAAAAGAGAGAGAGAGATGAAAAAGAGCTTACATCTTCTTTCTCTCTCTACGATGTAAGGATACAACAAGAAGGCCTTCTGTAAGCCAGAAAGACAGGTCTCGCCAGGAACAGAATCTGCCCTCGCACTGCTCTTGGACTTCCCAGCCTCCAGGAGAATAGCAAACAGGCATCTGTTGTATAAGCCACCCAGTCTGTAGTGCTTTATTGTGGCAGCCAAGATAACCACTGTATTTTCTGTTTTCAAATTGGTCAGTATAAAATGTCATTCTTTTCTTCATCCTTTGACCCATCCATTTGGGCTTCACCTCACACAGCATCTTTTCCCAAATCTTCTGGCTTATATTTTCATATATTATTAATCCAGAATTTTGTTTGAGTGCTTCCAGTGTGACAGACATTATACTAGGTGCCTATAAATAGAACAGCAGAGAAAATAGGCCTCTCCTTTCAAGTACCTCATAGTCTAGTAGGGGAATAAAATATTTTAAAATTATTTAAAATGATCTGAACTAATTCAGAAACTAAGGGATCGGAATGAGGGGAGGACATAATCACATAGTGAAAGGAAGGGAAGACTCCTCGTAAGAAGTAACATCAAATCAAAACTTGAAGAGCGAGGTGGAGTTAGAAAGCTGGAGATAAAGAAGTGCGGAGGGGACTCAGGGACTAGGGGACTGAAGAGAAGGGTTTCAAGTAGAAGCCAATGGCGTAAGCAATTAAGCAGCAGGGTAAGAGAGCCAGCCTAAGTGCAGAACTGATAGGTAAACATGGCGAGCCAAAGTTTCCAGCCATCAGCTTAGGGGAGATGATTCCATCGCCCCACCCTCATGGATGCTAGCTCTATCTTTAGTGGCCAGTCTGCACTACATTCATGTTGTTCCCGTACAGCAACGTCTGCCAACTTTCAATTCCATTTGCAAATGGAGAAATTGAAAACCTATGTTGCTTCTGGGTTGATATGAGTGATAAGCTGTGGAGTTTCTGGCTGGGCATGCTTTTCTTCATGCGTTGGAACAGAAAAGAATATGCATAGATAAGCAGCACACAGCGAATCACAAACTCAGCAGTGACTATAAAAGCATGGTCTGTCTTGTGTCTCCGCCCCAGGCAAGCCTGCTCAATTCATTTCTTCAGACATCTCTCAAAAGCTGCCAGAGTGTTTTCCCACTGACAGATTTCATCGCTGCACTGTACATCTCTTCACTACAAAGGAAGAGATGAGGCAGAGACAAAAAGAGATACAGATTTACTGTGCTGGGGACGTTAAGCACACACTGGGTTGGAATTTTATTTCCACTGAATTAGAAGCTCTGGCTCAGCACGGATGGCACAATGATGCTCCTTTAATAAAACAAACTAAATAAAACATGGAGAAGGTGTCCCAGTTTG
>NW_006160147.1:7317726-7321295 GCF_000334495.1 Tupaia belangeri chinensis
TCCTGCTCTCATGCTCTGCCTCTCTCTGACTTAGAAACACCAGACCCTGTCTCACTGCCTTTGTGCTACCTCAAAGCTGCAAGGATTGACCTTACTCTTCAATAAAGTCATAACATACTTGAATCCTTTGGGAACCAACCCCTGAAGCCTCATAAATCCATAATTTCATTAGGTCTCATGACCTGGGGAGAACAGAGAACATATCAAGCTTTAGGGCAACTGGGTTGGGTTCCCTCTGTGTAACATCTGCTCTGTAAAAATAAATATGTGCCTTGGAAAAGATAGTGTAAATCCTGTCTGGCCAGCATTCTCCTGATGACCCTTCCCAGCTTCAGCAGCCTCTGCACAGGTCACAACGCAAGGGCTGTTGTAATGGCATGAGTTGGCACGGTGCAATTTCCCATCTTATCCTTTCCTTGCTGCAACTTCAGGGCCCACAGGTACTGCCACTTCATCTCAGGGCTATTCTCCAGCTAGCAATGGGACACTGAAAGGAGCTGAGGATTATAGGGACTTTCCAGCTTTCTGTTCTTTTTCTAAGTAAGACTATTATTATTATTATTATTATTATTATTATTTGGAGAGGTTTTTGCTATAGGGCGCGTGCGCTCACCAGACAGAAAGAGAGAGACATAGAGACAGAAAGCGAGAAATCACCCCCCAGGGGGGGTGGTCACGCCGCAATCCCTTCTCCTCCATTCTCCTCTCGGGATCTTGGGCAGGCACGCACACGCGCCTGGCGTGAGTTTTAAGCCACCCAGTCCAGGACACGAACCACGGTCGACTACGTGGCAGTCCAGCGACATAGCCATTATGCTAATTGCTGGTTCCCAAGACTATTATTTTTAATTGTCAAAGTGTGTATGTACTTGCCAGAGAGAGACAGAGAGAGGGAGAGGAAGAAGTTATCCCTCCAAAGGACTATGGTCACACAATCCCTTCTCTATGCTGTTAGGAGTTTGGACAAACAAGTACAGACATCCAGCGTGTTTTCCAAGCTGCCAGGGACAAGGCTCTAAGCACATGACTGGTTATGTAGAATCAAACTCCCTTAACCATTAGGCCAAAGGAAAGGCCCAACATAAGACATGTTTTAAATGTATATAGTTCCAATTTATATATGTTATGCTTCAAAAACCTCAAATCCCCACAACTTGCACCAAAGTGTGTACCACACACACTTTGAGAGTTAACCTCCTTTTGAAACTTTTCCTACCTTCCTCATTTTCTCCAGATATAGTTGACCAAGTATTTTGCTTTACTTAACAAATTTTTATATAATGCTATAACTCTTCTGTTTCAGTCCATTTTATGCTACTATACCACAGGCTGGGTAATTTGTAAAAGAAAGAAAGAAGAAAAAGAAAGAAAGAAGAAAGGAGAAAAAAAGAAAGATAAAGAAAAAAGAATACAGAAAGAAAGAAAGAAAGAAAGAAAGAAAGAAAGAAAGAAAGAAAGAAAGAAAGAAAGAAAGAAAGAAAGAAAGAAAGAAAGAAACAGAAAGAAAGAAAGAGAGAGAGAGAAAAAGAAGAAAGAGAAAAAGAAAAAATAAAGAGAAAGCAGTTTAGCTCTCATAGTTCTGGAAGCAGGGAAGTCCAAGAGCATGGCACCAGCATCTGGTGATGGCATCCCATGGCAAAAAAAAAGGAAGAAGGCAAAAAATGAGCATGTGAGATGAAGAAAGGGAGGGAGCTGAACCTACCCTTTTATCAGAAGCCCACTCCCATGATAACAAACCCATTCATGCAATAATAGCATTAATTCACTCATGAGGGAAGAATGCTCTGACTTAAACACTTCGTAAAAGATCCCATTTCTTAAACTGTTGCAGTGGGAATTAACATAAACACATAAAATTTTGGTAGCTCTTTTGCACTGATTTCTTTACATGTCTGACTTTCCTGCTAAATTAAAAGCTACTCATGGCAGGTTACATTTTCCAAAGATGGCCTCATAAATATCTCCCATCATACACATGCTTTACAATGGGACTTTGGCCCACCTAACAAGACATGGAATTCTATGTCCTTATCCCCAGACTCTAATTGTGCTATGACTTGCTTGTTATGCAGTGGAGTTGTCCTTCCTGTCTTTTTTTTTTTTTTTTTTTTTTTTATGGCGGGGGAGGATTTTTCACTACAGGGTGCGTACGCTCGCCAGTCAGACAGAGAGAGACATAGAAACAGAAAGAGAAATCACACCCCGGGGGAATGGTCACGTCGCAATCCCTTCTCCTCCATTCTCCTCTCGGGATCTTGGGCACGCACGCACATGCGCCCGGTGTGAGTTTTAAGCCACTGGGTCCGGGACGCGAACCGTGGTCGACTACGTGGGAGTCCAGCGACATAACCATTACGCTAACTGCTGGTTCCCTCCTTCCTGACTTCTAAGAGAAGGTCAGAAAAGGTGATACAACTACTTTTAGAACTCTATTTACCTATCAGAGTTATGTAAGAAATTAACCTACTGCAAGGGCACCATATAGTGAGGAATCCCAAGCACAGGAAGAGACCACGTGAACACTGACCAACAGCATCAGCTGAGACCCAGCTCGCTGACAGAATCTACACATGTGACTGCTGAAAACACCTTCAGAGGACACCAGCGATAAGCCATTTGACCATCCCCAGGCTTCAAGTTTGTCAGTTGAGGCCACGGACTTTGTGGAATAGAGTCAACCCGTCTTCCAGCGTGCCCTCTCTGAATTCCTGATCCACAAAATCTATGAGCAAAATTTCAAAACCATGAAGCTTTGGGGTATTCACTAAGAAGCTGTAAGTTACTAGAATACTACTAAAGATGAAAACCATACCGTTTATGTTTGTGCTCTCAGAGTGAATGATCAGTATATGTTGATTTTAAATGAATTCAAATAATTAAACAATAAAAAAGGACCAACCACTAACCCAGATGCAACACGTGCTAAGAGTAAACCTCCCAACACAGAACATCACACAAGATGTGGAGTCCCATGGAAACTGGGAATAAAAGCTAAAATGTTGGGACCAGGCAGTGGTGTAGTGGTGGCAACGCTACCAGATCCACATGGAAAAGGTCCTGGGCTCTGTCCCAGAATCTCTCTAAGCATGTCTGTGCTCATACCTATGATCCAGGCTTGCTGAACTGAACCGGGGCACGCATAGCAGCTTGAGGATCCTTGTAGGGATGCCTTTCTCTTTACTTTATAAAATAATCTAAAAGATTATCAAAATTTATTTTTTTAAAAAATCACCTTCTTCAGGTCAGAAATAGGTCTTTCTTTAGGATGATATACATTTGCAAGCCAAATAAGAATGATAATTGTTGATATTTAATAATTTATAGATTTACTTTGCAGGTTATTTTATGATTCCTTTAATTTGGGCTGGGATTGCAAAGGAGCAGAGCGAAGATCAGGTGTGATACATTTCTCATCTCTCTTGGATAGGTTCCCAGAGGCTCAGACTAAAACGGCTCAAGGTCTTTTTCAATATAAAAATTTTGAAACAGATGGCTAAATGTTTGGTATTCACTGATTAAACAAAATAAAAAAAAAAAAAAAAATAAGTTTTTTTTTTTGAGAAATCAGG
>NW_006160147.1:7321334-7323160 GCF_000334495.1 Tupaia belangeri chinensis
TTGAAACAGATGGCTAAATGTTTGTTATTCACTGATTAAACAAAATAAAAAAAAAAAAAAACATAAGTTTTTCTTTTTGAGAAATCAGGGTAAGAGAGGAAGAAAAAAGAGCTGAACTAATTGTATTAGTTTCTGATTACATCCCTGTGAAGTGATGGAGATGGAGAGCAAAGAAGGAAAAAGAAAGTGGGAAAAATATCAACAACCACAAGCATTGTTAGGACTACGGTTTTGCTTTTTATTTTGTTTTTATTTTTTTTCTCATTTCCCCCTGGGCTAATTAGACAATAGAGTGTATCTGATGAGAATAGGTTAGAAGATATTGTTGTACTTGGGATTTTGAGTAGGGCCACTGTTCTTACATAACTTGCTAACTGGGCCTGTCAGTTCTGTGATGTTGGGTAACTATCCCTCTAGGTAGAACAAATGTTGTTTAATTTGGTGCATGGCAGTTTTGTTAAATAAATCATACATTCATGGAGGCAAAGAAAATTAACAAGAAACTTTTCCTGGGAGGTTAGACATATTGTGCAGGACTTCAAATAAGCTGGAGGGCACTTTGCAATTCAGAAAATGTATAGATGCTGGGATGTACAAAGGCAACACTGTTTTATTTATGTGTGTATACAGTGGCAGCTGTATACAGATATTTGTGTGCATATATGTATGAATGCAAATTTAATCTTATATGTATGTATTTTTTTCCTTCTTGTCAATGAAGAGCCAAAAAAAAAATATATTGTATTTCAGTGAACTCTTACAGCATACCATCTACCCCTGAATCATCTCTATTCATTTAATGATCAGCTGATTGGCGATGGGAGTTGTGCTTGGTGCTGAGAGAACAAAAAATAAATAAAAATAAAACATGATTCCTGTTCTCGAACAACTTAGTTCTAATTGGAAAATGTAGAATATGCAAGTTGGCCTTAAGAGGAACTGTATTTGTACAGTGTATCTAGTGGTCTCAGAGTTGCATTCAATCACCAAGTATTTATTGAGTGCCTTTTACATGCCTACCCTTACACTTAGTGTTGCGATTATAAAACTGAGTACAACATAGGTCCTTCCTTCTGCAAAATTGTAATATAAAAGAAAGGGATAGACATGCAAACAAAGAATTATTATTCAGTGAGAGATATGCAAGAATAAGAGTGTGTGTGAAGTGGAGAGGCAGCACGCAATTGGATTGGAGCAGGAAAGAGAAAAAGGGGAGGAATGAAGGCAGGATTGAAGGCACAGAAAAGCCTCACACACAGGGATGTTAAAGCTGGGTTTTGAAGAATAAATAGGAGGAATAAATAGGAGTTTCCAGAGGGAAATCATGAATTAAATATTTCATAAGGAGGGAACAAGATCTGAAATGACATAGTAATGTCATTTCACTTTGTGTAGCATGCTTTGGTTAGGAAACTTCCAATACTTTATTGTTGTTCGAATAAAAATGATGTGTGACTCTGGCAAGAGGTAAAGGCCAAGGAAAGAAAGGAGAAGAGAAAACGGAGTAAGTGCATGAGAGGCTGAAAAAGTAGTTAGGAAGGAAACCATGCTACTTCTCTGGCTGTAATAACTGGATGGTTTAAGCAGTAGATGAGAATTGGTGATATCCATGAGCAATCTAGCTCTCACCTAGATGAGATGGAAAATTTTCTGGACATGTACAAGTTACTTAGGCTGAATCAGGGTAAAATAGAAAGCCTGAACAAACCAATAAGATGTGATGAAAATCAGTTATAATCTCTCAGTGAAGAAAAGGCCAGGTCCAGATGGCTTTACTTATTCTTTTTTTTTTTTTTTTTTTTTAACAAAGCTTTTTTTTATAGGTA
>NW_006160147.1:7323318-7352993 GCF_000334495.1 Tupaia belangeri chinensis
TTTAAGGCGGTGGGGCCCGGGACCCAAGCCACGGTCGACTATGTGGGAGTCTAGCGACGTAGCCATTATGCCATCTGCTGGTCCCAGAAAATATTTTTTAAGTGAAACCCCTAGAGCATAGGCAATAATCCCCAAAATAAATAAGTTGGATTACACTAAGCTACAAAGCTTCCTACAGCAAAAGAAACAACAAATAGAGTAAAAAGATAACCTTTGGAATGGGTGGAAATTTACAAATTATTTCTAAGCAAGAGATTAATATTCAGAATATATAGGGAACTCAAACAGCTCACCCATAAAAAAAATAAATAATTGAATTAAAATAGGACAATGTATTGAATAGACAACTCTCCAAGCAAGACTTACAAGTGGATGAAGACATATGGAAAAATGTTAAAAGTCTCTTGTCATAAGGAAATGCAAATTAAAACCACAATGAGATACCATTTAACCCCAGTTAGAATGGTTAGGACCAAAACTTAAAGAACAATTGCTGGCAAGGCTGTGGTGAAAGAGAACCTGCTTACACTGTTCATGGAAACGTAAATTAGTTTAACCTCTGTGGAAAATGAGATGGAGGTTCCTCAAAAACCTACAAATAGAACTACCATATGACCAAGTAGCCTACTTCCTGATGTTTACACAAAGGATAGGAAAACAATCAGAAAGACACTTGCATAACATGTTTATAATAGCATTGTTCACAATTGCTAAACATGGAACCAATCTAAGTGTCCCAAAACTGGTGCCTGAGTTAAAAATCTGTGGCAAATACATGCTATGGAATAATATTCAGCCATAAGAAACAATGAGATTTTATCATTTGATTCAAACTGAATGAATGTAAGACTCAATGTTGAGCAAAGTGAACCAGACTTTGAAAGATGCACATTGTATATCGTTACTCAATTTGTACCTAGTGCCTGAGCTCTGTCGCAGAAGTTGAGAGGTCTGAAGATGCTGGTGGAAAGGATGGGTGTGCATGCTACGAATTATGGGAGGGGAATGGAAAGTACAGAGTAGGTGGTGAAAGGTGAGTGTGAGGTGCAAGGAGAGGAAACATTTGAAAAATAAAAATGTAAAGTTCTCTATTTAAAGAAATTATATATATATTATATTACACATCATAATGGGGACTTTGTGTAAAATGTGAAATTAATCTGAAGATTAAAAATAATAAATTTATGTTCTATTAATAACAATTAAAGGGACCAGCAGTTAGCGTAGTGGTTATGTCACTGAACTCCCATGTAGCCGACCGTGGTTCAAGTCCTGGACCCAGTGTCTTAAACTCATGCTGGTCACGTGTGCATGCGTGCCCAAGATCCCAAGAGGAGAATGGAGGAGAAGGGATGGCAGCACGGCTATCCCCCCTGGGGGGTGATTTCTCGCTTTCTATCTCTCTGTCTTTCTGGCGAGCACATGCACCCTATAGCAAAAACCTCTCCAAAAATAAATAAATAACAATTTTTTTTTAAAAAAAGTCTAGCTCCCTCACCCCAGAGTAGTTAAGAACTGGAAGACATCTTGTGTAGTAGCCTCAAAGGTCAGCAAAGTTCACCTAGAGTAAGAAAACCAAGCAATTCTGAAAGACTTAGAAGAAATGACTTAGTTCAACAGAAATAGCTGTCTTCAATATTTGCAGAAGAGTAGCTGGACTTATTTCCCACACCGTTAGAGCGCTGGACTAGGAATGATGAGTGGGAAGAAACAAACAAGCATATTCTGACTCCATAAAAGGCAGAACTTTTCAGCTGTAAGAGTTGTTCAAAATTTGCTGACCTACATTGGGAGGTGGTCAAGTGTCCTGTAGCCAAGGTGTTCAAGCAGAGGCATTTGTCAGGGATGTCGTCAAGACAGCTACCACCCTAAGGGCTGACTGGAGCATAGATGCCCTTCTGTAAGGTCTCTTGCAAGTCAAAAATTCTACAATGAAAGTCACAAATGCAAATACATATAAGGACCAGATAGGTAACCAATAAATAAAGTGCTCACATAAGAAAACAGGAAGTTGGGACCAGTAGATGGCCTAACAGTTACATCACTGGACTCTCTCACATGGCTGGTTGTGGTTTGAGTCCCAGACCCGGCAGCTTGAAATTCACGCCAAGCACATGTGCGTGCATGTCCCAAATACCAAGAATAGAATGGAGGAGAAGGGAATGCGGCATGGTCATCCCGCCTGTGAAGTGATTTCTGGCTTTCTGTCTCTCCAGCAAGCACACATGCCCTATAGCAAAAATCTTTCTCTCAAAAACAAGAGAAGTTGGGCCTGGACAGTGGTACAGTAGCAAGATGTGACACTCTGCAAGGTTAATCCACATAGGAATGTTCTTGGTTTGCATCTGGCAACCTCTCTGAGTACTCCAGACACGTATGTGTTCATGATCCTGGGCAGGCAGAAGCTGGAGGAGGGTGGATTTGAGTGTTAAGACCCTATTGAAGGTGGTGCTGTCTGTCTGTCTCTCTTTCTCTGTCTCTCTTGTTCATTCAAGAGATAAATTTTAAAAAAAAAGCAAGTTGTAAAGGTATGGATAACTATAAAAGCGGTGAATAAATAAATAAATAAACTACATATAGGTCACACAAAACCTGTCTGTGGGCCTAGATTGGCTGCTGGCCTCTGATCTGTATTTTCTGTTTTATAAATCCTGAGGCTTATTTTCTGGTCCTAAGACCTATCACTTATTAGTTAAATGCAAAGGGTCCTCAAAAGGTCCATGGAAATACATATTATAAAATAATAGTATGGTTAGCAGGTGACATGGTGGTTAGTGTCTGGACTCCCACATGGCCAACTGTGCGTCAAGTCCCAGACCTGGCGTCTTGCTTTCTCAATTTCCTTCTCTCTCTGTCAAGCATGCCTGTCCTGTATCAAATTGAAAATGTAACAATAATAATAAATAAATACAATTTTGTATGAATTTCAAAAATTTTCACAACAAAATTAACTCATATTTTAATTCCATCTTTTCATGAATTCCTGTGTATGCCTCTGTGGTCAAAAATTCATCTCCCCTCCTCTCCAGAAGCAGCAGTTTTTACCATGCCTTTTATAATATTTATACTTTGAATATACATGTCTGAGGGGATTTTTAAGAGTTTATGGGAAAGGTAATTTAATTATTAGTTGATTTTGGTACAAAAAAACTTTGAAATCCATGTGTAATTTTTCCATAATACATTTCACAAACTTTTTTGAAGACTCCCTGTATGTATCATAAACAACATGTGGTATTTTTTTGCCCCCATAACTTACATAAATGGTGTGACATTTTATATATTTGTATGTCCTACAAAGTACTTCTTTCAGTCAATAGTACAATCTTAGACTCAACCAATTTTATATGAATGTTCATTTTAATTGCTAAGGAGCATTATATCCTATTAGTATACTAATACTTTTCTCAGTCCCATAATTTAAACGCTTCCCAAAGCTTGTTTAAAAAAAATGCCTTGAGCATCTTATACACATTTTCTTTGCATGTGGCTGAACCTGGAAGTGAAATTGCTAACTCACCAGGTACATACTGTGCTGATATTACCAGCTTTGCCAACTTGCTCTCCAAAGTGTATGCGCCAGTTTATACTTCTCTCAGCAGGATAGATACATTCCCAGCTTTGTCAAATCTGGTCAACATTTGGCACTTCTCAGGCTTTTAACAAATTGTGCCAATCTGATAGGTGAGAAACGTTATTGAGGTTCTAAATTGCATTTCTCCAAATGGAGAGTTGGGCATATTTTCATCTTTATTAGAAATTCAGGCTTTCTGTTCCATAAAATAACCTGTTCAAATCTTTTGCCTTCAGTTTGATTAGATTATTGTTGTTTTCCTTTTGTTTCATTCTGACTTTTGGGGGACACAGTTCTACGGACTGATTAGGAGTCAGTAGCACTCTGTGCTGGTCTCTATGAATCGCAATGATAAATTTGTCCTGTAGTAGTTGTGTGTTTTTGTTCGTGTGACTTCATCTCTCTGGCTCATATTCTTCAACTATAAAAATGAAGATAAAAATAGTATCTTAGGGGCCGGCAGGTGGCATGGTGGTTAAGAGCACTGGACTCCCACGTGGCTGACTGCAGTTAGAATCCCAGACCTAGCGGCTTGCTTTCTCATTCCCTCTCTCTTTCTCTGTCCCTCTCAGGTCAAATTTAAATAAATAAACAAGTAAATAAAGTTAAATAAAATAGTTCTTTTCAAAATAGTATCTCATAGGATTATTTTTGTTGTTGTTACAATGAACCATTTATTTTATTTTTTAAATTTTTTTCCTTTTATTTTTAATTTATTTTTCATTTTATTTTCTTCCATACATTCAATCACATTAGTATTTGTCTTACAAAATGAATATTTCAACAGGTGAACATTTCTCCCTAGTACTGTTGATAAAACTACAAAATATCTTCAACAGATAATACCACACCTCTTTGTGCCATTATAATGGTTATAAACATTAGCCAATTAGAACAAACTCAGCATACAGTAAGTGCTTAACGAATGTTAGCTATTATTCTCTTACAGGTGGGAAAGTATTCTTTACATAACCTGAATAGATTCTTTGTCTTTTATGGATATTCTAAATTTTTTTTTTTTAGCTTTGTTAACTTTTTTTTTTTTTCTGAGAGGTTTTTGCTATAAGGCGCGTGTGCTCGCCAGACAGAGAGAGACATAGAGACAGAAAGCGAGAAATCACCCCCCAGGGGGGATGGTCATGCTGCAATCCCTTCTCCTCCATTATCATCTCAGGATCTTGGGCACACATGCACATGCGCCCGGCGTGAGTTTTAAGCCACTGGGTCCGGGACGCAAACCACGGTCGACTACGTGGGAGTCCAGCGACATAGCCATTACGCTACTGCTGGTTCCCATAGCTTTGTTAACTTTTATCATTCAGGTAAGTTAAACTTTAATGTAAGTTTATCATCTTTTTTTTAATGATTTGTGCTTTTATCTATGTACTTAAACATACTTTTCTTCACAGAATCATAAAGTTGTTCTCCTATGTTATATTTAAAACCATTTTTAGTAAATTTAAGCCATTATTTGGAATTTATTTTCATAGAGAGGTAACTCCAATTTTCTTCATTTCTGTACAGATACCTAATAATTTTAGTAAGTTCTTATTTCTATAGCAATCTCTTTTATAATAATAATAATAATAAAAGTTTCCATATACTGCAGGATCTATTTTTAAGCTTTCATGGCTGTCTAATTTTTTTGGCCCTATAACGTGCCACATTGTTTCACCTACTACAGCCTTAAAGTAATTCTTGACAGGGATCAGCAGATAGAGTAATGGCTACGTCACAGGACTCCCATGTTGTCAAACACGGTTCGAGTCCTGGGTCCAGCAGCTTAAAACTTACGCTGGGTACATGTGCATGCTTGCCCAAAATCCCGAGAGGAAAATGGAGAAGAGATTGTGGCATGGTCATCCCCTCGGAGGGTGATTTCTGGCTTTCCATCTCTCTGTCTCCCTGGCAAGTGCACATACCCTAAAACAAAAAATCTCTCAAAAATAAATAAATAAATAAATAAATAAACAACATTTTTTAAAAATTGACATTCAGGAGAGTAATTGCTTTCTTATAACTGTCTTACCTATTGAACATTAATTCATAGACAGGAATTTTAGAATAAATTTATCAAATTTCTTTAAAATTTTTATTAGGAGTTTTTACTGGGATTTCATTAAGTTCTGGATCCATTTGGTCAATAATTTATGGTACAGATTAATAATATTGAGTTTGCATATTCATAACCAAGATCCTTTTTGACCTTGTATATTTTTGTAGTTTTCTTTCATAAATGTATTAAATCCATTTGTTAGATTTCCATCCCCCAGGCACTACATAAATTTGAATGCAATTGTTAATGGGATTTTTTTTAAATAACATTTCCTATTTTCCAATTACTAGTAAATAAAATATCACTAATCATTTTTGTATGTTGATTTCATTTCTAGTAAACTTTCTGAACTTTTTTTATTCTAAATGGTTTGTGGATTCTTTCACATTTCGTACGCAAACAATGATACCATCTGCAAATAACAATTGTGCCTCTCTAATAATTATATCACTTATTACTTTTTATTACATTTTTGAATTGGCTAGAGCTTTCAGTAATTGCTACATAGAAGTGGTTGTAGTGAACAGTTTCTTGCCTTCAATTAATTGTGAATACTTCTAAAATCTAACCATAAAGTATGACATCTTCTATGGGTTTGGGTTCAATGTTCTTTATAGATTAAGACAACTCCTTTATATTGCTACAGTGCTCATTTTTCCCCTTAATTTATGAATGAGTTTTGATTTTTATAAAATATATTTCTATGTCCATTGAAGTGCTCTCAACTTCTTTTCCTTTATTCTATTGTGTGTTAAATTGTATGGATAGTTTTCTAATGCAGATATGTCTTCATATTCTTAGCATAAATTCTGACTGATACAATGGACTCCAAGTATGATTCTGTGTGGGCTACTATGTTATTTCGATTTGTTCACCTATGCCATAGTGAGATTGGACAATAGATTTTATTTTTTCTGATCTGTGCCAAATTTTGGTATCATGTGATAGGCAATTTGCTTTTACAGATGCGGTAAGCCCCCTAAATCTTCACAGGGTTTATCTACAACTTCTAAAAAAAAAAAAAAAAAAACCCACTAACTAACATCTACTTGTTTTTTTATTTGTTTGTTTGTTTGCTTTGAGAGGTTTTTGTTATAGGATGTGAGAGACAGAAAGTGAGAAATCACCCCCCAGGGGGGATGGCCATGCCACAATCTTTTCTCCTCCACTCTCCTCTTGGGATCTTGGGCACGCATGCACACACGCCTGGCGTGAATTTAAGCCACCTGGTCCGGGACTCTAACCATGGTCCACTACATGGGAGTCCAGCAATATAGCCGTTACGTTGACTGCTGGTCCCTTATTCATCTGGTTCCATTAGCACAGTGTCATCGATATGGTAAAAATATGTGATATTCTATGTGGATGTTTAGATGGTCTACATCTCTTCATATTATTTTTAACAAAGGGCAGAAGAGTTACATAGCTCTGGAGAACATGTATGTATTCTGTTACCCATTTTAACTACATGAAAATTCTTTTGTATCTTTTATCCATCAAGGGTGGGAAAATAAGCATTTTCTAGACTAACAGCTACATACTGTATATCTGATGCCATGTTTATCTGCTCTAGCAAATATACCACATTTGCCATTGTGTCTAATACAGTGCATATTTCTCTATGCAGATTGGTGCATTAAACAGATTGGTGGAGACCATTATTTCTATATCTTTTAACAGACTTTAAAGGTGACACTGATTTAAGTCATTCATATTGCACAATAAGTTCTCCATTAATTTACTATCTCGAAACAGGTGGGCGATGGTAGTTTCATAGGTTTCTACCTGGCCTTTTCCACTAGAAAGCTCTTATCCTGTAGGCTGAGGAGCCAATGTGGAGGTCATGCCTATTGTCACACATGCCTGTTATAATTATACATTTTTAAATAAATAAACTATGATTATAAGGGCCTGCAGGATTGAGCACTGAGGGACTTGCAGGTCCAATGGACTCCACTATGAGTTACCCTGGACTATCCCAGGTCCCCACTCTGACAGAGAGATCCTAATGGCACCTTGGCATCAATATCAGCTTGGACCTTGTGTCCAACAGTGCTCAAAATGTTTGGATAGTTCTCTTTCCCAATGGGGCAGTTACCCAACAAATGATAATAATTCTCTGTGGGAGGCCATTTGCCATGATATATCAGAGCTATTCTGAAATGGCCTCTTCTTTTGCCCATGGGTTCTACATGGGGAAACCGGATATTGGACATGGGATATGATTTGTATTAGATGATTGCCCTCAGTCTTCTAATCATCACCCTTGATTCTTTTGATTTTATATTGAGTGGTCAGAAAAATCGTGGTTCATTATTGCATAGAAATAGCAGAAAAACTCATCATGACTTTTCTGGCACCCAAACAGACAAAACAGTTGTTGGCTGCCTGTTTTGCGCATAAAGATATTATGTTCTAGAAACGATTTCCATAACTTCCTTAGAATCCAGCCCCCTCAGGGACCAGCAGTTAGCATAATGGCTATGTCGCTGGACTCCCACGTGGTCGACCACGGTTCGAGTCCCGGACCCGGTGGTTTAAACTCACGCCAGGCACCTGTGCGTGCGTGCTCAAGATCCCGAGAGGAGAATGGAGGAGAAGGGATTGTGGCGTGGCCATCCCTTCTGGGGGTGATTTCTCGCTTTCTATCTCTCTGTCTCTCTCTGTCTGTCTGGCGAGCACATGCGCCCTATAGCAAAAACCTCTTCAAAAAAATAAAAAATAAAAAAGAATCCAGCCCCATCTTATCTTGTCCCATATTGTAACAACTATGCTCATCTGGCTTCTGAATATCAAATGTTGCCACTTGGAGTCAGGGTGTTTCAGTGTCCCCATGGCTATTGTTAGTGAACCTTCTTTTGTAGTGGCTTCTCCTACCATCAGCCCTGACTTATAGAAGAGAGCCACTGTACATCAGGCCAATGCTGACAGTGTTCCCACCTGGTACTTTTATTAATGTTCTGGAGAATGATATATCCTCTTGGCCCTCTTATGAGACATATTCATCCAATAATTTTTCTGGTTTAACATCTTAGATCCACTCTCACTTGACAACTTCTCTGAAGTTTTTAATTTATTTTTTTCTAACTCCTGTCATGACCATTTTAACTTTCATTCTTCTCTTAATACATAGCATCATTTTTTCTGTTCTTAGGAACCATCTCACCTGCTTGTTCACAAC
Organism: Tupaia belangeri chinensis; assembly: GCF_000334495.1. Classification (NCBI taxonomy): domain Eukaryota; kingdom Metazoa; phylum Chordata; class Mammalia; order Scandentia; family Tupaiidae; genus Tupaia; species Tupaia belangeri. The sequence goes on from NW_006160147.1 coordinate 7,332,130, forward strand.
CTCTCCTGAGGCTCTGGCCAGGAGACCTAGAGACCAGGTCCCATTAATGCCTGCATACCCACAATGTACTCCCACATGTATTCTTTTATCAAAATACACATTGCTTTTTCTTGATCTAGCAGTCTCAAAATCAAGTCCCATGTTTACTGTCCCAACTCCCACTGGTACAGGCTGGTAAGTCCTACAGTTGTTTGTTTGTTTGTTTGTTTTGTTTTTTAAGGATTAGTCCCTGTTCTCTTTCTAGTTTTCTCAAGTATAGCAGAATTTAGTATTACTAGATTATCTAACTTAACTCTGGTTATTGGCCTTCTGACATGGAGGGGAGATGAGGACAGACCCTGGGAGTGGGGTGAAGGGTGCGTACATCACCTTCAAGCAAAGAGGAGTGTTAGTTTATAAGCAACAGACCACTTCTGAAGGCTCACAGGATACAGGGGAGTCTAGGAATTCAAGGTTTTTGGATGCATCCACCTGGATGCGTCTGTAATATGTCCCAACCAGGATTCTGACCCTCGTAGAGCAGTGCCTTAGAACTTGGCCACTCCCGGGGCCATTGGGCGGGCGCCCCGCGGCTTCCGCCGCCGCCAGAACTTGGCCACTCTTACAGTTAAGTCCTGGGTCTGGTCTTTAATCCTGCAACAGGAAATAAGAATCATTTTGTATACCACTGAGAAAGCCTTCTAGCTCTCTGTTTAAAAAAAAAAACAACTTTTATGATAGCACACTCACTCATATGTGACAGAGAGATGAGCAACCTCGTAGAGTGTGGGCACACAGCTGTTCCCTTCCTACAGTCCTCCGAACACGTGTCAGGTTGACTGAGATAGAAGCTCGAACCATGGTCAGCGTGTGGGATCCAGCTTCCCTTGAGCAGTGCTTTATTGCTTCTCCACTATACTGGGGAACTTGACCCCCTCTAGTTCTCACACTTTTAATTGATCACTCTCAACTTTCTGTTACCTTTTTCAAAGCAGTCCTGGAGCAGACCCATAGTTGCCATATTCTTTCTTCCTTATGATTACAATTTTCCCATATTTTTCTTTTCTTTTTTTAAGAGAGATTTTTGCTATAGGGCACGTGTGCTCACCAGAGAGACAGAAAGTGAGAAATCACCCCTTGAAGGGGGATGGCCAGGCAGCAAATCCTTCTCCTCCATTCTTCTCTTGAGATTTAGGGTACTCAGGCACATGCATCTGGCATGAGTTTTAAGACACTGGGTCCAGGATTCAAACTACGGTCAACCACATAGGAGTTCAGCAATGTAACCATTATGCCATCTGCTGGTCGCACAATTTTCCCATATGTTTCAAAACCTGATAAACCCCACCAATTAATATATCTAGCATTATTTCTTTTGGTTAGTATTTGTCCAACTATATCTTTTTCTGACTCTTAAAGTTGTTTTTTTAATGTCATTATGTTTTAAGAATGCTTACAAATAACAGGAATTTTTTTCAATCTATCTTTTAATAGGTGAATATAACTTATTCAGATTTACTGGAGTTTATAGAATATTTGTGTTTACTATCTTATCTGACATTCTCAATTTGCCAGGAAATTTTGTTGTTGTTTTTTTACTTGATTGATCTCATTTTCATTATTTCTTTTTTTCTCCTTTTTACTGGTTTAAATGTTACACAATCCATTTCTTTTTTTTTTCTTCCTTCCTTTATTTTTGGCACTCATTTTTATCATTTTAATGCAAAAATTAACCAAATCTAAGGCTAATGGATTTCTCTATCATATTCCTACATGAGAGAAATTTAGAGTGACTTGACTCTGAATTTCACTCTTATATGATCCAAGACATTGTTGTGTCACAGTTGGTTCTGTTGGGCTGTTGGAAATATCATGATGCATTTTTGCATATAAAACCAGAAAAAACACATCATGACTTTTCCAACAGCCTAATACTTTGGTCAGATACAGGTCCTCACTCTTAGATGCATATCCCCACAAACATTTATCATTCTACTACTCAGGCTTTGAGTTTTCTTTTCATTTCTGGAACTTTGATTTCTTTTCCTTCTTGCTTTCAACTTCAGCTGTGTACTTTAAAGGAAAGTTCATGTTCTAGCTAATTTAGCATTTCTATGCCGTATTTGGAACCAAAGTTTCCCATTTCTGCTCAGTCCACCATATTAATTAGAAATGTCCTTATATTAATCTCCACTATTTTCAGTCCTTGAAAGCTACTCAGTACATATATGATCCTCTATGCCATTCATTCAGCCAAAATTTTTTTTTTTTTTTTTTTTTATTGAATATCTACTGAGGGCCAGTGCTGCACTCGAGTTAAACTCACTTCAGTATTTCTGAAAAATATTTTCACTTGTGGTTGAAATGGTGATAAGAGTATACACTTTCCCTGGGATAGAGGGGATGTGTTATAATCATCTCCTTTAGTTAAATGTTCCTGGAGACAAATGGAGTAGACTGACCAAGAATTTCTTCTAGGTTAGGAATGGCAGTCAAGTTTTGATTCCAATAATAGGCCTCAGGCAAAGTCTGTGTAATTAAAACTCTCCATGAAATTGAAAATCTATTTCAGTCAAAAGATTCTACCTCACTTTTCATCCATCCCTTCTTCTCTCCTGCTGGCAGACATACCAAGTCCTTTATAGCAGGGTTCTCTCTGTCTCTCTCTATCTCCCTTTCTCTTCCCCTGGAAAAGTTCTAGAATACAGAGAGATGGTTAGAAAATAGCAGTGTTGAAGAAGCCCATGGATCCTATGATCTTACATAAGCTTTGAAAAGGCTCTTCCCTCTGGAGTTTTGGTGTGACCCTACATCATCCTGAGGGATTTGTGTTTTATTCACTCAGGTGTCGCTTTATTTTTTTTTTCCTCTCTCTCATCGTTTACAGTGTTTGTCTATCCCTCCTGGAGGCCTGACACTACTGAATTAGAACATGCAGGAAGTCAATGTGACCTACAAAATATTATAAGCTTCTCTGGGAGGCACAGCAAAGCAACAGAAAAACAAGAAGAAATAGCTTCCATAGTCCTCTCCCCTCACCTCCCTCCAGAAGCCCTTGGCCTACATCAGACTCCTGGAGCTGGCCCTCTGGCTCTCCGGAGCTCCTGTCAGGTCCCAGGTGGTAAATATCATTCACTTCTTGTTAGAGCTCATCTCTAAGCCAGTTTTGGAAACAACTTCTGAGATTTTGTTTTCCATCAGCCCTCTAACACTTCTGTCTCCTTCACAGAGACCCAGTAATTGGGACCTCTTGGGTCCTAAGCTACAAACATTTCTCCTCTTATTCTACAAAGATTTTCTTTTTTTCTTTTACAAAATACAGATTTGCTGTTGAACTGATCCTTCTCCACACCCAAGACAGGTGTAAAAACTCATCTAATTTACCTTCTGGTCTTTGGCTCAAAAATAAAAGTTCTTTCTGAGTCCTGTCCCAGGTGGCCCAAAGAGGTTTAAATTTACCAAGTTAGTTAATACCTTGTACCACATTGTTTGAAAAACAAACGAACCAAAAGATTATACATTTCAAAATAGAAAATGCAGTGTCATTGTAACTCTCCTTTCACACTTTAATTTGTTTGATACTGTGATTAATAATGATGACGCTATCACAATGGGAAAATAATAGCAAAATATTAACTATGTGTCTACAAGACACTTGCTAAATGTTTCAAATGCATTATCTGAGTTTATCCTCATAACATTATAAAATGATTGATATTAATTTTCCCTTTTTGGACCAGCCAGTAGCATGGTGGTTAAGGTGACTACATCCCACATGGCCAACTGCACAATTCAAATCCTGGATCCAGCACCATGAACAGCTCCCAAGGAATGTGCGCTTGCGTGTGAGCCTAGAATCCTGCAAAGAGAAATAAATGAATGTGAACTGATTACAGCGGGAGCATTCCTAATGGAGGTGTTTTCTTTCTCTCTCTCTCTTTCTCTCTCTCTGTGAAAATATATATGAAGATAGAAGAATGAACATTTTAGAAATCACAACTTTTTATAGATGGAGGTAAATAAGGCTTTAGAGAAATACATTATTATATTTTTTGAGAGGTTTATGCTATAGGGCACATGAACTTGCTAGAAAGATCGAGAGAGACAGAGAGACAGAAAGTGAGAAATCATCCCTCAGGGGGAATGACCATGCTGCAATCCCTTCTCCTCCATTCTTCTCTTGGGATCTTGGGCACACACGCACACGTGCCCAGTGTGAGTTTAAGTTCTAGGACTCAAACCATGGTTGACTACATGAGAGTCCAGCAACACAGCCATTATGCCATATGCTGGTCCCCAGAGAAATACATTATTTTTCCAAAGCCATGTAGCTAGTAAGTAGTAAACCTGGAATTTGAGCCTTATGCCGTAGGTTTGTAACCACCACATTGTGCCACTTTCTAAATATCTGCCCAGCAGATACTTTTTAAAGCCAGGCACCATTCAAAAACCAGAGTCACCACAATTAGTAAGACATCATCCTTTCTGACAAGGAGTTCATATAAAAACAGACTATCAGGTCTCAGAGGGAGAAAGAGAAGTTAACTATGCAAAATTCACGAATGCATTCTTTGTGGAAAAGGCTGAATGAGCCAAAAGAAGACCCATAAACCAGTAGAAAGCATTCTGAGAACCACAAGGAGCTGATTACTGTGTGGCTGGAGATGTGGCTGGAGGGACAGACAGAAGCCACACGATGAAGGGCGTAGCATGTTGTCGTGTGGCCCTCTGGAAGTCTTTTAGTATAATCAAGGTGTAAAAGTCATCCTGGCTTATGTCCTACAGAGAAAGAGAGTTATAGGCAATTCAGGAGTGAATGCAGTTAAGTCCTCATGTGCTTCTTGTGTTCCTAAAAGGTCTAATTTCTGTGGGAGAGGTCAAAGTGCTACCCTCAGATTTTGTATCACCTTCTCAGGAGGTAGAAGATTGTTGATGGTTTTTTTGTGTTTCATGGGATACTAAATGACATTAAAAACAATTCTTACCTAGAACAAAGGTAGGAGGACTTTTTACATCACAGACTTCTTTAAAATGTGATTACAGGGGACAGGTGATGGTACAACAGCAAAGTGCAATGCTCTGTGAGGCAATCCCACATGAGAAGGTTCTTGGTTCAAGTCTGAGCCCTCCTTGAGTATATCCAGAACACGCTTACCCAAAATCTAGGCGGAGGGGTGAGATTGCAGGTCAAGACTTTGTTGGGGTTTCTCTCTCGCTCTCTGTCTCTCTCACCTATAGAAGAAATAAATAAATAAATAAGCTTTTTTAAAATGTGACTATAATGTGTCATGTTCTATGACACTTACTAAAGATATTAAGTCAAATAAAAATGGATGGTACCATTTACATAGTTTAAAGCTTAATTTCAGGTGCAAATATGCTAAAAAATAAATACATTCAATGTTAAGAAGTAAGAGTAAAATAGTATAGGAGTAGAGAGGACCGATAGAGTCCTTATAGCAGAGTTCTGGGATTGAGGTTCCATCATGGGTTTAAGTTCTGATTGTCACTAATTATAAGACAAGAAGTGTAATTTCCTCAGGCCTCATTTTCCTTATCAGCAAAATGAGAACACTGGATGATGTCCAAGAAAGCTCTCAGTTTTAAAATTAAGTGATTAAAAATGCAATCATTTTAGATACCACTGACTTAAAAATACTTGATGTACAAAAGTCAGCACATAGATATTAAGCTACATATCAACTTTTTCTCCCCAATCTTCATTTCCTCTAGGGGTCATCTTATTTAGTGTATTGGGTAAAAGGCTCTCAAGTGATGGTTTGTCAGTTGAGTGCTTGGGCAATTTTCTATGCTAGCCCAGAGTAGAATAATATAATTATTGTAAACATAAGCTCTGGAGTCACACAAGTCTTGTGACCATGAAAAAAGGACTGAACCTTGATAAATGATGTCTGTACTCCAATTTCTTTATCCATAAAATGAAGATAACAATTGCTTCCCTTTTTAGTGTTGCTAAGAGCAATAAATTCATTAATTCATGAAAAATGTTTAGAATATTTGGCAATGATAGACTTTTATTAGATGTCAGTTTTTATCAACCTATATTGAAATGCAGTGATTTTCATCTTTTATCCTTAGGTGTGGGATTCTTTCTATAAACAAAAGTTTTATATAATTTGACATAGCTGCAGTGACAAAAGTATGCAGACTCTACTATACAGCTGTGGAAGCCACATGGGAAGCCCTGGGTTGGGTCCTAAACAGGCTTGATGTGGTGGTATGGTACAGCTAACTGGGAATCTGGGGCAAAAGGATTGTAATGTGTCAAGACGCTGTCAAAAATACCTATCTTTCGCTCTATCCCTCCTGCACTAGATCTTTCTCATTATGTGGGGGAAAATGAGACCAGCAAGTGGCATGGTGATTAAGGTGCTCAACTCCTTCATGAACAGCCACGGTTGAGTCCTGAACTTGGTAGCTTGGAAATCATGCCAGGAGCATGTGCGTGCTTGCATGCCCAAAGTCCCAAGAAGAGAATAGAGGAGAAGAGATTGGAATGTAGCCATCCCCCCAGGAAGTGATTTCTCACTTTTCCCTCTCTCTATCTCTCTCTGGCGAGTGAACACGCCCTATGGTAAAAACCTTAAAAAGTGTATATATACAATTAAACTTGAATATTGTAAACCCTAGGGCAACCTCTAAAAACACTTAAGGTAGTATAAATAATGTCAACTGAAGAAATAAAATGGAATCATAAAAATTCTCAATTAACCCAAGAGAAGGCAGAAAAAGAGATAAAAAGAAATAAAGAACAGATGGAAGAAATAGAAAACAGCTAGCAAGATGGTAGATTTTAATCCAACCGTATCAATAGTCACATTAAATATGAATTCCTGAATGCATCAGTTAAAAAAGACTGTCAGATTGGATCTAAAAGCAAGCCCTAACTATATGCTTCCCTCAAGGAAGCAAATTTAAATATGAAAACATATATACATTAAAAGTAAAAATAGAGAAAGTATATCAAATGAACATTAACTAAAAAGGCTGAAGTAGATATTTAATACCAAGCAAAATATACTTTATTATCAAGAATAAAGGACATGTTATATTTTAAAAATCACTAATTTAAGAAGGCAGACAATCCTCAATGTGCATACATGTAACATCAGTTTCAAAAACAAAAACAATAAAACTGGAAGGAAATATAGAAGGTCCACAGTTGTAACTAGAGACTTTATTACTTCTTCCACAGTAATTTATAGAACCTGTAGAGAGAAAATCAGCAAGAATACAGCCATTCTGGACAGCATTATCAACCAATTAAATCTAATTGACATCTATGGAATGTTCCACTCAATAGCGACAAAACACACACACTTTTTTTTTTCAAGTACACCAAGATAGACCATATCAGTCTCACAAAATAAACCTCAAAATTTTTAATAGACTAGAAATGATAGAAGGTATGTTCTCAAACTATACCAAAACTAAGCTACAGATAAATAATAGAAAGCTATTTGGGAAATCTCCAAGTATTGGGAAATTAGATGATGTGATCCTAAATAACATGTGTCAAAGAGAAAGTCTCAAGGAAAAAAATTTAAAATATTTTGAGATAAAATAAATATACAATGTTTCAAAATTGTGTCATACATAGGAGTATATTGATTACATAGATGTATATTGCATCAAATGGATATAGTAAAAATATTTTAAATCAATAGAACAAGCTTTTACCTTTAGAAACTAGAAATAGAAGAACAAACTAAATCTGAAGGAAGCAGACAAAATTATTTAAGTAATAAGACAAGACCAGAAATTGGGGCTGGACAGTGGCCCAGGTTAAGACAATGCCACTTGACCTTTGAACAACCTGAACCAGAGCTTCCACTCAGTAATTGCCACTTATGTACAATTTATTTTGTTTCTGAAGTCCACCCCCAAGTTTTGAGGAGCATAGAAAAGGCTCTACTAGAACATCCAACCAGCCATCTGTCCCCTGAAAACTTCCCAGTAGAAGTTTCAAAATCATTTGTTTCTATACCCAGCAGTGGTTCACTTTTTAGTGGAAAGGAGGAAGCACTTCAGTGTTTCCTTCTCCTTTTCTCCTTCACACAATAGCTGAAGTCCCTGATACCATTTTCATGGAAATCTGAGGAGTGCAAATGGAACTAAAAGCTGATAACATGGATCATTTTCAAGTTCAAAACAAAGTACCAATAATATCAACCTAATAAAAATGATCCTATGAGAAAACATACATGTGGTATTAAACCCACAAAAACCTCATCTCAGCGACCTAAAATCCCTTACTGCCATTAGTTGTACAGAATGGAATTCCATAAATTAGACCTTTATCAAACACGTATGGTGCCAATCAATCAGGCATCTCTTGATGTAACTTTATTCAGGCAGATACTCTGCCCTGTCCTATGCCAGTGATTGCTTTGTGCTCAAGAAACTGGAATGGTATTTGAGGGGTAGGTTGACAGTGGAGACTTGGTGGCCTTGAGCAGGAAAAGTAAAGAAATTCTTGAGCTTTAAGCACTCTGGGAAGATGTTACGAATGCAGCTGAGGTTGATTTAGCGCAGGGATTTGTCTGAGGACAAAATAAGAGGAACAGAAAAGAAAAATGTCCATGAATGGCACCAAGACAACAACAAAATTATTGCTTAGCTTTTTCAACATTGTAATTTGGACCAACTCTGAGCTCCAAAAAACACAGAGTGAATGCTATCCTTGCTTGACAGCATGATGGCCTATGTCCTTCCTGTTCTCCAGGGAACACTAGTAGCACAGAGTTCAGATATTCAAGAACTTGCACACTGTCTGCAAACCCTGCAGTTTCCACTGCCACTTTTCCTGCCCCATCACTGTACAACAAATGCTTCTGTCTGCTTCACACAGTGGGCTTCTGTAGAATCATTTGTTAAATGGTTTTCTACTAGAAAAATAGAATAGGATAGAAGATAAATGATAGAGGTGATAGCCATGGAGAGAGAAATAGACAGATAAAAATATAAATAGATATCAAGAGAGTGAGAGTGAGGAGGGTGCTTCTAAATGACTCCCAGTGACCCCTGCCCCTGGCAGTGGTAATTACATCCCTGATGTGTGTAATGGTCTTAGTCCTCTTCACAAGTTAACTAGAAAAACTGATAGGATGCCATTTTCCAGGTAAGGTTATAAAAGGCTATGACTTCCATCTTCTTCTCACTTACTCTCATGGCAGACAGGTGCCATGTGGTGAGGAACCTCATGGAGAGGCCCAAGTGGCAAGAAATTGAGTGGCCTGCAGCCAATAGCCATCAAGGAATTAAGACCTTCAGTGAAATAACCCATGAGGAACCGAATCCTGCCAATAGCCATATGAGTAATACATGCAAGCTGGTTCCTCCCAGGAAGCTCACGGATGAGAACACAGTCGCAATTGACACCTTGACAGCAAACTGATGAGCAATATTGAGCTAGGCCGTGCCCAATTACTGACTCACAGAAACCGTGAACTACTGTTTGTTGTAAATCACTAAGTATTGGGGTATTTTGTTACACAGCAATTGATAATTAATGCAATAACCTGTACATATTATATGGTCTAGTGTATACAGTTACACATGTTGAGGGTGCCCTTCTTTCCGTTTCTCCTCTTCTCCTCTGTCACACACAGATGCTCAATTTTATGAATAAAATAAACTTTTTAGAGAATTATGAGTTTATTTTGGTACAAACATTTTTTGAGAGGTTTTTGCTATAGGGCGCGTGCGCTCGCCAGACAGAGAGAGACAAGAGACAGAAAGCGAGAAATCACCCCCCGAGGGGGGATGGCCACACCACAATCCCTTCTCCTCTCTGGATTTTGGGCATGCAGGCACATGTATCTGGCATCAATTTTAAGTTGCCAGGTCCATGGCCAACTACATGGGAGTCCAGCAATGTAACCTTTACACCATTTGCTGATCCCACAATTTTTTTTCAAATCCATGCATAGTTTTGTTAATAATGCATATTTTCCATGAATTTTGTGACAACCTCTAATATTTTATGTATGTGCACATAATTACATACATATTTAAATAAACTATTGCAGGTTGACCTGGAATCTTATCATAATGTTATCCCCATAAGAAAGTTGGCTCTGAACTCTTTTTATTTTAACTTTATTTATTTCAGTTTGACTAGAGTGACAAAGAGAGAGAGAGAGAGAAAGAATGAGAAAGCAAACCAGTAAGCCACTAGGTTCAGGACCCAAACCATGGTTGGCCATGTGGGAGTCCAGCACCTTAACCACCACGCCACCTGCCAGTCCCTTGATTCTGAATTCTAAAGCACTTCCTTCAAAACTATAGAAACATTGAAACAACATATTTGTACATGGGAATTTTCTATAGCTAAAGGGGTCTGTTTTAAATTTTTTAATTGAAACTTTTATTAATCTTCATAGGATGTAAGTTGAAAGGACCTTATGTGATTTCATATCTTTTTATATTTTTTTCTGCATTGTTCATAATAAATACACCCCACTTTTAAAAAAAAAATTATCTGTTCATTCATTCATTTATTCATTTTTTGAAAATTTGACCAGAGAGAGACAAAGACAGAGAGAGAGAGAAAGTGAGAAAGGAAGCCACCAGGTCTGGGCCCCAAACCGTGGTTGGCCATGTGGGAGTGTCCAGAGCCCTAACCACCATGCCATCTGCTGGTCCTGACATCCCACTATTTTTTTGTGGTAAATTAATTTAAATATTCAAGGAATAACCCAAATAATACTCACCCTCTTCTATGGCAGGATTCAGACAGTTCCTTCCAGTTCCCTTTTACTCCTCCCTTTCTCCTAATACTGATCTGAACGTGTCCTAATGTACCTCTTTAACCTGACTTCCTGGCTGGGCCACATCTATAGTAACTGTCGTTGTCTGCTGTGAGTCTAGCAAGGTATTCTCACACAGAACAGATGCTCAGTAACAGCGGATGAAGAATGAATGAATGAACAAAGAAACCTGAGGGAAAAAAACAAATGTTATACGTTTGGAGATGTTACAGTTATTTCAATGTCAATGATGGATGTGATGAAGATTGGATTAAAAAGGGCGGAATGATTTCTTAATAAGAAAATCTGTTAGGTCATCCTTATTTAAGCACTTTGAATGGTTCCTATTGTTCTCGGGAAAAGGAATGACATCTTCAGGGCCTATCTGCAGCCTACATCTACAGTGTCTCATCTGTTCCAAACTCTCCATTCCTTTTGGCCTGCCCACTGCCATTTTCCACTCAGATCTTCCCACCATTTTGCATAACTTGTTCTTTTTGCCAGGTCTGGCATTTCCTACCCCTACTGTAACTTTATTTTGTTATATTCACCATGGTTGTGATTTGGACCTTATTTTTATGATCATGTATTTGTCAGTTTTTACATAGCAAACTTTATGAGAGAATAAAAGGCCCGTGTTTTGCTCACCAATACTCATGAGTGAGTAGATATCTTTCTGTTGCAGGAGTTTGCCTCTTAAATGTTGAAAGGCACAATTCTCTGTTACAGGAGTCAATGCATACCGTAGGCTGACAGGAGTACCTTTAAGAATGATAGGATGTGGTCCAAAGAGAAATCTGATTAACAGGGTAACCCAGAAAGGATGAAACCCTGAAAGCTGTACCATCACTTGAAGGCTCTTGCTTCAGTTCTGGAGATCTCAAAAGAAAATATGTTGACTGATAGATGAACCTTCCCTTGAGGCCTTTAAAAATAACTATGAATCATATTAATACTCATATACTAAGCACCGTTCTGAGTGAGTTACATGTATCAATTCCATCTTTTGTATTATTACTGGGTATGTGCACTAGCCAGAGGCAGGAAGAGAGAGAGAGAGAAAGCACCCACAATGGGGCATGGTCATGCCACAGTCCTTTTTCCTCCACCCCTATTTCTGCCAGGATTTTGGGCACTCATATACATGCGCCTGGCATGTTTTTGTAAGCTGCCAGAGCAGGGACTAGGCTGCAGTTGGCCATGTGGGATCTAGCTCCCATAACCATTGTCCATGGGAAAGTCCACATCAACTCACTCTTTATCTTTTTGGGGGACGGTAACTGTCCTCAGGTATTTTAAAGATAACATGAAAATACACAGGAGTCAAGGTGACACACTAGAAAGTGGCAAAACAGGAATTCACACTTCGGCACAGCCCTGCAGAGTGTCCCTACTCTTTTTTTTTTTTTTTTGGAGAGGTTTTTGCTGTAAGGTGCGTGCACTCACCCGAAAGACAGAAAGAAACAGAGAGACAGAAAGAGAGAAATACCCCCGCCCCGGGGGGATGGCCACACTGCAACCCCTTCTCCTCCATTCTCCTCTCGGGATATTGGGCACACACACAAACGCACCCAATGTGAGTTTAAGTCATTCTGTCTGGGACTCAAACCATGGTTGACTACATGGGAGTCCAGCCACATAGCTATTACGCCAACTACTGGTCCTAGTGTCCACACTCTTAAGCATTTCATGGCACTGGTTTTCTTCTATTGAAGAGGGTACCAGTAATACTAACTAAAGGAAATGAAGTTGAAGTGAAGGAACTTGAAATTCCAGCAAAGACTTCTTCCAAGAACTGGAGCCACTGGGATTAAGAAAAATTTCCCAATGATATTCTCAAACACTCTCATAGGAACCCTCTCTGCTCTCCTATCCCACATCCTGTTTTAAGTTGTGTATCATTTTAGAGAACACTCAGCAGACTCTGGGATCAAAATGCCTAGGTTAGAACCCCAGCTGTATCACAGGTTGCACAAACTTGGGAAAGTTATTTAAATTCTGTGTGTCAGTTTGGAAAATGGGACCAATGGTTATGTCATGTTGAGAGTCTTATGTAAATGGATATGAAGGGTTTAGCACAGCACCTGTCTCATGACAAGCACTGAAAGAGCTACAGCAGTTATCACTGGACACAGATTAGTTAGCATTCAGTGGCATTTCTTCATCCCGTAAGCTCACTTGTCTGGTTTATAACAGATTTCTTTCTTATATTTATATGCAGTGATAAGGTTTTGGCAATGTAGCTTTGTTGAAGATACGCCTGTTTCATGAGCAAAAGGGTCACTGTGAATGAATAAACATTTGTTCAATTACAAAAATAATTTTCACTTTAAGTGGTGGGTTCACATACCTGAGCGTCTCCATTTTTTATTTTGATTTTTAGAAGCACATTTGCAGTTTAGAAGTACAATGATTTTCCTGGTCATTGGGGTAGAGTGCTTCAGCCTAAATGCTTCAGTTCTCATTTCTCCACCACGGTCCTCTCTGGCCTGGGCCAGTCCCTTTTCATCCGTCCATCATTTTCCAGTTTTCTGATGCATGAACTCTTCTTGGATCTGGGAAGCTGCATCAAAGAAAGGTTGTGAAGCTTATTACTGTGTGTAAAGTACCTTGCAATCCCTGACTGAAAGAAGCTATAGAAATGCAAAGAATTCAATGTGATTTTATCTGCAGAGTAAGTTCAGGTCAGAACATCAGGCGGGATTTAAGCCATATCTCTTGCTTCCTTTGCTATTGTGGATTAAAGTCAGTCCATTTTAATGTTCCTAAAATGTAATTTTTTTTTTCTGGAGATAGCTAGACATGCGATGCTGAGAAGGATTTAATTCATTGTGTTGTCACAGGGCTGATGATGTTGGCTCAATTTTGGATGTTAGGAGAAAGCCATAGGATGCTAAACTCTCCCACTGTTGCAATTTTCACAATGCAATATAATTAAGGGAAGGCAGGAGGGCACCTAAGCAAAATGTTAGGATGCTGGACAATTTGAGAAAGGGGTCAGAGAAGGTTGAGCACGGCAGAATGGCTCCCTAGTGGAGGGCGTTATCAGGCCAGAATGGATGAGGGAGGGAGAGACACACAATCAGCAGAGGATTGCTGAGTGTGGTTAACTGCTGGAGGGCAATTTTGAACAAATCACAAAGTATTAAAAAAAAAAAAAAAAAAAAAAAAAAAACACCCCGGGATTAATTGTCATTCCACTGGCCTGTGAGGCAACTGATACCAAATATAATTGAATTACTTTGTAATTATTTCTTTTGGAGTATTTAACCTAAGCTATGCTTCGGAGATGGATTTCTCTCTCTCTCTCTCTTTCTCTTTTGCTTTGCACTGCAAATGGTTTTGCATTACGGATATTTTTCTGCTTTACTGTATTATCTTGTGCAAACTACTCTGGTTTGTTTTCCCCCCCTTCCTTGCCAATGGGCTTGTTTACTTATCGGAATTAAAGTCAGAAGTGAACGTCTCTTGCCAGCAGGACGGAATTTCTAATAAATATGTAAATAACGCCTCTCTCGGCAGTGGCTGCAGGGCTGCTCTCACGTGGCCCTCCCAGGCCACAGTCGGAGGCTCAGGCAGGGTTGGAGAAGAGAGAGATTTTCATCAATCTGCAGATCAGAAGGAAATTAAATTAGATTGAACCTGGGAGGGCAAACGAACAAAGGTGAGGTGGAAAGAAAGGTCATCTGTCCTTGTGGTGGTAGAGATGGGTCATTTTATTTTGGCCTGTGGGTGAAAGTGTCTGAAGGTTGACAAAGGCTGTCATAAAAAAGGGGCCATAGAACATTCAGAGTGGCTCAGGGTAGAGAAAAATGAAGGTCCCCTCTTCTGCACCAGGTCATGATCATTCCAATAATAGTCGTAGCAACACTCGTCAATCACCTGTGACACCTGTCTCCTGCCCCAATTCTGTGCCCATGATAATTAGCACCTGGTGTCTATATGACACCTGGAACTCAAAAGTATTCTGAGAATATTTGTTATATTTATCTTTCTGCAAAGAAGCAAATAAATCAAACTTCTGCAGAGGTCAAGGATATACCATTGATTGGAGCTTCAGAACAAGAGCTCTGGAACCAGAATGTTAGGGACTAACTCTTACTTTGCCATCTCCTAGCCCTGTGCCTTAGTTTCTGTATAAGTAAAGTGGGGATTCATCTACTCAATGGCTACTGATTGGATACCTGGTCTATAAACACAATTTTTCTCATATGGGGATATAGTAGGCAACAAAACGAAGGTCCAACTGTCAGGAATATCCACTCCAGTTGACAACAGTGATACCTACCTCCGTGGGCTTTTATGAGCATTCAATGAATTAATAAACCCGCGGGTACAGAGTAAGTCCTCAATAAATGTGAACCAATCTCGTTCACACAAAAAATCAGGCTACAAATTAGCAGGCTCCTCCATCCAAGCATAGTCATTGAACAATGTCCCATGTTCTGGTTACACAGGGCTCCAGGCAGATTATGGAAAAGAACCCCCTTCCTTAAAATTTATTAAGGCTTGAATCCACTTGATCTCAGTCCGTAGTAGTCCCCGAGAGAGAGTGGCAGAAGGGGTCTTCTATCGTTTACCAAGCACTGGGCGGGTAACTTGCAGAGATAAGCTAAGGAAGACTACCTGATTTTCTGATATTCTCCACGCCTCCCCTTGGGAATCTGTCTCAAAGGCTAAGAGGTCTAGAATATGTGCTCTTGGTGATCATGGCCCAGCTGTCATTCCACCTTACTTACACTCAAGCCCACACTGGCTCTCCTGAAGGAGGAGATGTGGCCTCAGCTAAATGACACAGTCAGCTTTGTTTTCTATTAGTCTAGTTCTTCATAGAATAAAGCGCAACAGAGGAGGGAGGGCACCTCCCTTGCTAGTGTTCTGAATCTTTTGCCAGCTTAATGGGTTTTGCAAAATGAATTCCCGGCAAGGAAATTCATGGGTTGAGTAGAGCAGGGTATCTGAGCTTTGTCAGAGTGGTAAGCTTGGGTGAGTCTCTCTCCATGATAAAGAGAAGAATTAATTAGGACCATAAATTATGGATTACTAATCACTGCACATTGTAAGGAAAAGATACGCAGCTAGGTTTGGGTATTTTAAGGGCCAGATGTGTGTTTGCATACATTAGCACAGCCTCCTCCGAGGTTTCTTGCCTTCCTCTCTTCGTTTCTCTTGGGGCTGTCTGACCTGAGTGACATCCTAGAGGCATTATTGGCTTATCCACTAGAAAACCAAGTATGCATTAGCTTTAGAAGCCTCAAGGAATAAATATTGTTAGAAAGTGCTGGAATCACCAAGCAGATTGGCTGCTACCTTTTGGACTGAGGCCATAGCTAAAGAGAGAAATGCAATTTTGTTACATATTTAAGTAGCCACCTCCAAGTAGCATCAAGCCATGGAGATAGATTTCCCCCACCCCCAACACTTACCCCCACCCCCCAAAGTAAAATTATTCCTTTTGATATTAGGCAAGAAGAAAAATTGTAAAATGAAATTTCTAATATCATAGAATGTTAAGCAGCTATTAAAATGATATTTACATAGAGTTTTTAATGATATGGAAAAAATCGTATAACCTTAAGCACAAAAAGTGGAATAGAAAATTACATTAATATACAGAATGATCTTAATACAGTTTTAAAAGCATGGGGGAAAAGTTTGAAGGAAATAAGCCAAAAATCTCAGGATGGTAGAATTAAAAATTATTTTTCTTGCTCTTTTTTAAAAAGTATGCATTTCCTGAATTTTTAAAACATGAGCATGTATTCTATTTAAGAGAACTGTGACAGTGTGGAATTTTTTTAAACCTCTAAACCAGCAAAAAGAATCAAGTGGATCAAGAACCACTCACCCATCCCAAAATGGTGGCCTTTGAGATTGTGCAGGGCAGAGGAAATGAAAAGCTTGGTGAAGATCCTTCCATATTAATGCTTTTTCTTTGTTATATCTGCCATTGGGAGCATTCTGGGTGCCTGAGGACCCAGGCCAGTGCATTTAGCTTAGAAGGTTAGTGAGTATTCTGCAAAGGTCATCCTGACAGCAACATAAAGAGTGTAAATGAGAGACTCTAGAGTGGGAAGGCCTTACAGAGCTACACAGACAAGAACTAGTTGTAGTCAGTGCCAGTGTGGAGACAAGGAAGATGAGAAAAAAAATGGACACAGTCAAGAGATAGTCAGGAGCTTATGTCTGTAGGCCTTAGTGATGGATTTCAAATGAAGAAATCAAAAAAGTTAGCAGTCTCAAGAGTCATGCGTTTTCTTCTGGCTGTGAAATGGACAGATGGTGAATAATTCACCAAAAGAAGCAGCACAACACTACGTCTTCATTGTTTATTAGAAGAAGAGATCTACTCAATGATCTTTGAGTGAAAACAGGTTCTCCCAAACTTAGTGGGCCAACCCTATAGCCTAGTGGCTGAGGAAGCAGGATCCCACATGGCTGATCTCAGTTGTAATCCTGGTTCCAGCAGCTTGAAAAACATACTGGGCATGTGTGTGTGTGTGTGTGTGTGCCTAAAATCTCAGAATGTAGAAATGGAGAAGAGGTTGTGGCATGACCATTCTCCATTGGGGGGATGCTTTCTCTCTCTCTCTCTTTCTCTCTCTCTCTTTCTCTCTTTCTCTCTTTCTCTGTCTCTCTGTCTCTCACTGGCAAGTGCACACACTCTCTGACAACAAAAACTACTAACTAAATAAATACGTATTATCTCATTTTCAGAAGTGGCTGTGGAGTTCTGGCTCAGTGCCTCACTAGGTCCTAATCAAGATGTTGGTTTGAACCGCATTCATCTGAAGTCTTGACTAGGACTGGAGAATCTACTTCCAAACTTTCTCCACCGGCTGAAAGCCTCACTTCCTTACCAAGTAGACTTCTTCATAAGTGTACATGTGTGTGGCTTTTTTTTTTTTCAGATTGAGTAATACAAGATAGAGGAAGTAGAATCTGAAATGCTCATTCTGATCTAGTCTTTAAAATCACACATCATTTCTGCTTATATTCTGTTTATTAAAAGTGAGTCATTAAATCTGATTAACATTCAAGGTGGAATCGGGCCCCAGCTTTTGAAAAGTGTGCCAAATAATTTGAGGACATAGATCATAACTAGATCATAACTTTAGCTTTAGACCTACCCAGTTTGTATTAAGAAATACAAATCTCAGGACCAGCAAATCGCATAATTGTTGGTTATGTCGCTGGACTCCCACATAGTCAACTACAGTTCAAGTTCCAGACCCAGTGGCTTGAAACTCATGCTGGGCATGTTGGCATGCATGCCCCAAATCACAAGAGGAGAATGAAAGAGCAGGTATTGTGGCTTGGCCATCCCCTCAGGGGATGATTTCTCATTTTCTGTCTTGCTGTCTCTCTCTGCCTCTCCAGCTAGCTCACGTGTCCTATAGCAAAAACCTCTCTTAAGAAGAAGAAGAAGACGAAGAAGAAAGAAGAAGAAGAAGAAGAAGAAGAAGAGGAGGAGGAAGAAATGCCAATCTCTAGGACCAGCAGATGGCATAATGGTTACATCACTAGACTCCCAAATAGTTGACCATGGTTCTAGTCCTGGGCATGTGCGCGTCCATGCCCAAAATCCCAAGAAGAGAATGGAGGAGAAGGGATTGAACCTGTGCCCCTGCAGGGTAATTTCTTGCTTTTTGTTTCTCTCTTTTTCTCTGTCATCTCCACAGAATCTATTTTAGCTTCTCTCATTCTTATAACTTTTCTCCAATGGCAAGATAGTTGACTCTTGTTTGTATAGTATATTTACATATTTGAGTGATTCTGATATACATATAAAGTAGTTTTAGAATTGTAAACCCATACTCCTGTGAAAAACAAATTAACTGACTAGATTCAACCTTCATGTACAGTTCTGTTTGCCCATAGAATTCCAGTATACAATTAGATACTGTTTTCCAAAGTTACTTAGTTGATTCTTCTCTACTCTGTTCAGTCTGATCATGTTATTCATATACTTTTCTACTCTGTTTTGGGTCTCCCATTTGTACTTTGTTTTTACATTTTTCATTTCTGGAAATCACTCTAGAAATCACTCTGGAGATCTTATTATATTCTTTTAACGACATGTAGGATTCCATCATGTGGATGTAGTATAGTTTATATAACCACCTTCTTATTAATGGGTACTTGGAGGTCATTTTCAATATGTTGCAATAATAAACAGTTCTCCAGTGAATAATTTTGTGAATATGCATTTTTGTATTATTGGAGGTAAATCTTCAGGGTTGATTCCTAGCTGAGGGACTGTGGGCCAAAAGGCAGGTGAATATGTAGTTTTGTGAGATACTGAAAAATTTTCCTCCAGAGGAAACGTGAATGCCTGTTTTCCTACAGTCTCGCGATCAGAGTGTCTTGTCACATTTTAAAATGTTTTTCAATCTGATCAGAGAGAAACAGTATCTCAGAGCTATTTTAATTTGTATATCATTTATTATGAGTAAACTCAAACTTTTTTTGCTGTTGGAAGACATTTATTGTGAATTTTCTGTTCTTATTTTTTTATATTTTCCTATCAAGGATGTAGGCCTTTTCTGCTCAATTTTAGAAGTTCTTTATTTATGGGGGATATTTTCTCTTTGTAGTGTGTCTATGTTGTGAATATTTTTGCCCAGGTTATTTTATTTCGAGAATTTTTTGTGATGCAAAAATTTTGTTTTGTTTTTTTAATAGGTTTTCGCCATAGGGTACATGTGCTCACCAGAGATAGAGAGAAAGAATCAGACACCGTGAGGGAGGAATGGCCACGCCACAATCCCTTCTCCTCCATTTTCCTCTGGGGATCTTGGGCACACATGCACATGCACCAGGCATGATTTTCAAGCCACTGGGTGTGGGACTCAAACTACAGTCAACCATGTGGGAATCCAGAGACATAACTGCTACACCATCTGCTGGGCCTGTGATGTAAAGTTTTAAAATTCTTTATGTCGTCCAAGTTAATCATCTTTCCTCTTATTACCCTCGGAATTTTAGTCAGTCATTCATATTTTTTACTTCAATTATTCCCCTTTTCCCAATCCAAGCTAGATTTTCACACTAAACATTCCTATCTACCTGAGAGAGAAGTAACTTACATTTCATTTAGAGTCCTTGTACCCCAAATAGATGTAAATTAGAATGATCCTAGTCTCTAAGTTGAATGTTTATCAAGTTGCTAACTTCTACTCAACCATTTCTCATTGGCCAACTAATCTTGGATTTCTGCTCCAGTTTCTTGGATCTGTCTAATGTTATTTCACTTGTGACTCAGAGACATTCGGTCTCTTGGAAGAATGGAAATATCTTAGCAGATAACTGCCACCTACTACTACGTAAGCATTGGTAAAACATACATTTAACACAGTTTATAACTATATATTCCATATGAACTTACATAAGTACATATTTTTATAGAAGATGACTATTAGCAACAATCCTTAAATTCCAGCATGACTGATTTCCTGCTCAAAATTGGTTCTGTTGCAGATGTTATGGGTCCATCAGAGAATTATAGCACACTGGCTTGGTCATTAACTACCTCTGAGAATAGATTACAAAAGAAAATTGTCTCTAATCAAGAGCACATTTCTAGATGGAAGAACACTGACTCTAGACACAGTATGAATTCAAAGACAGAAATCAGTGAGGACTGGTCATGAAATGAATCTTGAGCTAAACCTTGAGAAATAAATGAGTAATTTTGAAAAGTAGAATAAATAAGGTCAGCCACGGTAGTACAGTGATAGTGCATTCATCTTCAGTGCTGGAAGTTATATGGAAAATTGGGGTTTGATTTTGGAGTTGACCTATTCACTAGTCCGTGACCCTGGTTTGGCTGGGAAAGCCTAGGGGGAAAGATTGCAATGTGAGACCCTGTTGAAAGTCTTTCTCTTTCTCTCTGACTCTCTCACTCTCTCAAGAATAAATAGACTTTTAAAAAGGAGCAGAGGATCATTCACTCATGATGCTAAATTGTATTGAGGTCCTTACCTACTATATGCAAAATAAAAAATACTGGTTACATGTGAAATACAAAACTGTCACATCCTCAGACTTCCTCCTTAGAAAGTACCTATTCACATTCCACAAGATTTCATCATTATTTTAATATTGTCAAAA
>NW_006160147.1:7353003-7391550 GCF_000334495.1 Tupaia belangeri chinensis
TTTGGGATGAGATTTACCTAAGCACAGCTTCTAAAATATTAGAGGTAGCCCTTGTTACCCACAAACTAGGTCCAGCTGCTGCTTCTCCCAGTCGGTGAAACAAGAGGCACAGGCTGCAAAAGAAGGGAATTTATTTCTGTAACCAGTTACAGGCAGATATTCAGCAAACATCACCAAACTGTCTTGAAAAGCCCAGCATGCACTCAATTTTTATAGATACAAAATACAAGCACGTGCAAATCATTCCTTACTATCATCAATCAAAGTCAATTGCCTTCCCCTGAGTAATTATCCTGATTCCTGGTTTACTTCAAATACCCATTCCTGGTTTCTCACCTGACCATTCCTCAATCAGACCTCCCCCTGATTCAGCACTCGGTCAGATTGTTCTCATCAGAGACCTTTCTTAATTTCAAAGTGACTGCAGTCCTGCTAAACCTCAAGCTGGCCTATTTCAGTCTTATCTGGTATATTTGCCAAACCTGTAGCAAATAATTCCTTTCAGTTTTTCAGTCTTTAAGAAATCCTTTTACATTTGTCACCTCCTCTTTTTTTTTCTTTTTCTTTCATTATGAGTATGAGTAGTCTTCCAATAGTTCATGAAAAATGCATTTTATGGGAAAAATTCCATGGCTATTCAAATATTTTGCAACAAAATAAACTCATAGTTTGATTCTATTTTTCCACAAGCGTTTTAAAGTCCCCTCATAAGCCCTCATTTCACTGTTAAAGAAACTAGAATCTATGAAGTCAAAAAGCTTTTTAATGGAACTAAGATCTACAACACAAAGTAACTGTTTAACAGACCAGACAGAAGACCCTCATCACTCAAGGCCAGAGTGAAGAGCTCCTAGCTCATGCTGCCCTACAATTTTCTGATTGGTGGAGAAGCTGGCCTAGTACCTGAGATGAGTCTAGGGTCTAGATGACACTTCTCAAGGCCTGTATATATAGACTAGACCAAGGACAATCCTGGCTTGATGATTAACTGCCTCTGTGATGCGAACGAGTTTCTTTCCCTTTCTATATCTAAGTCTCTTCATCTCAAAAATGAGGGCTTTGGACGAGATTATCTCCGAGGGCCCTGGAGTGCTGACAGTCTCTGCTTCTAAGCTCTCAGGTTACACGAGCTGTCTTCTGCTCTGCTTGGTCATCAGAATGTTCAGAGGGTCCAGGTCAATGATGAGAAGCCACTTGGGATAGCTGGCCTTAGAAACACTCTGTGCTTCCATGTTGGTGACATGAACCCCAACAAGCATGCTACATGCACATTACACAAGGGCCTTTGATGAGGTAAGAGAGCTTTAAACTGCAGGAGGAGAGGCAGGAACACAGTGGAGGAAAGAATGTCTCTGATGTGGATGTCTTAGGTTAGAAGATTTTATATTTGAGTAGCAAGAAATGTTATAAAAGAATCACCGGGGAAAGTGAGGTCTCCTAGCCCCTGCTCAGAGCAGCGCTGTGAAAAATGAAGTGGAAAAAGCCAAATTTACAGACCATCTAGGGAAGCTGAAATCCAGCAGCAGGATATTAAACACAAAAGAGCTGAAGTTAACATGAGGCGTTATTGGTTTGGGGAGATGGGCTATTTCCCTAAGGTCCATAATTAGAACTGGGAACCTTTTGCATGTAATTAAGAGTAAGAGATTGGTTTAACAACCACAGCTGAGCAAGTCTGAAACAGTAATTTTTTTTTTCAAGTGGCATTTGGGATTAGAATTATTTTTTCCCCTCTCACATGTGAAATGTGAGAGTTTCCTGACTATTTAGGAAATTGAGGCTAATTCTACCTCCACAAGCATTTTTGTTGCTAATAATAATAGAGTGTGTTTTGCATATGTGATGTGAAATCAACAAGGTGCCCTACACAAGCAAGATGGCCTTTTGAGGCACTTCTTCCCTCTCAAGGAAGCTGTCATTGAACAGCTGATTAATTACTGTAATAATCATAATTTTTAAAAGTTAAAAAAAAAATTCCTCTTCCCATTCATTAAGTACACTGCAGATAGGTGCCAGAGGTAATTATTGTCTAGAAGTACTTCCGAATTATCTTTTCTAATCCAGCCATGCTGACATTTTTGAGAGAAAAAAAAAAGTGTTTTGTCTTTCTTCTTATGAACAGGGTGACATTTGAATATGCAAACAGTGTCAGAGTCTGCCCTGTGGATGTTTTCTGGAGGTATGATTTATGAGACCAGCCTATTGTATTTGCTATCGCACTAGGAGAAAGGTCACTAGACAAAGGAGTTCTACCTATTGAGGTCTATAGCTCATCTTGTGATATTTTAATTGCTGCTTTTGGGCTAACTTCCAGGCATGCTTTGGTGTGGTTGGTGCCAACATCCACTTCTGGGATAGGGCAAGGATATTGAATACATGCAAAGTCCATGGAAAATCTAAAAATCCCATTTTAGTCCATGGTTGCAAGTTCTTTCTCTAGCCCCTCAAGGCAAATCATCATTTCTGGAGTACACAATGCATTGGCAGCTTTGAACTTGAGATACTAAAGGAGGTGAGCTCTACTGTGGACAATTTATCTTTAGGGAGAGTGAGTAGGTTCTATGCTCTACCATAGACTCTATGGTAAATGCAACCAGAGTTCATTTATACAGTCTTAGCGACAGAAAGCACTTATATGTCATCTTCTTGAATCCCTTTTCCTTTTTAACACCCCAAAGAGGTCATTCAATCTCTACTTAACTACCTCCAATGACAAGAAATTCACTTTTTAGCCTATTAAGATGCCATACCCATTTTTGGACAGCCCTGAAATTACAATTTTATTTTTTTAATACACCAAAACTTTTCTGCATGTGCATTTTTTTTTTTTTTGGAGAGATTTTCACTGTAGGGCGCGTGCGCTCACCAGACAGACAGAGAGAGACATAGAGACAGAAAGCGAGAAATCACCCCCCAGGGGAGATGGTCACGCCGCAATCCCTTCTCCTCCATTCTCCTCTCGGGATCTTGGGCACGCACGCACACGCGCCCGGCGTGAGTTTTAAGCCACCGGGTCCAGGACACGAATCGCGGTCGACTACGTGGGAGTCCAGCGACATAGCCATTACGCTAACTGCTGGTTCCCTGCATGTGCATTTTTTTAAGAGAGACTTTTCCAATAGGATACTTGAGCTTACCAAAGAGGACAACAGAAAGCAAGAAATCACCCTCTGGGGGAATGGCCATGTTGCAATCCTTTTTTCTCCATTCTCCACTCGGGATCTTGGGCACACATGTATACATGCCTGGTGTGATTTTTAAGCTGCAGGCTCTGGGGCTTGAACTGCTGTTGACTATGTGGGAGTCCAGCAACGTAACCATTATGCCATCTGCTAGTTTTTCTCCATGTGCATTTTAACTATTTCATTCTAGTTATGTCCTCTAGTATCATATGGAAGAATCACTTCCATATTTCAAAGAAGGCTCAAAGAAAGCTACCCAATAAATCTGTTCGGCTCTTAGCCAAGTTTCTCAGCTGAGTATGGTTTTGCTTCTTCTCTTAACTTGATAGAATAATTATATTTTTTAAAACTACTATAGTGAATATTATGGATTGTGGTCATATGTATGTGCATGTTGTTATATACACGTTCTAATGCACTTCATACAACTCTACTGTTTTATCTCCTATTAGAGAATTTATTGGAAGAAAAAAAACAGCATTACAGAGATAACCCTGAATATATTCATATTTATTACCATGGTTTTTGCTGGAAGTAACAAAAGTCCAACTCAAATCAATTTAAAAGTAATAAAATATGTTAGCTCACCTAGTAGGCAATGTAGAACTGGGTGGGAGTACAACTTCCAAGAGTAGTTTATTTGGTGGTCCAGTGATTTTATAAAGGACCCTGTTGCTTTTTTCTTTTCATGTCTCTATTTGGCCATCTACATTGCCAGCTATAATTCTTTCATGCTTGTAGAAATAGCTTCCAGTAGCAAGCATGGCTATTTGGTTTCTTGGACACTTCTAACAGGAGGAGAAAGGCTAACTTCTTAGCACTGTCTCAAAGAACTAGAATGAACTTCTTCCAGCAACTATTTTACATCATGTCATTGATCAGAACTGGGTCACATACCTGCCCGTAAACTTTCCACTGGTAAAAATGATCCTAGAACTGTGGATGGAGTTTTTCTCTGAGTCCCATATAGATGACTATCTAAGTCTGTTTGAGATGCTATTACAAAATACCATATACTGTGTGATTTATGAGTAATATAAAGTTATTTCTGACAGTTCTGGAGGCTGGGAAGTCCAAGATCAAGGTGGCAACAGATCTGCTGTCTGATAAGGACTCTGCTTTCAGGGTGGCCACTGGGTCCTACATCCTCCAGAAGGGAGGAATACTGTGCTCTCACCCAGCAGAAAATAGGGAAGGACCAGGCAGCTTTCCAAAGCCTCTTTGACAGGGGCATTATTTTTACTCACAAGGATGGAGTCCTTGTAACTTAATCATTTTATGAAAGTTTCCACCTCATAATACCACCACAATGGAGATTAAGTTTCAACATATAAATTTTAGGAAGATGCAGACATTCAACCCACAGCCATGGGTAATTGGATAACTGACACTAGACTGGAGTTTCAAGTAGGAGGTAGACAATCAGCATTATGTAGTGAACTGTTGTTACAGAAAGCTAGATATGCACAATGTTCAGTACATTTTAACTTACAATGAATGTTTTGGTGTATCTCTTCAGTTGACTACATGTATCTTGGCTCTCAGCTCCATTTTTCACCCTTCTTTGAGTTCCTTTGTAACATAGTAATTCCTTTGTAACATGGATGTGAAATACATTTCCCAGACTTTTTTCCAAGTTGGCTTATTGGCCTGGTTCTGTCACTGTCTTCCAACAGGAGCATCAATAGATATGAGCAAGTGTGGGCTCCTGAGTCATTGCTCAGAGAGCACAGTTCTAACAGCAGTAGTGATGGTGAGCACCCTGCAGCCCCAATAGCACTCTGCTCACAGAGGTCATGCTGAGTTGTCTGCATTGGGACACCGGGTGCTGACTGTTCCACTGAAGAGAATGTCATGGAGGAAAAATTTAACAAAAAGCCCAACAAACAGGTTGATCCTTAGGTTACTATGGGGTTGAGGTGATGATCATGCTTTGTGGCCCTACAGTGTGGTGCCAGAGGTTTTAAGAACAGCTGCAGTAGCAGAGAACACACTCCAGCACCCCTAATGACTAGTACATTGGGCTCTGGGTAGCACCATCTTCCATTCTATTCCTCTGGCTCAAGGACTAATGTCCTATAAGTACAGATAATCTTTTTTATTTTTTATTTTTTTTTACTTTTTTGCATCTTTAGTTCTTTCAATAATTTGTCACCATGTCCACAGATTTAATTTTCCTTGTTTGAAAATCCTAAACTGGCTTCTACTTTCTTTCTGGATTTTTAACAGCTAAAGCTTTAAACTAATTGTGATCCAGTGAATCACAGCTAGGGATCCCCTCCCTGGAAAGCACATTTTTCCTATCACAAAGCACGTTTAAAATTTAGGACCTAAATTTCCTGTTTTGCAGAAGGTAAAAATTTATCATTCCTGTTTATATCACTTCTGTTTTATTTGGGGTTAGCATTTTGGGGGTGGAGATGAGGTGGGTGTAAGGAACTGAAATTCACTGAAACCATCTTAAAACAATAAAAAAGGAATTATGCTTTTTTATTTTTATGTTAGACAGGAACGGAAACTAGTTCTGTCATTGTATAAGAAGCAATGCAGTCACAGAAAGCAATTGTTCTTTCTCTTGCTTGAGGGCCACATCTGCACTCTCTGATCATCTGTCTTTCTTCTGTCCATTTTACTCTGTTCTCCTATTGACTTAATCTTTTATCCAATCATTTATTCTTTTTCTTGCCTCTTGCCTTCTCCATATGTGTTACTTCTGTTTTCTCATAGCATAGGCTTCATCTGACTCTTGTAACTTTCAACTCTGTTGGATTCTATAATATTTTCTAATTCAAATCCTGGAGGGGAGGGGACAAAAGGCGTCAGAATGGTAACATGGCTGGACCTGCATGAGAATGTCCTGGGTTTGTATTCCCATCCCAGGAAAGTTATACCTTCTCTTATGTTTCTGTGATCCTGGCTGGCTGAGCTGAGGATGGATTGTGACTTGAAGACCTTGTTTGGTCTCTCTCCCAAGCAGGCATGTGCTTTTTCACTCATGGATGAAATATAATTTTAAAAAAATTTTAAAAAACATAAAGAAAAAATCCTGGGGCCAGCCCCATGACCTAGTAATTAAGGACATTGGATCCCATACGGTCAACTACATGGTTTGAATCCCAGTCCCAGCAGCTTGAAAAAGACTGGCTTACATGCATGCATGTCCCGAATTCTGACACGATGAAGAAATGAAGGAGAAGGAATTGAGGCATGACCATGTCCACTGGAAGTGCTTTCTTCCTCTCTCTTTCTCTCTTTCTCCTCTTTCTCTGTGTCTCTGTGTCTTTGTCTATGGTAAGCACATGTGCCCTCTGGCAATTAAAAAAAAATGTGGAGAGAATGAACCCAATATGGCCCCACAGATTTAATTTTCCTTGTTTGAAAATCCTAAACTGGCTTCTACTTTCTTTCTGGATTTTTAACAGCTAAAGCTTTAAACTAATTGTGATCCAGTGAATCACAGCTAGGGATCCCCTCCCTGGAAAGCACATTTTTCCTATCACAAAGCACGTTTAAAATTTAGGACCTAAATTTCCTGTTTTGCAGAAGGTAAAAATTTATCATTCCTGTTTATATCACTTCTGTTTTATTTGGGGTTAGCATTTTGGGGGTGGAGATGAGGTGGGTGTAAGGAACTGAAATTCACTGAAACCATCTTAAAACAATAAAAAAGGAATTATGCTTTTTTATTTTTATGTTAGACAGGAACGGAAACTAGTTCTGTCATTGTATAAGAAGCAATGCAGTCACAGAAAGCAATTGTTCTTTCTCTTGCTTGAGGGCCACATCTGCACTCTCTGATCATCTGTCTTTCTTCTGTCCATTTTACTCTGTTCTCCTATTGACTTAATCTTTTATCCAATCATTTATTCTTTTTCTTGCCTCTTGCCTTCTCCATATGTGTTACTTCTGTTTTCTCATAGCATAGGCTTCATCTGACTCTTGTAACTTTCAACTCTGTTGGATTCTATAATATTTTCTAATTCAAATCCTGGAGGGGAGGGGACAAAAGGCGTCAGAATGGTAACATGGCTGGACCTGCATGAGAATGTCCTGGGTTTGTATTCCCATCCCAGGAAAGTTATACCTTCTCTTATGTTTCTGTGATCCTGGCTGGCTGAGCTGAGGATGGATTGTGACTTGAAGACCTTGTTTGGTCTCTCTCCCAAGCAGGCATGTGCTTTTTCACTCATGGATGAAATATAATTTTAAAAAAATTTTAAAAAACATAAAGAAAAAATCCTGGGGCCAGCCCCATGACCTAGTAATTAAGGACATTGGATCCCATACGGTCAACTACATGGTTTGAATCCCAGTCCCAGCAGCTTGAAAAAGACTGGCTTACATGCATGCATGTCCCGAATTCTGACACGATGAAGAAATGAAGGAGAAGGAATTGAGGCATGACCATGTCCACTGGAAGTGCTTTCTTCCTCTCTCTTTCTCTCTTTCTCCTCTTTCTCTGTGTCTCTGTGTCTTTGTCTATGGTAAGCACATGTGCCCTCTGGCAATTAAAAAAAAATGTGGAGAGAATGAACCCAATATGGCAGTCCCTCTCTCTTTGGGAAGAAATATGGTAAGTCTTTGTCATGGATATGGGCTGCCCTTGGGTCTGCTACTATCTATAGTCAGAGTAGCTGTACTTGGGGGTCAGAGAAAGAGTACTTGTTACATGAACTAAGTAAAGCCCGTGACTTGTTTCTGCCCACTGAGAGGGCAGAAACAATTTTGACATGTCCAAAGGAAAACTCAAAACAAATGAAATATTATTTTTTTCTGCCACACTCTCAGCCACATAGAACCCAGGTTGAATGCTATGCTTGTGTCATTTCTTTTCTTTAAGCCTGCCTTGTTCATATGTGCAGAGAAACCTTATAAAATAGAGGGACATACATGGAATGGTTTTCTCTGGACTATTAAATACATAAGAAAATGTTTTCAAATGCATACCCTAACAAGCATGACCCTGACTACAGATATCAAATTTTTATTAGGCATGTAAAATAGTTACATAAATAAATTAATTAAAGAAAATGAAAACAGAGTCAGGTAGATTTGGGTTCAAAATATCTTTTTTAAAAAACTGGGGTTACCAGGTGGTGTGAAGTTTAAAGCATGACTGACTGTGCAATTCACGTCCCAGACCAAGTGACTTAAAAATTATGCCAGATACGTGTGTGTGCATGGCCAAAATCCCAAGAGGAGACTGGAGGAGAAGGGATTGCAGTTGACCATGCCCACCTAGGAGGTGATTTCTCACTTTCTCTCTATCTCCCTATCTCTCTTGTAAGCACATGTACCTGATAGCCACAAAGGAAAATTTAAATAAATAATCTTATATATGAGGTCACTGAAATATGTATAGTCATCACTATGCTTATATCCTAACTTAAAAGGAAAACATAAAATTAACACTATACCTAGACAATGAGATAAGGGTCTTATGTTATAGCAGCTTTTAAAAATAAACCATGTCACACATTAAAAAAATATGAATATCCTTAAAACCTCTTATAAGAGACTAGCAGATGGCGTAATGGTTACGTGGCTGGACTCCCACAGAGTCGACTGAGGTTTGCGTTCCAGACCTAGCAGCTTAAACCTTATGCTGGGCGTATGTGTGTACATACCCAAAATCCCAAGAGGAGAAGAGAAGAGATTGCAATGTGGCCATCCCCCTTGGGGGGTGATTTCTCACTTTCTCTCTCTCTGTCTCTCTAGTAAGTGCACGCGCCCTATAGCAAAAATCTTAAAACAAACAAAACCAACCCTCTTACAAGAAGCTTTGCAAGAAATAACTAATGAAATTTACTTCCTTGTTAATTTTAAAAAGTTCAAAGGAGCGAAACGAATCTCAATATGCAGGTTTGCACCTTGTCAGCTAGACCATCTGTTTCTCACATCTTTTCTTTTGGCCACTTTGTTATTTCTAACTGGTTCCTGCCTTGTTCTTCAACCATGTCTCTAAATAGACTCGTGCCCAGTGCATTTCTGGTTCCTCTTTTCCAGATACCTATTAAATGTGTTGCTCCCTCAGATCCACCCTGGCTTTTTGGGCTTCTTTAGAGATTTCCCTCTTTTCTTTCTTTTCCGTTTTTCTGTACTCTGCCCCACCCAGTGGCTGGTTTGTGATACAAAGTATTGGTGGATTCCTGTGAGACTGAAAGTTGTTTGACTGCATGTGGAGATGATCAGTCTGACTCCAGTTCATATTTAAAATACAGCTTATGGGCCAGGTCAGAGGGGACTTGTCTAAAAATACTGATGGATGCAATGAAGTTAAAAGCCAAAGTCCTAGTCAGAGCCTGGATTCCATTTCATGCGTTGATTTAGAGGATCTTTGTTTTACTCCTTTTTTTTTTTTTTTCTATGTTTTCCTTTAGAATTTCACTTACCCAAGTAATTTTAAATCAAAATAAAGATTACTATTTTTCAATTCTACCTTGCCAATTCCTCTCCAACTCAAGGCTGCCCATTTTCAAAAAATTCTTGTTTTTCACCCTGCTCAGAATATTAAAGGGTCTTTGGTTATTTTCAATGTTTTTCTCTGATTTTAATCAATGTTTGATTTTTTTTTCCCTTCTCACATGCCCTCTTCCCTCTCCTGCACATTGACATAGCCTGTTCATTATCTCCTTTATTTTTCTTCTTTATCTGAAGAGAGAAGGTGGCTGTTTTTGCCAGTAATGTAAATCTAAGTTCCTGGTTATTCAATTGAGATCAATTTCCGCCTAGGAGACTGAACATACTGCTTCCATGAGGCGTGCAATGTCTGTCAATAGGAATCGATGGGCAGTCTGTGAGGCAGCAAGCAGCCAGTGCATGGACTAGAGCTGTGGACGGGCCCACTGGGACCAGCTCTCCCTGCTGCCTCCTCAGTTTTCCTTCCAGAGGCATAGGCTGTTGATATGTTCTTTAGGCCCCGAGAAATCACTCCCACAAGCTGGACATAAAACTTTTTTCAGTGAGTAAAACACAATAGCACTGGGCTTTCATGGTTTGTCAACAGACACTAAGCCATGGCACTTCCTACAGGGTAAACTGAAGCTACAAGGAAGAACACTGACCGGTGTGAAATGAATTTGGGTCAAAAGCCATTACCCAGTTGGCAGAAAGCCTGAGCAGTGCCATGAATAAAGCTGGGTGGCCAAGAAGACTCACTTTTTAGTGCATGCCCCTTCAAGACATCTCTGTTGGGCCTTTTAGGCAAGCCTCTGAAATGGAAAGCAGAGAACTTAACACACTTGCAAATGTGGATTGTGTTCAAAGACTTCAGATTCAGCTATCTCTTTATTCACTCAAATATTATTTATTGAGCACCTATTACGTAGCAGACACTGTCTTCAGTCCTGGAGATAGAACAATGAACATATTAGAGATAATCCTTCTCCTCATGGCAATTATATTCTAGTAAAGGAAACGAACAATAAACACATAAATATAAAATTTTAACATATCATCTTACCTGTCTTCTACAAAAGGGGAAAAAGCACCATAAGTAAATAGCGAATGACAAAGTAGGGCCGGTACTTGAGACAGAAGCTGTCAGGAAAACCCTTCCTGGTAGGTGGCACTTGAGTAGTGAGTGGAAGAGGCACGTGTCTAAGATAAGATCATTCCCTTCATAGGGCGAGGCAGGACACAAAACAGTCATATTCTTGTGATGCAGAAGCCACCAGTATAAGTACAGATGAGTTTAGGTTAAGAATGAGGAAAAATAATGAAAACGCTAGGGAATAGATGAGGCAGAGCTGTATAGACCCTGGGAAAAGTTTAGATTTTATTTTGATAGAATCCAGATACTATAAGGAGTGTTGAGATGATGATGAAGATGAAGTTGATGTTGGTGATCATGGTGAATGCAATATTCAATATCTACCATACCCAGTGCCATCTCTGCAAAACAGGCCCACACAGTAGCCCACTTCATGCATTTTTAGGATGATTAAATGACATTGCATGCAAAGTGCTTTAAATAGTGCTCAGTAAGAGTTATTATAATTATTGTGATGATCATCAGGAACCAGCTATTTGTGTTCACCATTTCAGCCCAATGTTGACACCCCCCCCCCCGAAGACCATTTCAAATCACAAATATTTTCATCAGAATTATGCTAACATTAATAAAATTTTGTGGAGAAAAGTATTTTTCCGGTGAACTCCATTAAGCCAATTTAATTCCTTGATCAATATTCCATATTGCACAATTTAATCATTTGTAATTTTTCCCATTTTCATTAGCATTATTTCTTTTCCATTTCCATTTTACAGCAAGATTGAAACATCTCTGAAGTTTAAATGACAGAGTCAAATGGCACTTTCAATTTGGTAGTGTTAAAATAGCCTGCTCCTTCAGAATCCTGATGCCTAAGGAGGTTAACTAACTTGCCCAAAGATACACAGCTAGTAATTGACAGAGATGAGAGCCCAACCTCAGTCCATCTAATTCTTTTTTGTGCTTCCATGTTTATTTCAGCATTATTTACAGTCGGTCTAATTTTATGCCATGATCTTCAACACAGCACTTTTTCAGGGAGAAAAAAAGAAAGAAAGAAAAGAAAAGAGAAATGTAGTGATATTAATACCCACCTGCTCAGGTTAACGCGAGCTTACCTGACATACTGTAGGAGAAGGTGTGTTTGTAAACTGTGAAGCACTATGTTATTGCTGTTAGTAGCAGTGCAAATAGGGCCCATCTCAGGGTTTAGCAGAGCACGATGAATGAGTTCATTGCCAGTCGAGTGCATTCAGCTACATCGATGAGTTTCATTTCCTAAAGGTCTTGATTTGTCAAATGCATCATGGACCTACTTCAGCATAACCTAAGAGCTTCCACCAAGGAGAAGGATAGAATTGGGAGCCTGTTGGGATTCGTCCCAAGACAAATCTAAGAATAATAACTGGCTGTTATGGCAGAGGTAGTCTTTGAGTGCATATTTAAAACAACCTCAATTAGTGCTGAAAAGTCAATTTGGGGCACATTGTCTGATAAAGAGGGTCTAATTCAAAGATCAGCATCCAAACCTCAAAGAGATGATAGTTCTTGGCATAAGGGCCATTTTGTAATCCTTTTTAATATCTTAAAGAACCATATTAGGAGGTAATATTCTCTCAGCCTCAAGAAACTCACAGCTTTCTGGGGGAGATAGGTGTACTAGAAAATAAATCTATGGGCCAGCCTATGGAGTGGTAATTAAGGTGACTGGATCCCTCATAGCCAAATTTGTAATTCGAGTCCTGAATCAAGAAGCTTGAGAAACATGCCAGACCATGTGTGTGTGTGTGTGTGTGTGTGTGTGTGTGTGTCCCCAAATTCCAAAAGCAGGAGAAAGGATTACAGCATGACCATTTCCCATGGGAGGGTTGGGGTGCTTTCTCACTCCCCTCCCGTTTATCTTTCTCTCTGTCTCTCTCAGGCAAGAACACGCACCCTCTGGCAAATTAAAACAAACAAACAAAAAAGAAAACAAGCTTCCTACAGTATAAAAACCATGGTGGAGACATAGGGGAGGAATGTCTACCCTAATACAAGTTTCCTATAGTAAGTAAACTTGGATAAAAATTTTCAAGGAGCAATAGGAATAATCATCTTGACCAAGCAGAGAGAGCATTCCAGGGAAATAAACTGGATCCAAAGGAGACACTGATGAAAGAAAGTGGTGCTTCCAAAGGAAACTATGCCATGACTTAGATGCAGAAGGAGTGCGGTAGAAAAGGCAAGCAATGGCTGAGGTGTAGGGGCAATAGGCAGGTGAGACAGGGAAAGTGACTGTGTGCAGGTCCCTGCAGGCAGATGGAGGTCACAGAGAAACAGGCTCATGCCACAGGGAGAGATTAGCAGAGACCAGGCCTGGTCAAAAATCTACAATAGACACTAATTGTGATACTGTAAATTATCAGCGTGGAGTGTTGAGATGATGACACTAAAAGGTGAAACAGAGACCAGGGTCAAAGGTCATTTAGATAATAATGGGTTCATTAGATAAAGCAGACATTGCAATTGTATTGAACTAACTAGATAACTAAATCTATCTCAAGATAAATGGGCTGAATAGTGCTAGTTGCTCTCCTGAGCACAGCTTCTCAATATATGGTCCAGAACTGGGTAGGACTGACCCTATAAGTGACAGTCTGGAAAGGTAGGAGACTGAGGCTGAAACAATTATGGATCGACAAAGCTTGTACTCCAGTGGTGTTTGTGAACTTTGGGAGGTAGAGTCATTATTGACTCATTAACAGCAATGACTACCATTTACTGAATGCCTGCATATCTTTTTTGCTAGAAAGGTAGCATATACATGTGCTCAGTATGCCAGTGATATCAGAGAGAACCAGAAAACAAAATGGAAGGGGCTTGAGAGTAGGGAAGAATGTGCTATTTTGAAAAAAGAAAAAAAAAATTTGAAAAAATTCACCAAGGGAAAAATCAGAACTCTATTATATTTACTAACATTTACTTTATGGTTTTATATTGCTTTTATTTTAGTTATATATAACTGAGGGACTAACCATAATTCTTTTCAGTATTAATTCAGTCCTGTGTTACTGCAAGTATGGAAAGAAGAATACAAAAATGACATCCAATACCCAACAGTCTTCATCACCAAGGAGGCTGGGAGGAATGAGAAGGCCCATCAACCTTGTGTCCTGGGATGAAGTAAGGGAAGAGTCAGAGTAGGGGATAGAGGCAGAGGAGTCTCTGCTCACACTTGTGTTGCATATCTGGACAAGGTCTGAATGAGGCCAAGATTGAACCACAGAAGAATGGCCGAAACAGATGACATAAGGTCACAAGGATGCCGAAGCCAATAGGTGAAGCCAAGGGTATTAGTTTGCAAAGGCTGGGTGATTTAAACAACAGAAATGTATTTTCTCACAGCTCTGGAAGCTAGGCTGGATATCCAGGATCAAAGTACCAGCAAGCTTAGTTTCCTCTGAGGCCTCTCTCCTCAGGACCCTCCCTGTGTGCATGCATGCCCCTGGTTTCCCTCCCTGGACGCCAGTCATATCGGATTAAGTTTCATTTGGGTTCATTTTAATTTAATGACCTCTTTAGAAATCCTGTCTTCAAATATAGTCACACCTTGAGGTGCTAAGAGTTAGAGTTTCCTGTCAACATATGAGTTTGGGTGAGACGTATCAGCCCATAACACCAAGAAATAGAGTTCTATGAGAATTGGCAAATGAGACTGGAAAAGGAAGAGTGGGTGATGAAAAGTAAAGTGGAAGGAGATTTTAAACAAACATTAAGAGGGAGGAAGCTAAGATGGTAGAAAATATCCAAACCTGGGTTTTACGTGCTCTCAGTAAAATTTATTAAAGTGGATGGGTTTAAGGATAAAAGGAAAACAAAGGGGGCAGGAATCAATACTGTGCACATCCATTTATATAAGCTCCTAATATATAAATGGCTTTGGGGATGATAGTGAAAATAACAACGCTTTATTGAGTACACACTATGTGCAAAGCACTGTCAAAGGTACATCACATATATTGAGTATATAACCGTCAAAATAGAAATATTATTGGGACCAGCAGTTAGTGTAATGGCTATGTTGCTGAACTCCCATGTAGTCGACCACGGTTTGCGTCCCAGACGCAGTGGCTTAAAACTAATGCTGGGCGCGTGTGTGTGCGTGCCCAAGATCTCAAGAGGAGAATGGAGGAGAAGGGATTGCGGCATGGCCATCCCCCTCTGGGAGGTGATTTCTCACTTTCTATCTCTCTGTCTCTCTCTGTCTGTCTGGTAAGCACACGCACCCTATAGCAAAATCCTCTCCAAAAATATATAGAAATATTATTATACCCCATTATAAATGAGATAACTCAGTTACAGGGAAGGGAGGTAACTTCCCCAAAATCATGTTTTCATCTTTATTTTATAAAGCAAAAATTACAATTACAGAATTTTCTTTTCACACAGAGAATTTTGCAGGTTTCTGTCTGCTAAATATTTCTTACTGTTAATAAACTATTTTGGCCTAAAACAGCCACTATACTCCCACACTCGGATTCCTTTGGATAAGCTGAAATCATACATGTTAGACTGTTTTCCTCGGCTGGTTGCTAAGTTACAGTCAATTACACTAGCCACACTTCAATCACAGAAAGCCCGCCTTTTAGGCTGTTCTACAGCCTAACCAATCCGATGATCTCTCTTCCTCATTCCCTCACTTTCGTTTTTGTAGGTCACTTTCTCTTTCCACGAACTTATTTACCTCATGACAGTAAGGCTACCTGGAGTTCCTTGGAAATCCTTTTTGGAGAAACTGCTAGATTCAAATTGCCCACTCTTTGTTCAGATAAACTGTTAAATTTTGGTTTGTCTAAAATTTTGTTTCTTAACATTCCCTTTGCCTTTATTTTCTTAACAGTGTAATGGAGATAATACCTCTCTTACAGAATGATTGTGAGGAATGTGTAATCTAATAGAAGCAAATAAAATAAAATAGTCATATTTCATGCCAGAAACATGGAAAACATTCTACATGTGCTAACTCGATTAATGCTTACAACCTGATGAGGTACTGTTATTCGCTCATCATTAAAAATGAGGAAACAGAAGTACATAAAGGTTAAGTAATTTGATCAAGTTTATGCAGTCAATAAGTAACAAAGCTGGGATTTAAACTCAGGCATTTTGAATCCAGAATCTATGCTCCAAATTGTGGTATATAAGACCAAGGGGGAGAGCAACAAGTAGTAGTTATCATTACTGTATTTACATAGAGGAGAATTCGAATATTCTTCTGGAGAGGGTGAAAATGCAGAACCAGAGACAGCCTCCACTCAGCAAGCCTCCTGTTCTCCAGAACAACTCAGCTCTGGTTCCAAAACTCACAAAATCCACGAAGAAAAACAAAAGTCCTATGGTCCAGGTCATTCATTTCACTTAGAGGTTGTGTATCATCTGTCTACTTTTCCTCATCCCAAGAGCCCTAGTCATCTTCTACTCCCTTAAGATACTATCCCAGAAAGGTGTTCTGTTAAATACCATTTAACCATCCAGTCACATTTTCCAGGAATGTTTCGTGCCCCTTATCTGAGTTTTCAAAAGCTTCATGGAAAATGCACATTATAAAAAACTGCATGAATCTTATTAATTTTTTTTGCACCAAAATTAACTTGTACCGACTTGGTTTAACATGTTTGAACAGGATCTGGTTTGAGGCACTACAAAGAGTAAGGCTACAATTTGAAAGAGGCCTATTAGAGCAATATGAATTCTTCTAAACTGAAGCAAGAATAAGCATTCGATTTATGGTGAATCTTCAGTGGAAGAAGGCTCAAATCACTGATGGGTCACAATAAGTTGGGGATAAACCCAAAGAAATGAACAGTTTATAAATGAATAATTCATTTTAAGAAGGGACAAGGTGATGTTGAACATGACATCTGCAGTGGCACGCCATTGATACTGATTTGCAAGGAAAAGATTAATCTTGTTTGTGCCCTAATTGAAGAAGTTTGATGATTCACAACTGAAACAATATTCACACTATACACATATCAATTGGTTCAGCTTACACAGTTTTTACTGAAAAATTAACATTGGCCAATCTTTCTGCTTGATGAGTATCAAAACGGTGGTGCCCCAATCAGCCTCAGATAAGAACATACCTTTCGAAGAAAACGTTAGACAAGTGGGATCAAGACACCAAAACAGGACTGATTCCTTAGCACAGTGGTCAGATGCTGTGCAGAGAAAGCTGAATCTCACATGAATGACCAGGGTTTGAAACCTGACCCCAGCAGTTAGAAAAGCATGCTGGGTACACCATTACATGCCCAAGATCCCTGATGAGGTAAGAATCGGAGGAAAAAGGATTGCAGCAGGACCAGGCCCAGTCGGGGGATGCATTCTCTTTCTTTCTCTCTCATCCATGCACACATGCTCTCAGGTATTAAAAAAAAAAAAAATCCCGAAACATTGCTTTGTGGAATTGTAACAGGAGATGGCACACGGCTTTACTACTATAATCCTGAAAATAGCACAACCAGTGCAATGGCTACCAAGAAGTGAAAGTGGTCCAGTCAAAGCATGAGCCGATATACAGTGTACTCTGAATGGAAAATCTCATTTTGTATGCTATAATGATGTATACTAAATGAATGTAAGTGAATAAATTTAAATGTTTTTAAAAAGAAAGAAGTTCTCAAAAGATAAAATAAAAGCAATCAAGAGCAAAGGTTTTGGCAACAGTCTTTTGATATGCTCAAGACATTTTCTTGTTGACTTTCTGAAGGGCCAGAAATATCTGCTTAGTATGAGAGTGTTGTGAGAAGCATTAACAGGAAAAAAAAAAAAGGAAATCATCAGAGAGTCTTCCACCACCTGTTCCCACCACTATAATGTTCCTGCTCATCTCTCTCATCAAACAAGAACAATTTGCCAGAGTTTCAATGGGAAGTCCTTAGGCATCCACCTTACAGTCCTGATTTGTCTCCTTCTGTGTTCTTTTTGTTTCCTTATCTTAAAACATTTTCTAAAAGAACCCATTTTTCTTCCATTAATAATGTAAACAAAACACAATAAAAACAAAAGACATGAAAAACTGCATTAGCATCATTAAATTCCTGGGACCCACAGTTTCTTGGAGGTGGACTAAATGGCTGTTAACACTGCTTACAAATGTCTCAACCTTGAAGTTTATGATGCAAAATTGGGTTTATATTTTTATTTCCATCTTTGAATTCCATTTCTCCATGAACTTTTTGCAGTCCTCTCACATACTTGCTGCCTTGATAGCTGCCTGGCTGGCCTATCCCTTAGTATTCCCTGTGGTTCGTGTTCAGCTTAGGCCTTCAGGTAGACTCACAGGAGTGGAAACAATGGAAGAGTATACATAGCATTCAAGTTCTGCCTCACCCTACACACACAGCACACTCTTATGTGGGAGCAATTCTTCTTATCTCCATTGAGGTTAGATCATTTATCAGATTATACAATAGAAGAGGGAATCAAAAATTTGGAGACTGAGTCAAGGGAGTGCAAAGAGAGAAGATGGAAGAGGGGAGCAACTGAACCAGAAAGTCTTATACTTCAGCAAAATAATCTGATCATTTTGGACCAAAGAGATAGAAGCCGATGTTTCAAATCTCATTTAGCATTTGCAAAATCTTTACAGCTACCTCCCCATTTGCCCAAAGAAAGGAATTCTTGAAGCGACCAGATGACAGACTGCTTATGTCCTTTCTCAAGGCCTGGATGGTAACAATGTCAGGGCTGTCAGCGAAGGCTAATTTAGTCTGTCTTTCATATGTGGACTTGGCAGCAATTCCGTCATGGTAGTTAACGTGCGTGTGATCGGATTGACTACAAAGGCTTGAATCATGTCTCTGAATGAAAGGGAATTCAACCTAAAATTAGAAACCTTTAGAAACCAAACAGGCTATAAATTAACGACTTCTTTCACTTCCAGGCATTCAGAAATTAATTCTCATATGCTCAAGTATTTTTATGTTTATGCCACATTATAAAATGAAAACCTGTTTTTACTAACTTATTTGGTTTATGAACACCAATTTTCTATTAATGAATACTAAGCTGGATACTCTGGGGGTGAGGAAGGCATTGCATTCTCCATACACTGAGAGACCAACAGGTAGTAGGTGCTCATTAAATGTTCAGTGAAAAAAAGAAGAAAATGTTTTGCCTATAATTTTACATGCAATATATTTCAAAGTGGTTGAATTGTAATCTTTATGAAATGTTGCTATTCGGTTTTTCTAACAAGTCATATTTTACTCTAAATTGTACTCCACCCTTTCAACATTTCCCAGTAGTAAACATCCATAGAATCAACACAACTGCTTCAGACCTTAGCAAATAAAATCATTTTTACTTTTATGGTAATAAAACATTGCGTACTAAAACAATGTGGTGAATCACATCACAGGGACACCCTTAATTAATCCCATTATTCATGTTTTAGAGAAACATCACTCATCCTTCAGGTACATTTTCTTCCCTTGTAAATGTCCACTACATGGCTCCACATGCCGGGCACTCATTGCTCCCTGGATAAAGTTTAAAGTAACATTTGTTCTCAGAGCATTTTGTTTCCTCAAGATTTCCATTACTGCTATAAATTTTTCAGTGTGGCTTTTATGTAAATGTAGCAAGAAAGGCAAGACAGAAAAATTTATTTGTAAGCGTTAGGGGGAAAAATAAGGAATCTGAAACTGTTTATTGAAAATAAATGAATATGGAATAGAGAAGGGAGGTCAAAGGAAAAAAATGAATATTTCATCTTAGGTAGCACAGGAACAAACCCTCAGAGTGGCAGGTGGGGACTAACAGAGGCTGTTCCGGGGGCAATCAGGCATGTTCCTTTACCTCTGGCTATAGACCGAGCAGGGTCAAAATCCAAAAGTTCTTTGAAAAGGCTCACTGAAAGCTAAATCCCTGGCTGGTGATCCGAAAACCCAGAATTTGAGTTCTTTGCTCCAACCTGCTGTGGGTACAGATGCTGGACATTGAATGTCTTCTGGTATGTTTATCTACCATGCTCCCACCCCCACATTTTCAGAGCTCTAATTAGTTTTCTTGAAACTAGGTATTATCCAGAACTGTATAGCTAGGGACTACACACATAGTAGGCCATTAATACATTCTATTATATGAAGGAATTTATCAAGCACCTTTACATATGAGGGGCTTTATCGGGCAATCTGTGTTTATATTTTCAGTAATTATTTTATTTAACGTTATTTATTTATTTTAATTTAACCAGAGAGGGACAGAGTGGGGGAAGGGGCAGGGGGAGTGAGAAAGCAAGCCACTAGGTCTGGGACTCGAACCATAATTGGCCATGTGGGAGTCCAGAGCCCTTAACCACCATGCTACCTGCCAGCCCCAAGCACTCTGTGTTTTAAAATGCAGGTTTTTAAAAATTACTGTTCAGTTACGGTGAAACCAACAGATGACGAAATGGCTGCCATTGAAAAAATGGCAAGTTACAGATCCTGAGAGAAAGCATCAAGCCACGCCATAAGGGACCACAGGGAAGCACCAAGGTTGGCAGGAGAGAGAGAGACAGGAGAGAACACAGACAGAAGCCATTATTGTGACCTTCTTAGGACATAAGGAATGAGACAAGGCTTGGGGCTGTCACTAGTTGTCTGGTAGCTGTCCCTGAGGTGATTAGGACAGGGGAAATAGCATCCTAGAATGTGAGAGTCTGACAGAGGGGACAATTAGGGAGGGGGCTTGGTTTGATTGGTTTGTATGCAAAAGGACACTCACAGGCTGGAGTGGGGGATATTGGAAGGAATAGTCCCTCCAGAGTTGGTAAGGCCCCAGAATGTCAGAGCACGAGAAAATAAAAGGCACGATTTTTTTAAAAGAGATTTTTGCCTTAGGGTGTGTGTGCTCACTAGAGATAGAGAGACAGAGGGAGAGAGAGACAGTGAGAGAGAAAGGGACAAATCGCCCCCCAGGGGACTGTTCATGCCACAATCCCTCCTCTACCATTCTCCTCTCAGGATCTTGGACATGCACACACACGTGTCTGGCATGAGTTTCAAACCACCGGATCCAGGACTCAAACTATGGTCATCCATGTAGGAATCCAGTGATGTACCACTACACCATCTGCTGGCCCTAAAAGGCATGATTAATAAAACTCCACACTAACTCTGGTAAGGTAGAGAGTAAACATATTTTACAATACTTCTTTTTTTTTTTTTTTTTTTGGAGTGTTTCACTATAGGGCGCGTGCGCTTGCCAGTCAGACAGAGAGAGAAATTAGAGACAGAAAGCGAGAAATCACCCCCCCAGGGGGGATGGTCACTCCGCAATCCCTTCTCCTCCATTCTCCTCTCAGAGTCTTGGGCACGCACGCACGCACACGCACCCGGCATGAGTTTTAAGCCACCGGGTCCGGGACGCGAACCGCGGTCGACTACGTGGGAGTCCAGCGACATAGCCATTACGTTAACTGCTGGTTCCCTACAGTACTTTTTATATGATGAAAATAAGGCTCAAAATGATTCTGAAACTGAGGGGCCAGATGGTGGCATGGTGGTAACACTATGCTTGGTGTGACTGGCCCACATGGGAAGGTTTGCGGTTCATATCTGGAGACCTCCCTGAACCTGCTGGGCTCTTGCATGTCCAAGATCCAAGACTGGCTGAAGCTGAGGGTGGATCACAGCATGGAGACCTTGTTGGGGTGTGTTCTCTCTCTCCCTCTCTCTCTCTCTCTTTCGTCAGTAAGAAAGAAATCTGAAAGAAAAAAAAAATGATTATGAAATTGAGCCTTCCACAGTAAGTGGAAGAGCCAGGATAACAACTAGGTCTATATGAATACAAAGATGTGTTTTTCTAACTCTGACATGCAACCTCCTCACTGTGTTCAGTTAGGATTACAGGGTACCACTCCTAGCTATTTGCATACAGTACACACACACACACACATTCATACACTCGTATACTGACTCACATGCCAGCACAGAATTTCCAAATCAGTGCGATAGCTGTAACAATAACCCACACTTTAGATCTGTGTGCTAGAAAGGCCTGCCTAATTCTGTCACCCATAAGTTGTGGGACTTCAAAAAAGTCATGCAGCCCACAGAGGCTAAGCACAAACCCCTACACATAGCAGCAAATACTTGCTAAATTTAGGTAGGCTTCCATTTCCTAGCCTGTTAACAAAAAGGAATGAAAATAGATGTTTCAAGGTCGTTTACATCACTACATATAATGGGCCTGTAATGTGTTACGATGCTCCTAAATTCTAATATCTAGATTTCTTGCAAGAAGATTCAACCCCAAATTGCATTATCCCTGTTGGCTTATCC
The DNA here is from genome assembly GCF_000334495.1 of Tupaia belangeri chinensis. NCBI lineage: Eukaryota > Metazoa > Chordata > Mammalia > Scandentia > Tupaiidae > Tupaia > Tupaia belangeri. The sequence goes on from NW_006160147.1 coordinate 7,374,990, forward strand.
CTTCTCTCTGCCCGTATACCAGCAAGCTCTGGTCAGGTTGGGCTCACCAGGCTAGAGTTCACAACTGTGGCTGTGTCCAATATTCAGGGCTGTCCTGGGGATGAGCCACTTGGACAGGTGGCCATCCTGGGGCTCAGTCTCACCAGGCACTCAAAAGCCTGCTTCTGTGAGAAATACTGCTACAGATGCGATTACAGGAAGTCATTTGGCACAGAGCAGTCCTGTTGAGTCATCACTCTTGTTCTTACACAAGACTCAATTTTTTCTCCTTTTAATTAAAAAAAGAAACATACTGGCATTCCATAAATAACATCATTGGTGATGCAAAGAAAGGCAAGAAAGGCACAAAGGAAAGAGAAACTGGAACAATCCAACCCTTGCACAACTTGTCCTTAAACGTCTGCTCTGTCCTCTGCTCAGCACCACCCACCACCCACAGGGGGTGACACATGACAGTCACCCTCTGCCCTTGTGGGAGAAAGAGGGAGAGGAAGAGAAGGAGAGGACAAAAGAGAGGGTTTAAAAAAATGTTTTCACATCTCGTGCTAAGATAAATAGTGCAAAGACAAGGCCATTGATCATGTGAATTGGTGCCTGGTCTGTCTCTATGTCGTATCAATAGGATGAGTATAGGGACAGAGCCAAATACACCAAGAGAGACGTTGGGTCAGGATGGTTTTATTGATATTGAGGAGTCAACAGGACATAATCCAGTATAAAAACTTCTAGAGTTCACACCTGACTTCATTTTTACTGTGTGACCTTAGGCCAAAGTCTTCACCCCTAGAAGTTCTGTTTTCCATACACACTATATGGTGGCTAATCCTAATTCTTCCTTTTGTTCATTCTACTAATACTCTTTGGTTATCTACTCTGTGTAAGGCATGGAGCTAAGTGCTTCCTTTGGGTAGCTCATGGACCACAAGGGATAGGGTCTAGTCCATTGTGTGTACTTTTCAAGCGATGTGACGAGCCATAAACCAAAGCTCCTCTTTCCAGAGAAATGGAGTGATTCTGGGTCCCTTCCAGAGCTAAGTTTGGAATTTGTTAGAGAAGTACCTTTGTGAATTCTCTTGGGTGCCTAGCAATGTTTTAACATAGCAACTCATCAGATCATGTAATCTATGTAAAGAAAAGAAACCTTTCTAATAACAGAATCATATGTAGAATTCCAAAACATGGAAAAGTCAAGAGTAAAGCTGTTCTGGTTGGAGCTGAGGTAAAAGACCTGGAAGTTCTTGCTCCTGCTTTCCCTGAAGCACTTTCCTCTTAATTACTTGAACACTCTCCAATATGGTTCGACAATCAGTGATTTGAACTTAGAAATTAAAGAAAATTTCCAAAAATAATGGAGGCTGGGCACCTGATGAAGGATGATTTGAACAAAACATTGTTTTCAGTCCTTTCTCCTGCTTTATGTTTCTCTGGGATACTAATAAAGGTCCATGTTGCATGCAGACTGGTTCACAGGACATGAAAATTAGCCCATGGCCCAAGACCCCAGTGGAAGAGGACCTGCAAAGGTCTCTCCTTGTGTCTTGGGCAGTAGATCAGGCATTCTTCCAGCTTAGCACTAAACTATCACTAGGTAAGAGTAAAGTAACAAAATGAAATTTTTGTTCATTTTATGAAAAAAAATGTCTAGGGAGATGTATATTCAATGGACATAATTTGGAACTATGAGAACAAACCACTGTCCGTACACTGAGTTCTTTGAGGGCAGGATCCATGTCAACTTGATTATTGCATTCCCCATTTTTCCAAGAACAAGTATATGTAGGAAGTACATGGAAAAATACATTATCAAAATACAAAATACATTTCTAAATAAATGAGGGAGTTAATTAAAAATATACATACTCTCTTTTTCAATAATGTTATAGAAAATCACCAAATCTATTGGGCTATCTGAAAAGTCTCTATGCATTTTTGCATAGAAAAACAGAAAGATATGTCATGACTTTCCTAATGACCTAATAGATGAGACCAACCTACAAGTTCAGAAGACAATGAATTATGAAATCATAAAATTGGGACCATGACATATTATTTCTAAATGCCAGCAACTGGCACATAGTAGGCTTTTAGATCAGTTGGGCTGGTGTGATAGTCTTTAACGGTAATCTGAATTCTTTGGCTGTTTAGCCCCTAGGCACATAGTAGGATTGTATTCCCAGCTTTGAATGGGGCTAGAGGACCGAATCTTTTTAGTAGCTGTAGTTGGAAGTGATGCATGACTCCTTGACTGATAGTTTAAGGGCTCTTTTCAGGGCTCTTTTCCCCTCTACATACTGACCAGTAATAATCTAGGCAGGGTCTGGTCCCTTTGTTTGGAACCCAGAGAGAAAGTGACAGAATGAGTACTATAAGGAGGAAGATCCCTCAGACAACCTTCAGTGGTCGAGTAGCACAAGTAAGAAAAAAGCATTGTGGTTTAAACCACTGAGTTTTTCTAAAAACCACATTATAACCTTGCTTACCCTAATTGATATAGCTAGGCTACAATAATAAATACATTCAAACACTTAATGACTTCATAAAACAGAAGCTTAATGTTTGCTCACTAGCCTTGCCAGTTAGGGAGATGGGAATGGAGGGTGTGCAGATCCACAATTATTCATGACCCAGGAGGATGACCATTTTGACATATTAAGCACATAGTTTTCAAGGTCACTATTAAACACATAGTTTTCAAGGGCACTCCATCTCATTCACATCATATTTGAGTCTGAGAACATGGCTACACCTAATTGCAAAAGACACAGAGAAATGTATAGCTTTGTCCAGGAAATAAAAGTGGATTTTGGTAAACAGTAGTCTCTGCCATAAAGGTGTTTAATAATATCTGCTGAATACTAAATAAATGAACAAACACAAAGGCCAAAAAAAATGTCTAGATTGATAGGAAAGATTTTTGGAGTTTGTAGACTTGATCATTTTACCTAGGAAGGTATGTATAAAATCCCTTTTGGTACTGCAGCTTCCCCCGAAGTCTCTGTTCCCTAACCTAGTGTACAAATTTCCATTTTTCTAAACCCAATCTACGTTTCCATGACTGTTCTATACCTGAAGTGTATTTGAAACAGTTAAAAACTTATATGGCATAGGGTCAGTACTGTCAGAATAGACTTTGTCCAATCAATCAGAATGAATACCAATCATAAATACTGTACCTGTCATATTATTAGATCATCGGGAAAGTCATAATGTATTTTTCCATGTTTTCCTATGCAAAAATGTGCCATGACTTCCCCAACACCCCAATACATGAACATATGCACTGCCTCTGACTCTAACCACAGTGATCACATTGTTCAAACCAAAGGTCAGGGTCAGAATATGGGATCTAACAAGTGGCAAGATCTAAGTATTAAATCACACAAATATTAAATTCATTCTATTAAGAACATAGAGGTCTGGCCTCCTAGCTCACTGATTAAGTGCTATGTTTTGGAAGCTGAATCCCATATGGCTGAACACAGTTTGAATCTCAGCTCTGACAACTTGAAAACATGCTGGATATGACTATGTGAATGTCTGAAATCCTGATAGAAAAGAGAAGGAGGAAGGAGGACTATGGTCTGACCATGCCCCACTGAGGGGCACAAAGGGAGGGGTCCTTTCTCTCTCTTACTTTCTTGAAAGTGCATGTGCAAGAAAGTAGAAATAAGAAATATATATATAGGGACCAGTAGATGACATAATAGTTACATCACTGGACTCCCATGTAGCCGACCATGATTTGAGTCCTGGACTCAGTGCTTATACCTCATGCCAGGGAACACATGCTTGCATGCCCAAGATCCCAAGAGGTGAACGAAGGAAAAGGGATTGTGGCAGAGCTTCTCGCTATCTATTTCTCTGTCTCTCTGGAGAGCACATGTGCTCTATAGCAAAAATCTCTCTAAAAAAAAAGATAGATATAATTACTTAAAATTGGGCCTGTCCAAAATTATGTGCATGAATGGTCATCACGTACATCCTGGAAACTGGACTTCCTGTATGTCCTCAGCACATTATCAATAATTTCATAGCAAGGTATAAACAAAAGGCTATGGAGAGAGGGAGGAATCAGAGAAGACTTTATGGCATTTTGGCATTTGAGCTGCTTTAAGAAGTTAAGCCATATTTGAACAATCGAAGATGATAATAGTGGGAAGAACTTTCTAAATAGAAATGCTGGTATATATAGAACACTTCATTTTTGTCTTTCTTGTGGCATTTATTCTGAACTATCTCCTACTCAACTTTTGTGCTTATTTGTCTTATCTTTCCTGCTAAATTATGAGATTTTTAAGGGCAGGGAAGAACTTTATTCACTCCCTCTCTTTTGTTTTCTGCAATAACCTACAAATTATAGGTATTTAGTAAGTATCTACTGGCTGAATAATAAAGGGTAGAATCATCTAAAAGTGAATGAAGTAAATGTAAAATATGGTGTACAATTTTAGCAGGGTAAACACCATATTGAAGAAATCATAGTTTCAGAAGCAACCCTATATAAAATAAGGTTGGTCACAGCTCTTAAAAATAACTACTGAGGGGGCCAGCAGGTGGCATGGTGGTTGAGGCACTAGACTCTCACAGAGTCAACCAGGGTTCATGTCCCAGACCTGGCAACTTGAAAGACACCAGACACATGTGTGTGTGTGCCCAAAATCCCAAAAGGAGAATGGAGGATAAGGGATTGCAGCATGGCCATTCCCCCCACCTGGGGGTAATTTCTTACATTCCATCCCTGTATCTCTGGTGAGTGTATGTGCCGTATAGCAAAAATTTCTGAAAAAAAATTAATAATAACTACTGGATGTCAGCTGGGTTGGCACAGCACTGATGCAGTGACCTTTGATGTTGAGGACGTGTGAGTGGGTCCCAAGTTGGTGTCCCAGCGTCTTCTTGAGCACTCTGGGTATGTGCCAATTTCCTAGCCTGCTGGGGCAGGGGGTAAATTATAGCAAGGGATTTCTCTTGAGATCTCTCTCTCTCTCTCTCTCAGAAGAAATATATAAATAAATCTTAAAGAAAAATAAATAAATAACCACTGGGCTCACCTGCAAGAGAGTGCACAGGTTGATGCTGAAACTCAGCAGGTTTAATTTCTGTCCCACCCTAAGAGCTGATGTGGTGGTGTACACCTTCAGTTCCAGTTTCTTAGGATACTGAGGCAGAAGGATAGGGACATAGCAAGACCTATCCAAAAAAACAAACTGTCCAAGGTCTTTCTTCCCATCACTTTATACTTTCTATCCTTTGGCTATTCATCCATTTCTATCAGCTGTGACCTCTTGGGCACTTGTCTTCCTCAGACATTGGTTCACCTTCTTTGTCTCCTGGTCAACTTCCCTCCCTCTCTCTATTCTCTGCAACTCTAGACTTCACTGTTTTACCTTTTTCTCTCCTTGCTTTTCTTTTTTTCTCTGACCTTTCTTCTGATCAATGTATTTCTAGCTATTTCTGGCAGCTAGATCTACTCTTCATTCAGCTTGGCCCAACTGCCTGATTCTTGTGGTATTTCTGAAAGAATAAATTAAGACTTGGTAAAATAGAATTAAGAGTTGCAATTATTTCTACTTTCAAAAAGGCTTTGACTAAATTATACACTCAGTGAATTTTTTTTTCTAAAAACATCACAAAATTAAAGAGATCTTTTTTCTTCATAGCAAGAGAACTGGCATAGATCCAGGAATGAAAGGACTGAAATAAATAGGCATTCTGTGATAAAATGTTAATAGCAAGACCACCAAGATATTAGTCTCTTGATCGCTCTTATTGAAAATTTTAGCCAATAAAGTGGAAGAGGGAATATCCAGCTAAATCTCCAGGTTTGCAGGTAACTGAGAATTTCTTCATCTGGGGAAAAAAAAATCCTGTGATGTACATCTGAGAAACATCAGGAGAAACCAAGTGGAGGTCAAAAGGTGAAGGTATATTTTGACATGAACATGAATAGGGCAATGACTAAGGGAAAAAAATCTATCTATACGTAAAGGACACTGGGCTCTTGGTGATCATTAGAATTTGATAAGGGGATTCAGGAGACATTGTAACCATTCCCTGAAGAGAGCCTCTGGCCTTTAGGGGCAAGCAGACATTGTAATAAGACAAAAAATATTGCTGTATCCTTGTACAAACCATAAATCTTATACTCTCGAAATCCTGAATTCATCTCAGGCTGCCTAACCTGTCCTCATTTTATAAACGATGAAGTAACACTGCAAAGCTCCAGAGAAAACAACTAAAATTATCAACAGGAGGCAATATATGAAAATGAATCAGAAAGATTAGAACCATCTGGAAAGAAAAAAGTTGGGAAGGGAGGTGTTCAGAATCCTTTAAAAAGACTACAGAGTGTGAAAAACGGTATTCGCATGAAGTATCCATCAACGCTAAGGTGTATCTATAGAAAACAGGTGCTATTTCTTAAATCTTAAAAAAGGAAAATTAAGACCAATAAAAGAATTCATGCTTGTCAATATTTGATTCTTCATTATTTCTTTTCCTAAAGAGGGGCCAGTTTATGGCCTGGGTTAAGGAAGCTAAATCCTTTATGGCCAACCACACAATACAAGTCTCGGGCCTGGCCTGAAAAACGTGCTGGGAGCATGTGCATGTGTACCCAAAATTTTGAAAGGAGGGAAAGACAGAAAAGAAGGGATTGCAGCATGACCACGTCACTTTGTAGTAGTTTGAAAGGAGGGAAAGACAGAAAAGAAGGGATAGCAGCATGACCACGTCACTTTGTGGTAGTGGGGGGGTGCTTTTTCTCTCTTGCTCTCTCTCAACTATCTATCTCTGTTTATGTCTCTCTCTGGGGATCATATGTACCTCCTGGCAAATTTTTAAAATTTTAAAAAGAGTTACTGAGCACCTACTATGTGCCAAGCATTTAATTCAGCTCTTGGACTACCCAGATAATAAGATATGGCTCTGCCCTTGATAGGAAATTCATCCCTGTATCTCTGGTGAGTGTATGTGCCGTATAGCAAAAATTTCTGAAAAAAAATTAATAATAACTACTGGATGTCAGCTGGGTTGGCACAGCACTGATGCAGTGACCTTTGATGTTGAGGACGTGTGAGTGGGTCCCAAGTTGGTGTCCCAGCGTCTTCTTGAGCACTCTGGGTATGTGCCAATTTCCTAGCCTGCTGGGGCAGGGGGTAAATTATAGCAAGTGGTTTCTCTTGAGATCTCTCTCTCTCTCTCTCTCAGAAGAAATATATAAATAAATCTTAAAGAAAAATAAATAAATAACCACTGGGCTCACCTGCAAGAGAGTGCACAGGTTGATGCTAAAATTCAGCAGGTTTAATTTCTGTCCCACCCTAAGAGCTGATGTGGTGGTGTACACCTTCAGTTCCAGTTTCTTAGGATACTGAGGCAGAAGGATAGGGACATAGCAAGACCTATCCAAAAAAACAAACTGTCCAAGGTCTTTCTTCCCATCACTTTATACTTTCTATCCTTTGGCTATTCATCCATTTCTATCAGCTGTGACCTCTTGGGCACTTGTCTTCCTCAGACATTGGTTCACCTTCTTTGTCTCCTGGTCAACTTCCCTCCCTCTCTCTATTCTCTGCAACTCTAGACTTCACTGTTTTACCTTTTTCTCTCCTTGCTTTTCTTTTTTTCTCTGACCTTTCTTCTGATCAATGTATTTCTAGCTATTTCTGGCAGCTAGATCTACTCTTCATTCAGCTTGGCCCAACTGCCTGATTCTTGTGGTATTTCTGAAAGAATAAATTAAGACTTGGTAAAATAGAATTAAGAGTTGCAATTATTTCTACTTTCAAAAAGGCTTTGACTAAATTATACACTCAGTGAATTTTTTTTTCTAAAAACATCACAAAATTAAAGAGATCTTTTTTCTTCATAGCAAGAGAACTGGCATAGATCCAGGAATGAAAGGACTGAAATAAATAGGCATTCTGTGATAAAATGTTAATAGCAAGACCACCAAGATATTAGTCTCTTGATCGCTCTTATTGAAAATTTTAGCCAATAAAGTGGAAGAGGGAATATCCAGCTAAATCTCCAGGTTTGCAGGTAACTGAGAATTTCTTCATCTGGGGAAAAAAAAATCCTGTGATGTACATCTGAGAAACATCAGGAGAAACCAAGTGGAGGTCAAAAGGTGAAGGTATATTTTGACATGAACATGAATAGGGCAATGACTAAGGGAAAAAAATCTATCTATACGTAAAGGACACTGGGCTCTTGGTGATCATTAGAATTTGATAAGGGGATTCAGGAGACATTGTAACCATTCCCTGAAGAGAGCCTCTGGCCTTTAGGGGCAAGCAGACATTGTAATAAGACAAAAAATATTGCTGTATCCTTGTACAAACCATAAATCTTATACTCTCGAAATCCTGAATTCATCTCAGGCTGCCTAACCTGTCCTCATTTTATAAACGATGAAGTAACACTGCAAAGCTCCAGAGAAAACAACTAAAATTATCAACAGGAGGCAATATATGAAAATGAATCAGAAAGATTAGAACCATCTGGAAAGAAAAAAGTTGGGAAGGGAGGTGTTCAGAATCCTTTAAAAAGACTACAGAGTGTGAAAAACGGTATTCGCATGAAGTATCCATCAACGCTAAGGTGTATCTATAGAAAACAGGTGCTATTTCTTAAATCTTAAAAAAGGAAAATTAAGACCAATAAAAGAATTCATGCTTGTCAATATTTGATTCTTCATTATTTCTTTTCCTAAAGAGGGGCCAGTTTATGGCCTGGGTTAAGGAAGCTAAATCCTTTATGGCCAACCACACAATACAAGTCTCGGGCCTGGCCTGAAAAACGTGCTGGGAGCATGTGCATGTGTACCCAAAATTTTGAAAGGAGGGAAAGACAGAAAAGAAGGGATTGCAGCATGACCACGTCACTTTGTAGTAGTGGGGGTGCTTTTTCTCTCTTGCTCTCTCTCAACTATCTATCTCTGTTTATGTCTCTCTCTGGGGATCATATGTACCTCCTGGCAAATTTTTAAAATTTTTAAAAAGAGTTACTGAGCACCTACTATGTGCCAAGCATTTAATTCAGCTCTTGGACTACCCAGATAATAAGATATGGCTCTGCCCTTGATAGGAAAAATTCATCTGAGGAGAAAGATAACTTAAAAAAAAAAAAGCATGATTGCCTTATTACAAGCATGTGGTAATAAGAGAAAGAGGTCACTGTACTTCACAGTGGAGGTGACTTTTGATCTGGGCTTTGAAGATAGAGTACAATTATGTCATCAGGGGAAAAAATATTTCAGACACATAAAAGGAGCATAAGAAAACAGGATCTGGAATTGACAGCCTGTTAAGAAGGAGGTAAGGGACTAAAGATGAATCTGCAAGTTGAGTTCCAGCCCAGGTAAGAAGCAACAAAGTGGTTTGCAAGTGAAAGAGCCACTAGAGTTTTTAAGCAGTAAAACAGCAGGACCAGATTGGTATTTTAGAAATGTAGCTTGGGTCCAGGAGATGGTGTAGCAGTTATGTCACTGGACTTGTACATGACTGACTGCAGTTCAAGCCCTGGACCTAGGGGCTTGAAATTCATACTAGGCATGTGTGCATGCATACCAAGATCCTTGGAGGAGAATGTAAGAGAAGGAATTGCAGCATGGCCATCCCCCCAGGGAGTGATTTCTCACTTTCCCTCTTACTATATCTGTCTCTGTCTCTCTCTGTCCAGTGAATGCATGTACCTTAAGACAAAAACCTCTAAAAAAATAGAAATGTAGAAATGTAGTTCAGCATTTGTTACTCTGTGGTAGTAATTCAGCCTAGAAAAGAAATATATATGTTCAAAATGTTATTCTGAGTAAGTAATAGATTAGAAGAGTTCAGGGGAGATCTCTCCTCTCTTGAGGTCCACAACGCCAGAATCCTAGGACAGAATAAGAAGTGGCAAGACTTTATTATTTCCAAGCACCAGCCAGGGACCTGAGTGTATAATTTCTCCACCCCTTGATCACCTAAAGCCTGCTTGGGCTGGATGTGTCCATGAGTGTTTTAGAAAACTAGGAACCCTCTCCCAAAAGGAAAGCATTGCCCCTTTCCAGCATTAAATTCTGTGAACCTAAGTGGCCTTGGCCCAGCCTAACAACAGCACTTGTGAAATCCCACATGGAGATGCAGATGTTCAAACCCTGCCAATGCTGCAGCATATACTAAGGCAAAAGAGTAAGGTCCATGAGAATGGGCCATATGACAAAGAAGCTGGCACAAGGGCACAGAGCAAAACTATCTGGCTACTAACTCAGCACAGGACTGTTTAAGAAAAAGTGGACCATGTCCATGCATTTAGGATGGAATCGAATGGATCCTAGGTGTGTTTTTGCTAGTGTTTTCAAGAAAAGGTACTGCAACTGCCATGCAAAATGGGAAGCCAGAGAAAACACAAAGATTATCCTTCTGCTGAAGAAGAAGTTACTATTGAAGGGTTTTCATACTCAGATTGAGGTTGGAAGGTGAGGTAATAGAAGTGAGAAAATACATGAGGAAAATTCAAAATAGGAAGCTGAGTCAGGATTGGTGATAAATTGTGGAACACAAGAGTGCGATCCAGATGGAGCCAGTATGAAACTCTTCCCAAGAATTAAAACATGTGCTTGTAACTAATCTATCTTGTAAACAGGACTTTTCTGTTTCTAGCTTACAAAGTGCTCTCATGCAGTGTATTTTATCTTCGCCATTAGATTATAATCCTCGCCTTAAAGATGAAGAAACCTGAAACTCCATCAGGTCAGGAGCTCCACCAAGTTTACACAGCTAGTTAGCAGTAGGCTGGACCCAAAGAGCATAACTTCAGAGTCCTGACCTTGTACTCTGTCCTCTTGGCTACCCCCACTGTAGCATGAGATGCTTCCGTGTTCTCCTATTTCTGGACACTCAAGAAGACCGGCCTTGATGGTTAGAACTATTGAGATGTCTCAGTATGAATAAGGGATCAGTAATAAAAGGGTCTCCTCTTCCTTGGACTGAGAGCTGATAGAAAGCTTTTGTAATTATCAGCTGGCAGCAACAAAGCCAAAAGCAATCGCTTCATTCCTGAAGAATACTATTATTCTTCCTTTGTCCTGCAAATTGTGGGCTTAAGTCTACAGTTGCCTCACTTTGACGAAGTGTACTATGAGTCTCAGAGAACATATATTAATCATTTTCCTACTACCCACCAGGAGACAGAAAAGGACATTTCATCAGAGGGAAAACTGCAGCAAGCAGGTAACTTAGGTGATCCAGCATCCTCTAGTAGGTCTTTGGCAGATGTAAAAATGCACCACTTAATATCCCATATAATACCTGGATCTCGGGCCAAAGCCTTTTGCTCATGTCGCTCCTTATGTTATGTGCTGTTCTGGAACACTGTACCTATCAGTGAGTGCATGTGGAAGACAGTGGCTAACAGTGTTGGATGACTGTCCCTTTAGAAGGCCAGAGGGTGGCCCTGTGATGATGATCAATGAATTAAAAACTCAATTTTTATCAGCAGTTGAATCTTAACAGGGCTATAAAATGATACCATTTTAAGCAAAGGCAGCACTAATTTCCCTTTATTTTGCTATAATAGATTCAGTGATACCATCTACCCTATGAGAGGGCATTCTTTACTGCAGCCTGGCTTTCTACCCTGAGAAAGGGGATGCTTAGAAGCCATTTTGAACAGGCATTGCTCTGTTCATACATACATACTTAGAGCTTTTGGTGCATTTAAATTGCTTTTTGCAGCAGTCGAAGGGATCAATAGCTCTTAGACTCTTTAAGGGACGAATAATATACAAAATGGACATTTTAAGCTCTTTAGAAAATATATTCATGAGGTCGTCTGGTTTCCCCTGGTACCCAACTTTGCTAGTGACATTTATTAATGTTTTTGCAGCAAACAGGAGGTGGAGTTCTCCAAAGGCTCTCATCTCTGTTCTTCCAGAAAATATTGATTTTTTTTTTTTTACAAGAATCAAGCAGGGGGGAATTAAAAAAAAAAAAAAAGAAACTGCTCAAAAGCAAAAAAGAAATCTTACAAAAGAATAACTTAGCTCAAAGCTAGCTTGACAAAGTAGTTCTATCTAAATAGTTTTGTGCCACTTGATAGAGACAATTTCTCCTGATTTTCTCTTTGAACAATTTCATAGTCTTCATGAGAAGCATGCTTTGAGAATATTATGTTCTTAATGGTAATGCAGAGCTGAATCTCCCTACTAGTGAGAGAGGACAGTTTTACATTGCTATGGATTTAGAAAGTAATTTTAAATTCCAATTAATTAGGGTTAATTAATTAGACATTTGGTAAAAACACTCTGAAATGCCAAACTGGGGAAAAAAAAATTACTGCTCTTGATGGTTTCCTTAGGGAAAAGACTAAAACCCACTGGAAAGTTCAGTCTGCCTCAAAGAGGAATAAAAGTATAAGTTTGAGAAAAATCAGATACTGGAGTTTCTTTCTCCAGAAAAAGGGGCAAAAAAAGAGTTATTTACATGGACTCTTTTTTTGTTAAATTGATGTTCATAAGGTTTCAGACAATAGAAGACAGATTATGTTGGGGCAAGCCTGGTATGACAGTGATTGGAGGAAACAGTGCCTCGGTATCCATTCACCTATCATCCTCTAAACATCTACATGTCACGTACCACTTGGTGCTGGGGAGGCGAGTGGAACAAATAAGCCCATTTTTGATCCAGCAAATGGCATGGTGGTTAGGCACTGGACTTCCACATGGCAGGTCTCCTGGACCTGAAGGCTTGCTTTCCCACTTTTCACTTTTTGTCTCTCTCTGGTTAGCATACATACCCTATAGCAAATTTAAATAATAATAAATAACATTTTAAATAAGAGACATAGGCCCATTCTCACCTTCCCATTACTTTCAGACCTGAGCTGATACAGGAAGAGGTGGCTCTCACAGTTCACAAGCCATATTTTTGCGTCCATGAAGTGTTTTTCTAATTAGTTGTTAACATTTAGAAATGAGTAAAGATCACATGAAAATCCAGCTATTTAGCTGTCTTGAAATATTATTCCTTATGACAACATTATGCAGTATTCCTGCATCTCCTGGAACTCAGCAGTGAAGCTCCCTGTACATGCATGCTCATCTCCCTGGCCCTTTACTCATATGGTACCCATACCGCTTCCTGTAGGCATTGGCTTTGTTATTACAGATTCACACAAGAGTAGAAAAACGTGTCCAGTGCACCAAGGGAGGACTGAGACTTGAGTCTGAACATTTGAAAATATTTGACTAAGCCATGTGATTGATCTTTGTGATTGCCACATAGCACCTGTTTTTTTGTTGTTGTTGTTTGGGGTTTTTTTTTTAGTACTATTGAAGAACTCCTTTCTTCTCAAGGGTCCCCTGTACCCCTAAAATTCTTTCATATCGTCATCAACCATTATTGATAATAACACCCTAGCTAGTGTTCTCTTCAGCTCTAACCCTGGAAGATCTAACCATCTGGAAGAGAAGAGTGATCTCCTCACTCCCCCACACACACATACACACCTGTGTTGACTGACAGGAAGGGAGGCGAGGCTGAGCAGTGTTGCTGACACTGTCGCGAATCTACTGCCGTTTTCCTCCCTGTTCTTCTCAGTTTAAATGCCCCCTTCAGAGAAATCCAATCATGGTCATGCTGCTCCAGGAAGCCCCTCCCCAATTCTCCCTATCACATATTTGCACTTACTGGTTTCATGTACTTGATACAAGATAGAATTATTTCCCTCACTATTGTTTAAGGCTTTCTTAAAAGAAGAGATCATATTTGTCTTCCTCTTCATTGTGTCCTTTGTTCATGGTATTATGCCTGGTATGTAGAGTCACTTAATGATAATTTCTGAATTAATGAATAAAACCTTAAAATGATGCAAATGTGGAAGACTTCTGGTAATTATCAGGGGACATCAAAGAATGCTTAAGGTTCAGATCACAACCCTCTGTAACTAAACCTAACCTGAAGTATTTCTGAGTTATTTTATTCCTAAGAAAATAGTACTCCAAACCTAAATCAGGGTCACAGTTGGGAATAGTTGACCATGTACTTGTCCTGACCTGTTTGTCTTAAAAGACATGTTTCCCTTAGGCAGTTAGAAAAAATGTAGAGACTCTGCTAGAAGATGCCAACTATGAAAATATCAGCACATTGGTTTAAATTATCATTCCCAGCCTGTCCCTGCTATTTTTCCTGGTGCCAGCCTTGGGAATCTCTTTGTAAATCACGAAGAATGACCCTAGGATTTGAATAATACCCCCTTAAGCAGAACATTTAAATAATAGATTCTCTTCCTTGGATCCAGCTTGTGAGAAACCACATTGTGCTTTCTTGCCACAGTCTGTACTGTATTGAGAAAAGTGGTGAGAAGTTTGAGTTGGATATTTTTTGACTAATAGATCAAAGAAACAAATCAGCTTCCCATTTTCCAGAAGTAAAAATTTCTCCAAATGGAAATAATCATGCTTTTTTTTAATCCAGATAAAAGGTAGGAGAAGAAAGAGAAGGCAGAGAACAAGGAGAACAGAATGTGGCCTTGCCAATTCTATTTGCTTCCCAGAAAGATTTCCTTTGAGTTGGTTTAGACCAAAAGTTATTGTATCTTCTTTTAAAAGTTCTACAGATAAAAACTGCACATTTCTCTAATATTTTATTCTCTTCATTATCAAAGATATTCTTTTCACTCTCCTAAACAATTTAAGATCCTAAGTAGGAACCGACTACATGTGTGTTTTAGGATCTTACAGTTTTTCTGGTGCTAGGCACCAACATGCTTACATATGGGATAATACGAACTGCCAGTTTCCAAAAGAGGATCAAGCTCCATGGATGGGAAACTGCAGAATTCTGACTTTCTGGTGTGGGTCTAGAGAGCTACAGTAAGGAAGAACATGAGAAGATCTGCGGCCTCAGAGAATTGCTTTCACCTAAGACCTTGAAATTTCCTGAACAAGCAAAGATGGAAAAATGCAGGAGAAAGGCTAGCTCAGGTCTCTGAGAGAGAAAGGTTTATAAATGATTCTGAAAATTGTCTTAAATGATTCTGAAAATTGTCTGAAAGAATCCTGCTGTGCAAATAGAATCTTTAGGTGAGAGGTAAGAATTCAGAGATCCAGCCACTTCAGACATCAAGCAAAGGGACCAGCCTTCCCTGTGGGTTAAATTCCATGTCTACTTGGGTCCCCTTATCCTCCTCCTCCCCTTAAGGCCCTTTCTCTTTAATGCCATTGCATTGACCTTTGTTACAAAGGCAAGCTAGAACAAAAAAATTTCCTTCTAGAAGGACTTTTCTGTTTTGTTTTGTTTTTTTAATTAATGCCAATCAGAATCTCCTCTGTTCTTGACTAACTTCCTCCTGAGTAATCTGATATTTTTATTTCTTGGGCATAGATTATATACTTTCCGAAAAACAAAAGAATTACCAAAGTAATCCTGTTCAAGAAGAGTGGAGTGGGAAGCATCTCACTCCCTAAGCCCCAAAAATATTATAAAGCTGTGATAATCAAAACAGCATGGTATTGGCCCAAAAACAGACAGGTGGACCAATGAAACAGCATAAGAAACACCAGAAATAAACCCCAAAGTATATAGTCAACTCATCTTTGACAAAGGGTATCAGTCAATCCAGTGGGAAAAGGGAAACCTTATTAGCAAATGGTGCTAGAAAAACAGGGTATCCACCTGCAGAAAGATGAAACTGGACCCCTATATTTCATCATTAACAAAAATCAATTCAAAGTGGATCAAAGATCTAAATCTAAG
This sequence comes from Tupaia belangeri chinensis, assembly GCF_000334495.1. Lineage (NCBI taxonomy): Eukaryota > Metazoa > Chordata > Mammalia > Scandentia > Tupaiidae > Tupaia > Tupaia belangeri. Next base: position 7,390,730 of record NW_006160147.1, read on the forward strand.
ACCACAAACTATTAAATTACTAGTGGAAAACATGGGAAATTCTGGGAGACCTTAGGGTAGGCAAAGATGTATTAAATAATATCCCCAAAGCACAGGCAATAATCCCAAAAATAAACAAGTGAGATCACATCAGATTAAGAAGTTTCTACACAGCAAAAGACACAGTAATTAGTGTGAATTGACAACCCTCAGAATGGGAGAACTATGCCTCAGATAAGAGACCGATAACCAGAATATACAGGGAACTCAAGTGGCTTACCTGAAAAGAAAAAATGATTAACCCAATTTAAAAATGAGCTGAACAAAAAGCTTTCTAAGGAAAACACATAAACAGCTAAAAAGCCTATGAAAAAATGCTCAAATCCCTTATCATAAGGAGGATGCAGATTAAACCACAATGAGATATCACCTAACTCATGTCAGAATGGTAAATATTAGAAATATAAAAAGAAAAAGGTAAATATTGTTGGGATTGTGGTGAAAGGGGAACACTCCTACATTGTTGGTGGGAATGTATATTTGTCCAGCCACTGTGGGAAACAATATGGAGGTTCCTCAAAGACCTACAAATAGAACTACCACATGATCCAGCAATTTCACTTTTGGATATCTGCCCAAAGGACAGGACAACATTCAGTCAGAAAAGTACTTGCACAATCTATGTTTATTGCAAGCATATTCATGATTGCTAAGACATGGAACCAACCCAAATGTCCACAAACAGATGAATAGGTTGAGAAAGTGTGGCACATGTGCTCCATGGAATACAATTCAGCCATTGAAAAAATAAAATAAAATAAAATAAAATAAAATAAAATAAA
>NW_006160147.1:7391768-7429432 GCF_000334495.1 Tupaia belangeri chinensis
TTAGGGTGAAAAAAATAAAGAGATAAGACATTTGTGGGACACATAAATGGTTTATTACCTGTTGATAATAATGTGTATAGTATTCTCAACTGGACTGGTCTGAAGTGTATTTCATATTGGGTTAATTCTCTTTATAAGTTAAATTATGTATAGTGGTTGAATGTATAAAAATAATAATTTAAGAAAAATAATTGTTGCCTTTGAAATTGTCACCCTCTGTCCCTTGTTAGTCTCACATGATAGAAAGAATGATTCTCTGTGAGGACTCACCCTCAAGTTGAGTCAGCAAATGTATGCAACTGCTAGATGCACAGCAACGTGCTATACACTGTCAGGAATTCAGAGGCTCTTCACCATACCTGCTGTGGTTCAAATATTTCCAAAATGTACATGTTGGAAACCTAATCCCCAATACAATAGCATTAAGAAGTAGGGCTATTTAAAGGTGAGAGCCCTCATGAATAGATTAATGCTGTTATCTCAGGAGCTGGTTAGTTATCTTGAGAGTGGACTTATTATAAAAGCAACCTACTCTTGCTTTATTATTTCTGCATGCACTCACTTCCTTTTCTGTTTTTGTGACATGTTAGGATGTAATATGAAAGCCCTTTCCAGAAGCTGCCACTGTACCATGTACTTCCCATCCTCCAGAACCATAAACCAAATAAACCTCTTTTCTTTATAAATTACCCAGTCTCAGGTGTTCTGTTATAGCAACTGAAAACAAACTAAGACAGATGGCACAGGTGGTGGGTTTCACTGTGTGATATTGGAGTCATATGGGAAGGCTCCAGGATCAGATCCCAGGGGGACCTGGACACATCAGACATGCCTGTGATCCTCGCTAGGTGGCCAGGAGAGATGGGATCACAACATGATGAGACGCTGTCAATAGAGTCTCTCTTCCTTTCTCTCATTCAAGAAGTAAATAAATAACTTAATAAAGAAGATGAAAATGAATTAAGACAATACCCTTGCCTCTAAAAAACATACAATGTAATGATCATAAAAGCATAAAGTAACAATGCAAGGGGGGTAGCAAAACACGGTTAAAGGACAAGGACATCGGATAAGTTGTATACACACAAATACTATGGAGAGCCGAAGAAGAAAGAGTTTAGGTTTGGAGGACAGGAAAGACTATATCAGCCAGAGAGTTGAACTGGCCATTAGAATATGGGAAGAATTTATGAAAGTTTAAAATGACAAGAAAGCACAGTGAAAGGATGGCATTCCATGGGTGAGAGGATGGGGCAGGAGGGGCAGGGAGTTCCAGCAAAGTGAGGCAGTGCACCCACGCTGGAGATCCAAGCTTTTCCCGAGTGTCCCCAGGAGGCCCCAGTTCTGCCAGCTTACTCCCATCCTCTGAAGTACTCCATTATTTTATTAGTCCCCATATAAATTATTTATCTGCGAGATTGCTGATGCTGACCAGCTCTGATAAGTAATGTCTTCTTTGGGAAATGCTGCTGGAGGGACTAGCGTCTCCTGTGGCTGCCAAAACATTGAAAATCAATTTTAATTCCCTTTTTGTGTGTGTGTATGTGAAGGTCTTAGAGAATAGGGACTGTTCAGATGGTGCCTGCCCTTTCTAGTGGGTCTCCATCAGATCTACAAATTAGATTTCTGGGGGCCACATTAGGGATGTCGCCTGGGGATGACTCCCAGTGTTGTTTGTTATAAAGCAACTCATAATAACTTCACTGGGAGCAGAACATTAAAAGGTCACCTCATTTTATCTCCAATACGCTCCCTTGGAAAAAAGTCACCTTGCAGCCACATTTGGGGAACAATTTGTTAGTGTATTTACCTTGTCCTCGCCACGCAGGCAACTCATAACAGTCAGAAGAAGAGCATCACTTTCGCACATTTAAGACTTTTAAGAAGCTCATGAAATCTTCTTCCCATAATTGCTTTCCCTTCCTTTACCCACAGCTGCCTCCCCTTACTCAACTGTGATGTGCTCTATGGGACTGCTCTGCCTGTTTGTGATGGCAACAAATAACTGCCAATCCTATGCCTTTGTAAAAGAAACTGGAACTGTCATAGTTAAAAACCTACAAAGCAGTTACAGAAGTGGATAGAGGGGTAAAAAGAAGGTAGGGCAGAAGTAAAATGAAGCGGGGACTTTGATTCACTTTACAAAATATTTTCCCTTCTATCTGGCATGCTTCCTTCGTGCACTTTCACATTTACCTCCACTTAAAAAAATTGAGCACCAGTCACCTTCTCCGTCTCAAAGTAGAAGTGAACAGTGTGCACCAGTCAAATGGCAGCTTTGCCTTGTAGGAAGAATCGTACTTGTCAACATAGGCATAGCATTTGAGTCCACTGGACCAGAGTGTTGGCTGCTGTTTTTTCAATAATCCTGTATCTGTGAGCCTTCAGTGTCCTTATCTCATAAATATTTACAAAACATGTGTGTCATGAAAACCTATGCATGAGTTTCCAAATTTTTGCATGAAAATAAACTTTTATTTTTATTCCATTTTTCCGCAAGCTCTTGAAGTCCTTTTTTTTGTATGTAGGGCTGAATACATGTGTGTGCATGTGTCTAAGGCCTGAAAATATGTCTGGACAATTTCACAGTTGTTAGAATTCTGTCCCACTGCATACAATTCTGTAGAGCACTTACTGCATGCTTAGCATGACAACACCTAATAAGGCTTATGAAACCGCCATCACAAAGGTGTGATGGTCTTTCTGGAGTTTTCCTGTAGATAATGGGCAAAGGTCCCCCTTGGGGTGTTAGCCTACATTTGTGAGCTCGGAATCGCTTCTGTGTTTCACAGACCACATCATCCCAGAGGATGAACTGGGAGATCTGCAAGTAACTTGCCTCTCGAAATCCAGGAGAGACCTTGAAGTCAACAGCCAAGAGGAAGTAGCCTCTCTAGCATGGCACGGCTGTCTGGGACAAAGGGTACTCAGATTCATGAGAATCCTGGCCACTGGTGCACTTCCACACAGGCAGGGCGTCCTCACACTTAGAGTTGCTTTTGGCTTCAGCAATAACAAAATCACAGACAGGAAGGGGTTAATTTTTTGCCTACAAAAAGAAGTCCAAAGGAAGGCTGCTGAGAAATGGTGCAGAGGCTCCCAGACACCAGCAGACACCAGATGTCTGTGCCCCTGCACTGCCACCGCAGTGACTATCTGTCATCCTCATGGTCACAGGTAGCCTCTACACCTCCCTGTGGCAGTTCCTAGAAGAGCATAGGACAGTGAGCCAGGGAAAACTGTAAGAGCTGGATGACCCTATACCCCTCCCCAAGACTTTTTCCAGTAGTTTCATCCAGGGACTTTCCACGTGCATCGCCTTGGCCAGAACCATGCCAACTGGCCACCCCTGGGTCACAAGAAGGACTGGGAAATTACTGCATTCACTGTTGCCCTAAACGAAGCCAAGCCCATTGTATTAAGAAAAAAAAAAAACAGAAAGAAGGGCTGTCAGGCAACCCACTTGCAGAATTAGCCATGAGAGCAAGAATCCTTTCCTTCCTTTAGACCCGAACTCCAGCCTGAAAATGAATATATATCATAGCAGCTACAAATGTGAAGTAACCACATTTCTTGTAATGCCAATAAGAAGCCTCCCTCCCCTTATTTTTTCTCTGCTGGCCTTGCAAATTTCTTGCAGTCCCTGTTTACTGTGGCCAAACCTAATTCATTCATTTATGAAGCTATCCCAGGCACCAGCAGAAGTCATAAACTATTCATCTCTGGAAAGTTTATATTTGAGAAGGTCACAGTATTGAGTGTATTATACCCCAAGGCCCCCTCGCTCTGTTTGGGTCCCTTGTGGCCCAGGTCTGCTATTTTCCTTTAAACAGTGAAATGAGATGTACACAGCTCAAAATACATACTGGAGTTTTCCTACAAGCTCCAGAGATCTCCCAACCAAAGAAGGGTAGACCCTCTCTGACTCCATTTTGCTTCTCCATCTTTCTAGCTCTCTCTACTGCTTTTGGCCATATGCCACTATTGGGTGATTAGAACAGCTTTATTGTCCTTTACTGCTATTTTACACTGGACATTTCTAGGATCTTAATGTCAAACTGTAGAAGAAAGGAGATTTCTGCTTCTCTGTCTTTCATTCTGAATCCCCAAATATAAAAGGGAGCTGGAGGAAGGGAAATGCAGGATTTTTGAGGCAGAGTGGGCCTGGAATCTATCCCTTTCTTCATCTGCTCTTAGAGTGGCCATGGCTGAGAGATGGGAAAAGGGTCTACAGAACAGAGGTGAGCCAGTTATTACATTTATGTTATTAGAGGAGAGGAGGTTGTCCATGCAGCAGAAATATTAAGAGAGCTAAATAATATGTTTTCTCTTTGGCACCTTAAAATACAATAATATTAGGGCTAGCCCTGTACCTTAGTAGTTTGGGGGAGCCAGATACCACATGACCAACAAATTAATTTGTTCAAGGTAAATATACTAATGGGCCCTAGCCCCAGTGGCTTGGGGAACATACCAGAGGTGAGTGCATGCATGCCCAGAATCTCAGAAGAAATGGAAAAGAAGGGATTGCAGTTCTCTTTCTCTCTCTCTCTCTCTCTCTCTCTCTCACTCACTCTCTCTTTCCCCCTCTCTCTTATGAGGGCACATGCTCTCTGGAAATTTAAAAAGAAATTAAAAAGAGAAAAATATATTGTCACATTAGATCAAACAGTAACTTTGGTAAATATATCTGAATCTATTTTAACACGAGGATAGAAAATTTAACACAACGTTAAATGACTAACCCAAGCATCCAAAGCCAGGACCACCTCTGAGACTTACTACACATTCAGTTTCTTGTGTTATATAGCAAAGTCTGGCTTCTCCCGTTGACAATGCACACCCACAGTCCCTCAGTGTTAACTTCCCCAGTGGTTTGGTTTGGGTTGGGTCAATCCGCTTGGTCCCCACTGCAGCCTGTGCTCCTGCTGCCACCTGCAGCCCCAGGTCGCTCTACTCACTCTGGCTGAGGACTCTACTGGATTGGTAGCTCACAGAGTCCTGGGATCATAGGAAGCTCTCTCTTCCTACAATGCTGTGGCCTCTTCCAGTCCTCAAAGCCTTGAAGAAAAGGACATGCTAAGAGGCTGCCACAGTCTTCACAGAAACCCACATGACATTCAGCTGGCATTCCTCCAGCACAATTGATGGGTACTGTCAGGGCAGTGTTCCGTATTCTGCCCCGCAGACATCTGCAGCCACCACCACCGCAGGATCCATTGCTGTCCTCCCTAAGACCCGCAGACTCTACAGTCGTCCTTGTTCAGTCTAGTCCATTCTCCCTTCTACGCTCAATGAAACCCCTGGAATGCTGCCCCAGAGGATATCCACCTCACCACTATCCCCATCAGAACATGGCAGAGCAATCTCTCTGGCCCAAGGAGAACACACATTTAATTTACTGGGTAATTTTACACAGATGACTTAATTTCCCCATTTTAGACGAGACCCAAGGCTGTGCCTTTTATGACCCAAAAAGCCATTTAAGTGTGTTTCTAAAGAAAAGAATAAATTTTCCCTGGAGGTAATGCTGTGACTCCCCTGGAATGGGAGGGGGGATTCTATATTTAGTCCCTTATTTAATAGTAAGTTTCCCTTCACTACATCTGCCTAGGAGTGGTGATTGTGTTCAGAGTCCCAGACTCCCATTCAAGCGCTGTCACAAACTGTGTGATCTGGGACTCAGGTTTCTATTTCTCTGGGTCTTCGTTTGTATCAATAGAGAGAATGGTAAGAGAACTAATAGAATGATCTTTAGGACTTTTAGCATTAAAATTCCAAGTTTCATTCAAGACTTGGTCATGATTGAGAAATCAAAAATATCAAGATGCAAGTGTCTCAAAGACTATACCTGCCTTGGGAATTAGGCAAAACTTGCCTATGATTTCCCTCAGGCAAAAGAGCAGGATTAGAAGGTCTGAACTCTATTGAACACAAAAGCTATTTCAGCAACCCAAGTTCCAGCTCAGGATCCCAGCAAGCAGGCTGCTAATAGCCTCCCCTGACCCTGCGGAGAGTTGGCCTTGCTCCCTGGGGGGATATTGGAGAGCTGATGCCTTACAGGCAGCACGAGCAGTTATTTTATTATTATTGGTTTTGCAATTTGTTCGCATTTTGCTGTCATTTGCCTTAGTGGCCGTGGATCTCTATGTTAAGATTTCGATTCCATTTCCCCCGGGCTCTTGTGTTTTATGGAGATCGTTGGTGTTTGCCGTCTTTATTGAAGTTGGTGTACAGCCCCTGGCTGCTGTGTTGAGCATAATCAAATGTCACTTACGAAGGCCTCCTGCCACTGGAGGCCCGAGGAAGAGCTGTGTGGCCCATGCCTGAGCAACTCAAAGAGACAGGCAGCTGCAGTAGCGGACTTGCAGGTGCTGATAAATTACGAGGCTGAGGCTTGATTATTTCTGACCCTGACTTGCGTGTTGTGAGTTATAGGTCACTTACGTCTGCTCCAATGAGTTGCTTCCAGTTGGGAGTGTCAGGAGCTGTCTGACAACTGAGCCATATTCTTCTTCCTGCATCTTTTGCCTAGGAGCGGCAGACCACGGAAGGTGACAGGAATGGCAGAAAAAGCGATGGACTCGATTCTGAGCAGAGTTCTGATCCTGACTCGGTCCTTCTTTCACTGTGTAACCCTGACAGAGTCATTTCCAAGCCTCAGTTACTTCATCTCTAGAGTTCACTTTTAACTAAGTAACCACTAAGGATCTTTTTCACTCTACAATGTCCTGTGTTTCTTTGATGTAATATTTTGCCATGGCTTCGTTTGGTGTGCCTGGTTCCCAGCAGTTGCATGCCCTTCTTTGCGAAGCTCACTTTCTGAATATGTTACAGTGAACTGTGTAACTTCAGTATTTGCTCTTGAGATGATTGCTACCTACGTGACAACTTTTCTTCCAAACTCTTTTCCCTCTGGCTAATGATACTACCATTCTCCTTAAATGTTCCTGCTATGGTCACTAATGGCTTTCATTTTGCAAAATACAATGGACACATTTTAGGTCCTTCTCTTACTTGGTATCTCAACAGAGTCTAAAGTAGCTGTCCATTTTTCTTTCTTGATACATATCCTTTGATAAAGCTACACACGTTCTTGGTTTGCTTCTGGCTTCACTGGTATGCTTCCTCTGGGCAACCTCTATATGACAACTATATGCGACCAATTCCCACACTTAGATCTTCAGTTCATACTTCTCTTCTGAATAGATCTCATATACAGTTATCAGCATCTCTACTGACTCCTCAAATTCAATGTGTCTTAAACTATCTTACTTCTAACCAAAATTGGCTCCTGTAGGTTTTCCTTGTCAATAAATGCCATCTCTGTTCACCTTTTTGCCCACGCCAAAAGGTTCAGGTACACAATCAAGATGCAAACGTTCAGAAGAAGTCATTAAAACCAGTGCCCTGATTCTTAAACAATCCCCCTCCCCAGCACACTTTAAGGATAGATGAGGATCAAGAAAATAAAGATGGAGAGAAGGTTTGTGATGAGGATCTCTTTGGAAATAGTGGTGCTCTGAGTAACCCCTCTTCACCTCTACCTAACTTCAACAAGGAGGCAGTAAGTATGAACACACGATGGCCCTGATATATGTCCCTGTGATTGGATGGGACTCTGGGCTTCATAGTAGACTAATATCTTACTTTCATTTTAGAAATCTAGAGAACAGGAAATAAACTGGCTAGCTGCTTTGGTAGTAGAATTAAGGAAGGTTTCTGCTGTATCGACATGCTTAAAGTTTGGCACATAAGAAGATACCATAGAGAGAGTCAGAATTGAGGTTTTTAAAAAATCTTTTCAAAATAGTCCACTTTAAAGGGCACTTAGACTTGAACAGAGAAAATCTAGAGGTAGGCCATGAAAATTTTAAGGACTGGGGAGAAATAATGTTGGAATAGAGAATTACATATCCAAATTAAAGTGGTGGGACATCTCCCAAAAATTTATGAAAGAACTTCACAAAAAGAAGAGACAGATATAAGTGTCTCTCAGGCCTAACTATACCTGCAAGGAAAGAATTTTTTTACCTCACTTTACGGACTTGCCACCTTCCATATTTCACATTTAATTTTAACATAGGAGGGTCAGATAGAGAAAGAGCCGCCAACCATACTATCTTTCCTTGGGGCAGTAGACTCACCTGCAACATGCACTTAGCAGGAAAGGAAGGAAAAAAATAAAGGTAACTTTTTGCTGAAGTTGGAGGCTTTGGTTAATACTTACAAATGCACGTTTTTCATTACCAAGTAGTCTTCGTAATTTTAAGTAAACATAGAACTTTGTCTTTCCTGAAACTGACCAGAAAAGTAATTTATCCTAGTTTGTATCCATGGGAAAGGAAGACCACTACCTCTGAGCAGGTATAAAGGGACAGTAGAAAAAAACATAAAAGTGCTTTCTGATTAAGTCTCATGGGTCCTGCTTATTCATGGTAACAGCTGCATCTATGTTCCTGTGGGTAAATAACCCTTTTGAAAGAATATGAAAGAAGTATTTTATGCTTATGAAAAGCTTACAATATTTGAAATATATTAGGCTAACTGCTGCAGCAAATAACCCTTCAAAATGTATAATACAAACACAGAAAAAAAAAACAGTTTATTTCTTGCTGGTTGAGTGAGTCGTTGGCAATTATTTAAAGATCTAGACTAATGGAGGTTGGACCTTTCTCAAAACATGGGTGTTGTTCTTCATAGCTGTTCTCATTCTTGATGCCTAGAAGATGAAATGCACAAGACATACCCATGGAAAGTTTTCAGAGGCTGAGCCTGTTAGTGGCACACATGGTCTCTGAATCACCTCCCACTGGTGAACCTCCCTCACGCAAGGCACCTATTAGCAAGAGGCATTGGCAACATAAGCTATCTGCCTGTGAAGAAGAGGAAAGCATGAACTTCAGTGAGACCCTCCCAGTTTCTGCTGCATGGAGCATTATAACATTGTAATTTTATGTTACACCGATGCTCACAGGCCTCATTAGCCAATGGATATAAGTGAGACTACATTAATATTTATGTCATTTGCAAAGATAATGTGTATGTGTATCAACTGATTGACTCTCAGTCCTCAATGCCTCCTGGAGAGAATTATACAGGTTTTTTTATGGGAACTCCCCCAAGAAGTCTAAGGAGCTCAAAAATACTTCGATGAATGTTATTCTTCTTCGACTTCCCACAGCAACAACAATAACAGCAACAATACCAAACACTTGCTGAGAATGCTCTCCCATGCTAGTGACTGCTCTAAGCACTGTATGTATATTTGCTAATTTAAACTTCAAATATTAGATTTGTTTTACAAGGGAGAAAAATCGAGAAGCAGATGTCAAGCCGCTTTTCCAGGGTTATAGGTATATAAATCCCCTCCATCTGGCTCTAGAGCTTATCCGCTGAACCTCTGTACTGTATTCTGCCACACCTCAGTTGCTAAAATATCTCTGAAGCAACAGAGATGTCTATGATAAGGGTGCTGGCTTAGTCTGCTCAGGCTGCCATAACGAAATGCCATTGACTGGCTGACTCAAACAACAGAAAGTTATTTTCTCACAATGTTGGAAGTTGGGAAGTCCAAGAACAAGGTTCTGACAAAATTCAGTCCCTTGGTGAGGGCCCTCTTCCTGGCTTGCAGACAGCTGCCTCCATGCTGTGTTGTCACATGGCAGAGAGGGCACCACCTCTGGTGTGTCTTCCTCTTTTATAGGGACACCAGTTCTATCAGATCAGGGCCTCACCTACGACCTCACTGAACCTTACTCACCTCCTTACAGGCCTATCTCCGTTACAGTAACAATAAGGATTAAGGTTTCAACATATTAATTGGACACAGTTCAGTCCACCACAGGAATTTTTATTCTGACACTTCCCAAACTGTAAATCTTAGAGAGGCCACGAACAGATGGTGTGGGCTTTATGTCACTGGACTCCCACATGGCTGACCACAGCACTCCAGTCACGTGTGGGCACATGCCCAAGATCCCAGGAGGAGAATGGAGGAGAAGTGATTGTGGCATGGCCTTATCCCTTGGGGGGGTGATTTCTCACTTTCCCTCTCACTGTCTCTGTCTCTCTGTCTCTCTAGAGCACACGTGCCCTAAGGCAAATGCCTCTAAAAAAAATAAAGAAACCTAGAGAGCTGGGCTCCAGAAATAGAAAAAGAGCTCCTCTCCTGAATTCCATCCTCTCCTTTACCACCTGAATCCTCAGCAACACTCTTCATGCCATAATGTCCCAATGCTTCCCAAGAACACTAGGGCCTGCAGCTCTCTCTTTCCTGAAGATTAATTCCAGCTCCTGATCTTGGCCACAAACAGGAAAAGCAAACATGCCTCCTACACACAAATACTTTATGCTCCTCATTTTCCCTCTTTCCCCAGGTGCTCCTGCACAAAATCCCTTCCTTTCTTTTATCCTCCAAATAGCATCTCTATCCCCAATCTACATTAACTCATGTGCACAGGCAGAAGGAACAATTTCTAGCCCCTAGTGCTCTGTTTTGGTGTGGCTAGGCCAGTTCCCTCTGCCACCAGACACTCTGGAGGACTCCTCCCTCTGTGTAGCCAGATTGACCTGTAGAAGTGGGTAGAGCTGGGAACACAGTCTGTCAGTCATCCCTAGGTTACAAATAAGCTGAACGGAGGATTCATCCCTCTGAGAGGAAATGGGGATTTACTAACTGGGTGACCCAAAACAGAAAGAGACAGGCTATCTCAGACCATCAAATGAAGCTGTCATGATGCAGACAGGCTTCAGGGAAATGGTGTGTGTTATCTAGGCCGTATAGCCATTATGTATGACAGCCGCATGTCCTGAATTTTCTAGGTCAGCCCCAATTTCAAATATTCTATCACCTTGTCAGACCGTGTATCCCAATTTCGCTTTTAGAAATTGTGGCCACCAAATCTTTAGGACAGTAGATCAGCATATTAACTTAGGAGGTAGAACCAGCCTTAATGGTATCAATGAATATGTTTCAGAAAAATAAATTTTTTTTCAGGAGCAAAATAAGAGCTTATAAATGGAAGCCACAGAGACCCCTAGAGAGAGGTAAATAATTACTCTAAAGTCCAAGTAAGGGTTTCTGATGCCCTAAGAGGCATTTGTAAAACCATACGGAGTGGGAGCCTCTTTTTGAACAGATGGGATAGAGGAAGCTCTGAGAGAGGGCAGCATGTGGCACCCTCCTATACCCCAAGAGCCTCCCCCAGTCAGGAGAGGTTGACCTCAGGGGCTGGGCAAGGTAATTGGCCCTACAGATAGGTTTTAGGAGGGAAATCAAGCATTCCATCACAAGTCAAATATGCAGTAATGAAATCTAAGATAAGCCACAAATCTGAGCATCATAATTAAGTATCCATTCCAGAAAGAGGTGAACAGAAATGGAGAAACTGGTCTCTAAAGCACACTGAGTAACATGCCATTGTTCTCTAGCTAAACAGTATTCCCCATTATTCTCAAATGCTTTTTTTTTTTTTTTTTTTTTTTTTTTTTGCAAAATACCTCTGTATTTACTGTTTGGACAATGTCCTCCAAACATTCAGGGTTGGGAATTTTGTCCTCAGGGTAGTAGCACTAGGTATCTTGACCGTTAAGAATTTAGTCCCATGGTGGTGATTGGATCATTGAGTCATCACTCTCACAAATGGGTTAATGATGGTTTCTGATACCAGTAAGCTCTAGCTCTCAGAGAAGGCAGTTGGTTCTCAGGAGAGTGGATTGTTGTAAAGGAAGATGACTGCCCCATGCTTCCCTGCATGGACCAGCAGACTTCCCTCTTTTGTCAGCCTTGTTGTGACTTAGGGCAGCCAGATGCCAACCTTGTGATTTGGACTTTCCAGTCACCAGAATCATGAGTCAAATAAACCTCTACTTCCTTATAAATCACCAACTCTCAGGTATTTTTGTCAGCAATGAGATAGCAGATTATGACTATTTATGAAATGGGGTTTGGTTTTTATTCTCATTTTTAGAGATCTTTACTATAGGGCACACATGCTCACTAGAGAAACAGAGACAGAGAGACAGAAAGTGAGAAATTATCCTCCCAGGGGGATGGCCAAGCCACAATCTCTTCACCTCAATTCTCCTTGGCCATGCACACACACATGCTTGGCATGTTTCAAGCCTCTGTGTCCAGGACTTGAACTGTGATTGGCCTCATGGGAGTCCAACACCTTAACCACTATTCATGCCACCAGCTGGCCTCCAATATTTACTTTATTGTTGTTGTTTTTAGGGAGATTTTTGGTATAAAGCACATGCACTCACCAGAGAGAGACAGACAGACAGACAGAGACAAATCAACCCCCACAGGGGGAATGACCACACCACAGCCTCTTCTACTCATTCTGCTGTCAGGAGTTTTGGGGCATGAATGCATACACATCCTATGTGAGTTTGAGCCAGGACTTGAGCCATAGTCAGCCATGTGGGAGTCTAGTGATGTAACCATTATACCATCTGCTGGTCCCTGAATGTTTCTTTTAAGACTCCAAACCTTATTTTTGTTTAAAAGAGAGAGAGTCTATCTCTATAGATTCTATTTTTTTTTTCTCTTAGAGAGAAGGCTTGGCCTCTTGCAAAAGAAAGCCTGTGGTGTAGTAGTCCATTTGAGAGGCACAGCAGAGCTTAGATGGTTCAAGTCGGTGTGTGTATGTGTGTGTGTGTGTGTGTGCATGTGTGTTGTGAGCATGTTGAGGTAAGGGACACAGAACAGGAGTATATGCGGGAAAGGGTGAAGGGCTATTGGTAATGTTGCTCTCTTTGAATTCCAGTCTGCGATAGATTTGGTATGTTAGACCCTATTCCTGTTTTCCTATAACTCCTTTGAGCAATGACTCTTCAAACCCTTTGAAAGTTAAGTGATTTAGTAAAATCAGCAATTCTTGGATACATCAATTCCCCTTGTCTTCAGGAAAATATAAAACTAAGATTTTCTGTGGACCTGGTCATTTTGTTGTTACTGTTAAAATTTCTACAGAAGGAAAAACCACCACTGATGGCACGTCATGGTTTCTGAGTAAGAAAGTCTTCATGTTGTCTATAACCATTACTTCCTGCTTTAAGTATAACCAAGATCAAGAGTCTCTGTGAACTATGCAGTTTTTGTTTTGTTTTGTTTGTTTGTTTTTGCTATCAGGTGCATGCACTTGCCAGAGAGAGAGAGAGAGAGAGAAAGTGAGAAATCATCTCCCAGAGCAGATAACCTTGCCACAATCTCCTCTCCTCTACTCTCCTGTCAGGAGTTGGGGCATGCATACACGTGCCTGACATGATTCTCAAGCCACCAGGTAAGGGACTCAAGCAGTGAAACTGGCCACGTGGGATCCAGCACCTCAACCTCCACAGCACTTGCCGATCCTAGAGAAAGATTTTTAACAAATTAGAAAAGGGTTCCTCTGTCTCCAGGAGCATATCCTGTGCTAGGTGCCGGGTGTGGAGGTTAGTGTAGATTGGACCGCAGGGAACCATACCCAGCAGTCTTGTGCTGCATCGCCATCCACAGCCTCCTGTGCAAGTCACGCAGTGGTGCAAGTCTCATGAGATGGCCCACTGGTCATTAAAAAACACTAAATAATTATTCATTTAAAGACAGAATAGAAAAATCACCTGAATAGAGGTATGCACTCAAGAGAACCCACAGGTTGAGCTGTCATATGCAAAGGTCAATTGTTTTTCAAGATCTCAGCTCCTTACAGTTACCATGAATATTCCATTTAACGTGAATGCTACAGGGACCTCAAAGATGAACAGGGTAACAATTTTCCCTCTAAAATTTGAACAGTTTTGGGTGGATGATGAGGCAGCCATGCCTAAAAAGCCAATAAAAACACAAAGCTCTATAAGTTTAAGGGCCAAATTAGTGGAACTGAGATATGCTGCAGTACTTCCAAGAAGGAAGAGAGAACATTCTAGACCAAAGGACTCACAGAGTCTTTCTGAACAATTCAAATATGTAAAGTGGAGAAAGGGAGGGAAAAAGTGATGTGTTGTGACAATCTAGTTCCAGGTGTGGGGCAGCTGAGGGCAATGAGAATGACATGATAACGCTTGGAATTCTAAAGGGAAGACCTGGGAACATGCAAGTGTTCTTAGAGAAAAAAAGTAATGAATATTGCATATGCATATCTGGGAAGTAAATATTTAAAAGACAACCCTTATTTAGAAAGCGAACTTGATGAACCGAAAATATCAGGGGCTTAGTAATAGAACAAACACAAGTTCAAAGTCTGTCTCTACTTCTGATTAATTACCTAACCATGGGCATGTTCCATAATCTCTCTGAAACTCCATTTCCTGATTTGTAAAAGTAGAAATGAAAACACCAGTTCTCTCAGGTAACTACACAAATGGAATGAAATGAAGAATCTGTGTGTCTGCCACATAGTAGGTGTTCAAGAGCCAGGAGCCCTCAGGACTAATTAGCTTCATTTTCCTCTGCAAGTAAATGACACTGTCTTAATCCATTACTGTGTTATCATCAGAAACAGTTGAGATTGGGTGATTTATGAAGAAATAGAGAACTTGTTATGAAAGAGTTTACATTGGACAAAGCTTTGTGAGACCCAGAAACTCTTTCCTTGGAAAAAGAAAAAAATAGAGATTTGTTGACTCGTGATTCTGGCCATGTAGAAAGTTGTACAAAATGGCATCACAAAATGGCAGAAGGCGAAACTTCAAGCAGAACAGAGGCTGGTCTGTATCTACGTGACATCTGCCTGCCTCATTTTCTTTCCTTATTTACATACCAGGACTTGATCATGGGGGGTCCCACCCTAACTACCCAATTAATAATCTTTTTCCAAAATTCTACATGTCGACATCATAACTGGATCAACTTTCACTCTCTCAATCCCATTGCTATGGCTCAACACGTGAATTTTGCCACACTGCCGCAATATGAAACCATTTCACCTTGACTTCTAATACTGTTACAAAAATCAGTGATTTGTATACACATCAACATTAACCCATTATAAATTATAATGCTAGATGAACCCTCGTCAGGTTTCCTGGTTATAAATGACAGAAACCAATTCTGGTAGGCTTGGGCAGAAACAAAGCTTATTGGAAGAGTATCAGATCACTGACTTTAATGGGTGGAGAGGCTTAGGCTGAACCAAGACAAGCAGAACACAGCCAAGATCATGCCAAAGACAATCTGAGTGGCAAGAAACCACAGACATATCCCCACCTGGTCCTCACTGCCATGCCACTAGTCAGCTCAACCCAACACACTTGCTACCATGCCACTGAACTAAACTCTCAATGAAACTGTCACCCCAGAATAGTCTCTACCTGACTCTTCATAGTATTCTCAAGATTCAAAAGTATAGGCCAAGCCACTGTAGCATAGCAGTACCACAATGTTCCACAAGGCTGAAACCACATGGGAAGGTCCCAGGTTTGTGTCCTAAGGTCTCCTTCCACATGTGGGGTGCCCACATATGTCCATAATCCAGGCTGGATTAAACTGGAGGCAAGTTCTGGTGTGAAGATGCTTTTAGGGGTGCATCTCTCCTCTCTCTCTCTCTCTCTCTCTCTCTCTCTCTCTCTCTCTCCCTCTCTCTCCTCTCTCCCCCTCCCCGAGTAAATAAACTTTAAATAAATGAATGAAATGAAGTAGGAATACTTAAAAAAAAATGATGGTAGCATTTCACTGACCAGCTTACATTACATGTACATTCTCTAGCTGCCAGGGATTGGGGAGATATTTTATCCACTATGTTTTCTGTAGTAAGAGGTAAGGAGAAAGCAGAGCACCTTCTCTCCCCTACCTTGTGGTTTCCCCAAACTAAAAATGTTGTATGGATGGAAAAGATCAAAATTGTAGATGTCCAATATGCAATAACAATAAAAATCTACTAAATGGGGAACCAGCAGTTAGCGTAATGGCTATGTCACTGGACTCCCACGTAGTCGACCGCGGTTCGTGTCCCGGACCCGGTGGCTTAAAACTCACACCGGGCGCGTGTGCATGTGTGCCCAAGATCCCGAGAGGAGAATGGAGGAGAAGGGATTGTGGCGTGACCATCCCCCCTGGGGGGGCGATTTCTCGCTTTCTGTCTCTATGTCTCTCTCTGTCTGCCTGGCAAGCGCACGCGCCCTACAGTGAAAATCTCTCCAAAAAGAAAAAAAAAATCTACTAAATGTATGTGTACAAATCTAGCAAGAATTATGTAAGACCCTGGGGTCAGCATGTGGCATGGTGGTTAGGGTGCTGGACTCTCACATAGCCAACCCTACTTCAAATCATGGACCTGGTAGCTTTATTTCTCACTTTCCCTTTCTCTCTCTCTCTGTCTCTCTCTAGTCAATTAAAGAAAATAATAATAGTCTATAAAATTAAATAAATAATTCTTTAAAGTAAAGAATTATGTAAGACCTCTAGAGGAAAATTATAAAACTTTCCTCAATGAAGTAAAAAAAATCTAAAATAAATGTTGAAGCATTCCATGTTCCTAAAGGAGATGCATCAATATTGTGAATATGCCAATTCTCTTCAGATTTGTAGTCACTGAAATTCTGATTAGAATCATAAGACTTTTTGCTTATTTATTTTAGATGTTGACAAAGCAGTCTAAAGTTTATATATAAAACAATGCATGCAAAAGAGCAAAGAAATTTTTTAAAAATGGGAATATTTATCATATTTATCATGATTTCCCCAATGACCTAATAGTATGTTCTGATATACAATATGATAAATATTCCCATACATAATTGGGAAATTATTTTTCTATGCAAAAATATGTCATGACTCTACTGGTGACCCAATATAAGCCTCTAATTCCATGGCATGGCATAGACCTGGGAATAGATACAAACATCAATGGAACAAAACGGAATTTAGAAAAAGTCATGACACAGACATTTAATAAATATAAGAAGATATTTCAAATCAATGGGAAATCAAGGATCAGAAAACATTTTCTTTACCACAAAAGACTACAAATACTTTCGGCTTTGTAAAGCAAAGTCGTTGTTGCAGTTACCGAGTTCTCTGCCATTGTAGTGTGAAATCAGCCTTAGATAACACTACACGTAACTGGGTATTAATAAAACTTTGTTTGCACAAACAGATTCTGCACACAATTTGGTCTATAGACTTACTCCTTATATAGACTATTCAATAAATGGTTCTGAAATCAGGAGTCATTTCTCAGAAAAAATAAATTTAGGCCTTCACACCATACTTAAAATTAAAATCCATTTAAATCAAAGCTAAATGTGAAAATTAAAACAAAACTTTTGGTCTCTAAGAATGTTTGGACCAGAAGATGGCGAGGCAGTTATGTCCCTGGACTCCCACGTGGCCAACCGTGGTTTGAATCCTGGACTCAGTGGCTTAAAAATAACGCCAAGCACATGTGCATGCATGCCCAAGGTCCTGGGAGGAGAATGAAGAAGAAGAGATTGCAGGATGGTCATCCCCCCAGAGGATGATTTCTCATGTTTCCTCTTACTGTCTCTCTTTCTCTTCAGCCAGCGCATGCGCCCTAAGGCAAAAATTTTTCTTTAAAAAAAAAATGAAAAAAATGCAGAAGACATAGAACCATGAAAGAATTCACAGATGCCACTAAATAAAACTTTAAAAATTTTATACGCAAACAACTACAAGTAATAATGAAATACAGGAAAGGCTGAGAGAAAATATTTATAATGGTCATATAAAACA
Source organism: Tupaia belangeri chinensis (assembly GCF_000334495.1). NCBI lineage: Eukaryota > Metazoa > Chordata > Mammalia > Scandentia > Tupaiidae > Tupaia > Tupaia belangeri. Next base: position 7,409,449 of record NW_006160147.1, read on the forward strand.
AAGGACTAATACCTAAATTATGTAACTCACACCCATAAATTAATTTTAAAAAGATAAATAGACCAGTAGAAGTACAAAAAATATGAACAGACAATTCACAGACAAAATCAAAGAGCCAATAAAGAAAAGTTGCTCGACGTCACCAGTAATAGGGTGAGGGAAAAAAGAAAAAAAGGTCTATTTTTCTTATCAGATTAGCAAAAAATAAAATACAGTCGTAAGGGCAAGTACACACAAAAATGGGCACTTACATGTATATCTTGTGAGAAATTGAGTTGGTAAACTAACTTGTGTTGTAGAAGATGGTAGTATTTAATAAAAAACACTTTTTTCATAGAGGTTTTGCCTTAGGGCACATGCACTTGTTAAAGAGAGAGACTGAAACTGAGAGAGAATGTGAGAAATCACGCCCCCCAGGAGGATGGCTGTGCTGCAATCCTTTCTTCTCCATTCTCCTCCTGAGATATTGGGCACACACGCACAGGCACCTGGAATGAATATCAAGCCACCAGGTCTTGGACTCAAACCTTGGTTGACCATGTGGGAGTACAACAATGTAACCACTACGCCATCTGCTGGCCCCTCTAATAAAAAATTTTAAATGCATTCTCTGACAGTAACAGTGCTCGTTGGGATCAGCACAAAAGAAATAAAGACATGCACAAAGATTTCTTTTTGTATAAGTTTGTTAATTAATATTTGCACTGATGAAAAATAGAAACACTCATCAGAGAGCAAAAGTGGCATGACTAAGAACAAGGTAGACCTGTAATTGCTGATATGAACTACAAATCACAGTAAAAATAGCAAGATAGGAAACAATATAGGGAAGTATATATAATACACCATGAACTCATTTAAAAAAAAACGTATAAATAGAGAAAATCAATTTTCTAAACAAGTTTGAAAAGAATCCTACAGTAGTGGTTACTTCTGGGAAAGGCAGGGCACTGGGAGGTGAAAGTTAATGGCTTAATCTGTAAGTGTCTGTCAGTGCTGGCGTCTTTTCCAAGATGGACGGCAGTTTACTGAGAAGGGGCAAGACCTGTCTCCAGTAGACAGCTCTGCCTGCAAGCCCCTGGCCCTTTCATTTTCCTAGATGCCTTTTCCTCACATTGGCCAATGGCTGGCTACACTTACAGGTGTTTCCATGGAAGTAGTTTTATATTTCGATTTTGCTTATCATTATCATGAGTTGAATGGTGTCACTGAAAAAGATATGTTCAAGTCCTAGCATCCCCTTGCCCCAAACCTGTGAATATGACCTAATTTTAAAACTAGATTTATGACATTGTGATCAAGTCAAGATGAGGTCATAATTAGGGCAAGGTAGACCCAGAGAAGACACCAGGAAGGAAAAACATCATGTGGCTGTGGAGGCAGAGTCTGGAGTGAAGAAGACCAGAAACTCCAGGACTGCAGCACTTAGCAGAGCTAGGGGAGCGCATGGGCAGATTCTTCCTCTGATTCTCTGGGGAAACGGACACTGCTGACAGCTTGATTTTGGACTTCTGGACTCCTGAACTGTGGAAAAATAAATTTCTGTAGTTTAAAGGTACACTGTGTGCAGAAATTTGGTACAATACTCCTCGGAAATGAATATAACTGTGTTGACTGAAAGCTGGGTTTTTCAATCCACCATTCATTGTGTGTGTGTGTGTGTGTGTGTGTGTGTGTGTCTAAGGGGGAAAAAAAGGCAATTAAAATAGTGTCTGACAATTGACAAAATTAAAGGATAACAATTCCTCTGTTGCAAACAGGGCTCAAACAGAGATGGGATGACTGCCAGTGAGGCCATCGGGAGATTCGTGCAGTAAGGCAGAGATCAGGTGACTTGCTAATGTCCATGAACACTCGGGCTTCCTTAATCTCTGTGGCAGAATAGTGTTGTGCTAATGAACAAGAATTTGGAATAGGAAAAACCTGGACTGGAATTCTGGTTTTACTAAATACTAGCTATTTGACCTTCAACAAATTTCTTCACTGCTAAAAGCCCAAAATGATGAGTCTTTAATGAGTCCAAATTCTTTGATGGAAGCAATTGCTGATACTCACTGATCATTTAAGGAAAAAAAGAAATTTGTTAAAAGAATATTGAGTGGCATGGTGGTTAAGGAGTCGGGCTCTTGCATAGCTGACCACGGTTCGAATTCCAAACCTGGAGGCTTGATTTCTCACTCTTTCTCTGTCTCTCTCTCTGGTGACCATACATGCCTTATAGCAAATTTTGAAATAATAATTATAATAAACACAATTTTTTAAAAAAAATAATATTGAGGGCTGACTCTATAGCCTAGTGGTTAAGGGAGTTTGGTCCCATGGCTACAGTTCAAATTCTGACCCCAGTGGCTTGAAAAACATATGGAACACTTGTGTGTGCATTCCCAAGTTCCTGACAGGATGGAGACATGTGAAAGGGATGATCAAACCCCAATGATGGAATGCTTTTCCTTTCTTTATTTATCTCTCTTTCTCTCTCAACTCTCTCTGGCACATTCATGCACTCTCTGGCAGTTAAAAAAAAAAAAAAAAAAAAAGAATATTGGAGCATAGTGGGTACAGGATGCACCAGGAATCTGATGCTGCCATCGATGTCTCTGAAACTAGTTACAGTTACTGTTGGCCCCTGCAGGAGTCCTTTAAGCATCCACCTCCCTACACACACACACACACACACACACACACATCTGGTGTGATGGGTGCTCTACTGTCTAGCTGAGGTGGGACAGTAGCCAGGTAATTAGGTATTGAAGATAAAAAGGGGCCTATCCTCAGTTACCTCAGGAAAATGTCCTGGCGTTTTCTTCAACATGACTGATCCTAACTCCTTTATTCACCACATGGGACCTGAAAGGTTTTCTGAATATGCATATCCTGGTGTAACTTTCTAGAGTTCTATCCAAACATCATCCTCCATTTTCCCTCCTCATCTTCTCTATCTGACTCTGAGTGAGTCAACAAACATGCATTCTTTTAGTCCTTATTCCCAGACATGGTTCTTAGAGGAGAAATGGTTTCTGCACTTGGTTACTCCAACTGTATTGTAACTTCAAATGTTTGCTTCAAAAACAGAATGAAGAAGAAACTTTCCGATGCCTTCATCTTTCATCTCAAAGGCTCTTTGTGTTCAGCATCTTTTCAACTTGCATTTCAACTACATCAGCGTGCATTTATGTTTATTCTATAGCAGAGTAAGATTTTCAAAGATTCTGCATTTGTTTTTTATCTTTAGAAAAACATCCATCGTTGGGACCAGCAGTTGGCATAATGGCTATGTTGCTGGACTCCCACATAGTAAACCGCGGTTTGAGTCCCAGACCCAGTGGCTTAAACTCACACCAGGTACTTGTGCGTGCGTGCCCAAGATCCCGAGAGGAGAATAGAAGAGAAGGGATTGCAGCATGACCATCCCCCTGGGGGCTGATTTCTCGCTTTCTATTTCTCTGTCTCTCTCTGTCTTTCTGGGGAGGGCACGTGCCCTGCAGCAAAAACCTCTCAAAAAATAAAAAATAAATTTTAAAAAAAAGAAAAGAAAAACATCCATCATTTTTATGTAACATTAAATATTAAGAGGGTGAATTATCATACATAGTGACTACCCTCTGAGATACACAATCTTAGTCCTTTAGCAGATAAGAATAATGAGGATTGGAGAGTAATGTTTATTAATAGCTTTAACTAATAAATCCCAAACTTACATAACGTGGGATGGGATCTGGTCAGATGAAGGCCCTGGGTTTCAGCCTCCTGCTCAGTGTGTTACCTGCCATATCATAGCTGCTCCCTGACATTGTGGAAGGGACCACTGGTGACTGTGTGGTCAGCATCAGGCTACTCTACATTTGGTTTCTCTGTAACACACACTGGTGTCACCACAACTTTAAGGCCTACTCTCTCAGCTGGGCCTTCAGCACTGCCCAGTAATCCTGTCATGGTCTCTGGTTAGTTCCAGATTCAGCTATTCCTTCAGTGCTGCCTCTCACTCGACTCATTCCCAAATGTGACCTTTCTTTTTTTTTTTAATTTATTATTATTATTTTTACATTTTTTCCACATTTTATTGATTCACAAAATAAATGTGACCTTTCTTAGGTCATAATGAAAATATAAGCCACATGCCTCTACTTCTCAAATTCCTCTTCTCCTATCTGTGTGCTTGTACCCTCTCCCCCCTCTTTTCTTCTCCCTCTGGTTTGTCAAATGAGCACACTTCCTTCTTCCATGTCTCAGATCTTATTTATTTTGGTTATGTCCTCACAGATATTGCTCAGTTTGCTCAATATCTCTTTATAACTATTCTTCTTACTCAGCAAATGAGCACCCACATGCATCTCTTATTAAAACAAACAAAAACTAGACCAATACAAATCAAAACTATCCTCTTCCCAGGCTTTCTGCTTCCTTCCTTTCATTTATTACCTTCTTAAAAGTATTATCTACATCAATAGTTTCCCATTGCTTGTCATTGCTAATTTCCCCTACTCATCCTTTATCTCCTTTAATACATCTTCTAACTCTACCTCCCTCCTGAGATTGATCTTTCTTAGGACATCAAATCCCTCTGTCATTAAACTTTTTCTTTCCAGGTACTTAACACTATGGAATTCTTTCATATGAAAACTTTTCCTCTTTTGGCCTCTGTTGAAATCATGTTTTGGCAATTTTCCTGTTACCCTTCTGGCCCCTCCTTAGTCTTCTCTGTGGACTTCATCTGCATCCTTTGTAATCAGTTTTTACACTCTCATTAAGTGATCTTACCCATAACCATCCAGGAAAGAGGAGTCCGAAATCTGTATTGACAGCTCAAATTTCTTCCCAGAGACTTCTGTAAACAACTGTTATAGTGGTACCTCCACTTGACATGTTTCCAAACTTACTTTCAAAATATCCAAAAACTAATTAAGTATATTAGTTACTGCCTTTGCCATGTGCTGCTCTGATTATATTCTGAATCTTGGTGAATGGGACCACTGCATATAAGGTCATCAGGAAAGTCATGACATCTTTTTCTACGTTTTTCCATGCAAAAATGCATCCCAATGACCCAATAAATAATTTGTCAAAGCAGAATCCTTGACTTTTTTTTCTCCCCTTACCATCCCTACATACAGATAGTTCGAAATATTTATATACTACCTCTTAAATATCTTCTTAACATATCTGCCTTCTTGTCTTTAGTGACTGTTACTGCTTTATTCTGAATCCCATCTGGATTACAGCAATAGCTCCTAACTCATCTACTCACCTCCAGTCTGGCCTCTTTCCAACATATCCTCCTCCCTGCAGACAGAGTAATCTGTCCAAAACATAAATCTGATTCTGCCACTCGCCCCTATTAAAAATCCTTCAATAGCTCCCCATAGTTTTCAAGATAAAGTTCAAACTCCTTAACTTAGCACATAAAGATCTTTGTGATCTGGCCCCTAAATAATCCTCTACCCTCTTCCCTCCATGCCTTGCTACTCTACCTTACACATCCCTCACTCCAATGATATTGAAGGACATGTCATGTAATTCCTAAACCCACTGTCTTGTCTGTTAATGGTGCCCTAAGAGAACACATAAGACTGGATAATTTATAAAGAACAGGAATTTATTTCTCACAGTTATGGAAGCAGAATGTTCAAGATCATAGCACTGGCAGATTCAATACCTGGTGAAGGCTGCCCTCTATTTCCTAGATGGTGCCTTCATGCCACATCATTCTCTGGAGGGGACAAACGCTGCATCCTCATGTGGCTGATGGTAGAAAGGAAAGTGAAACTGAATGCCATGTGAAGCCTCTTCTTTTTTTCCTATAGGGCATGTGTGCTCACTAGAGAGAGAGAGAGAGAGAGAGGGAAAACAAGAAAGCACCCCTCTCCCAGGAGAGATGACCACACCTCAGTCCCCTACTCTTACAATCCTTTCTTGGGATTTGAGCATGCATACACAGGTACCCACTATATTTTTCAAGCTTCCAGGTCTGAAACTCAAACCACACAGTGTGAGATTCAGCTGCCTTAACCCTTATGCCATCTGGCTGGCCCTGTGAAACCTTTTTTTTTTTTTAATAAGGAGTTTAATTTTTTTTCTGAAGAAAAGCTCCTTATGGCCCAATGATCTCTTAAAGACCCACCTCTTAGTCCTGTCTCACTGGCCATTCAGGTTCAGCTAGCATCCATCACATCCATCATCCATCATCCATCTTGTTAACATTCCCATGCCAGTGTAGATGCCATCCTATGCATGCAATTAATGTCTGTCTTTCAGTGTCCAATATCCAGTTTACCCAAGATGCGTGTATTCAGCTTTAAGACTTAGCCGAATGCCTACTTTCTCCACATTGTTCTGCATTTACATTTACTTCTGGGGTCTTGCAGATCTGCTAGAACTTTTTTTTTTTTTTCCTGAATGGATGAGCAGAAGGGTGGATGGATGAATGAATGCTTTGCCATCCCCATTATCTACCACAGTCGCACCAGGTACATACTCAATAAGAGTTTGTAAAATCAATTTTACCTGAGAGGTATTTTTGTGCAAGCCATCAAAATTATAGCATATCTGGGTCAGCAGTTGATGTAATAGCTATGTCACTGGACTCCCATGTAGTTGACCGCGGTTTGAGTCCCAAACCCTGTGACTTAAACTCATCCTGGGCGCATGTGCATGCGTGCCCAAGATCCCAAGAGAAAAATGAAGGAGAAGGAATTGTGGCATGGCCATCCCCCCTGGGGAGTAATTTCTTGCTTTCTGTCTCTCTGTCTCTCTCTGTCTCTCTGGTGAGTGCACGCATCGGATAGTAAAAACCTCTCAAAAAATTATAGCACATATTTATGTATTTTCCCCCTTTATGGGTCCTGAATCTAATCTAACGATGTGTGTAGTCCATCCTACGGAGCATCCTGGGCAGGTCTTTGTATGGGCTACACTTACATATGATATGGATTTTCTCTGCTTATTTTCTAATAAAAACAGAGAATTGCCAGGATAAGCATTAGAGCCCTTGAAGCAGATATTCCAATATGGTAAGGAGCTGACTATTGTAGATGAGTAGCAACTCACTGGCAGGGCCCTCCTATCGCTTTCCATGCATGCCGAGACTCTTGACTGTGTGGATTTGGGGGATCCAGGCAATGTGGTACAGTAAAGCCTTTCAATAAAAACACAATATGCCAGCCAGCTGCAAATCCTACCTGCAATTTCTTCTCTTCCTTCTTCGATCTCAGGAAAATATGTCAGTGGATGCTGTCAGATAAGAACGAGCCATTGATCTATAGGGCGTTAGGGAAGGCTAGAATATTGATGCCACAGATTCTCTCTCTATATAAGCTGCTCCTTAGCAAATGAGGTGCCTTGGGAATTCAGGTTTTTTGGCTTAATAAACACCTGAAGGAGTAAGTCACCAGTAGGCTCTGCCTTCACTCTGTAGGCCAGTACCTTCACAGCCAGCAGTAATGTGGGCCTAGCATTGGTGTTTATCTAATTTAAGGCTTTCACCAGCAGTAATGTGGGCCTAGCATTGGTGTTTTTATAATTAAAGGCTTTCCCTTCCCTCACCTGATCTTTAATTCTTTTCCTGACTGCTTTTTTTTTTTTCTTGATGCATAATTGAGAGTGAGAAACCCTGTTGGGTAGTAAAATAAAACTGTACTAAGATGTGAAAGGGCTGAATTCTAGCCCCGAGTGACTGACTAAATATTTCCTTCCCCTCTCTCTTGGCATTGGCTTCCCCATAAGTAAACTGAAATATTTGAACCAGGAATTCTTAACCTGAGGTCCATGGATGTGACTCAGGGATCTGTTAAGTACTAGAAATTAGACATTTAATTTGATACATACATGCAGTTTTTTTTTTAAAGAGATTTTTGCTATAGGGCACGTGTGCTCGCCAGACAGAGAGAGACAGAGAGACAGAAAGTGAGAAATCAACCCCCAGGGGGGATGGCCACGTCGCAATCCTTTCTCCTCCATTCTCCTCTCGGGATCTTGGGCACACACGCACACGTGTCTGGTGTGAGTTTTAAGCCACTGGGTCCGGGATGTGAACTGCAGTCAACTACGTGGGAGTCCCGCGACATAGCCATTATGCTAACTGCTGGTCTCGATACATTCAGTTTTTACAACTAGGAAGAACTATAGTTTTTGTCAGATTTACAAATGAGCTCAAGGCACTCCAAATTTATGAAATTAAACATTATGCTAGATCTCAGTATTTGTACTTCTTTCAGGGTAAAGTATGTCTCATTACTGGGGAAACTATTGAGGCTCTGGGAAGAAGCTGAACTTGATAGTCAGAGTTGGGTTCAATCCTTGTTCGTCCACTTATTCTGAGTACCTTCAGGTGAGTTACTTTACTTGTGTAACTATTTCTTTACCTACAAAATGGCAATGAAGCCTATCTCACATGACATAAAGAGTAAAAGGAATGATGTGCATAAAAAAAATTTAGCTAGCATGTCAAAAAGAACACAAAATATTTAAGGAATGCTTGGTCAAAGTACATTTAAAGAAACAGCATTTAGAACCACTACTTTATCTTCCACCCCAGAACTCTTGCCGTCTAAATTGATACCTTCTCATTTGCGGTTATGGATGGACAAAGTCTTGACAGTGTTTTTCTTCAGGAAGATGAGACATGAAATATATGTAGATGATTAACATATGTCTGCACAGATGGAAATCCATTTGAACTAATCAAATCATTCCAAGTCTTCTTAAAAACAGATAGGCCTGGGACCAGCAGGTGGTGTAATAGCTATATCGCTGGACTCCCATGTAGTTAACCACGGTTCGAGTCCTGGACCCGGTGGCTTAAACTCACATCAGGAACATGTGCGTGTGTGCCCAAGATCCTGAGAGGAGAATGGAGGAAAAGGGATTGTGGCATGGCCACTCCCCCTCCAGAGAGTGATTTCTCACTTTCTGTCTCTCTGTCTCTCTCAGTCTTTCTGGTGAAGCATGCACCCTATAGCAAAAACCTCTCAAAACAAACAAACAAACAAACAAATTCAACCAGATAGGCCTAAGTTTTGACCTGAACAAAATGAAAAGTGCCACTTCTCCACTTTATTTTCACAACATGTCTGTCCACAGTAAACCTGGTAAGTCCAGGAGAACACTCAGGACCGTGTGGCAGAAGACATAGTGTGGAGATAGTGGTGAAGAAGCATCCTTGGGCTGACAAGAAGTTGGTTGTACAGTTGGCTTATACCATGAGGGCTCTGGCAGCTCTAGATATTCAGAGCTAGCACATAACATCCTACCAACATCTGCTGGACCCAGGCCACCAATAGCTTGGCTATTTTACTGCCCATACTTCCTGTCTTTCTCACATTCCCCAAGGGGTTTGAATGTGGCTTTACTGTACCATATTGCCTGGGTATCCAAAATACTTTTGTGAAGCATTTTCTCCTACTAAGAGAGTCTTGATGTTTAACAAACATTTATCTATTAAAAATAAAGCATATCTTGTCAAAATCACAAGTTAAGATAGATGATATCAAATATTTTAAATTCACATTGATAAAAAATAAAAGAAGATATTTTAAAAAAATAAAGCCTTGTAAGAAATGAAGGAACTTGCCAATACCTTCAAAATTATAGCAACCCTCAAGGTATTAATATCTTCATTTTAAAGATGAGAAAATAAAGGTTATCAAGACAGAAAGAGATAGAATGAGTATGAATTCAGATGTCTTTGATTCAAAAACTTTTCGACTAAACCCTGGCCCCTCAAGACACAGTGAGGGATGAAGTGTGGTCCTCGTTGTCATGCACCAATGGGAGACACTGACATGTAAAGCAGAAGTTCCCAATTCCTGGGCTGCAGACTAGTGCTGGTTCCTGGCTCATTGAACTCCCCCCCCCCAATTCCACTTATGGGGGTGGGCAAGCGAGTAAGGCTTCTTCTGTGTTTGCAGCTGTTACTCATCCACCCAGACTCCGACTTCTGTCAGATCAGTAGTGGTATTGGATTCTCAGGGGAGTGCAAACCTCATTGTTATGTGACTGTTTTATTGTACATTGCAATGTGACATGGTGGAGACTGGGTGCCCAATGGACATGGTGCACTTGGGTTATCCCAAAACCTATGCCTTCCCCCTCTCACGCTTCCCCCAACCCCCATGGATAGATTGTCTGCTACAAAGCTGGTCCCTGGTGCTACAGATCCCATGTGCTCTCCAGGGTGAATGCAAGCTTGAGAAGCTGAAAGAGCAAAGCTCAACTATCCAGTATTTGTGGGAAAGAGGGAACTCATAAAGTGTAAAGTTTACAAAAGACCTGGAAGAGTCTTTTGGAAGAGTTAAATCTATGAGCATAGAAATGAATGAATCCAGAAGAGGCAAGCCATTGCATGTAGAAGGATGAGCACAGAAAAAGGCACAGAGGCAAGAGCCAGACATCAGGGAACCCAAGGTATGGCACCTAGATGTAAATGTTCCCAGCAGGGTGACTTGCAAAAAGCCTTGCATTCTCTGAGCAGCCCTGAGAGATGGGAGTCTGCCCTTCTACCAAGAATGAACTTGTGATCTTAGCTCTGGTGCTCTGGAAAGAGATAAGGGCTTCAGGGACCCCGGAAACCGGTTTTTCACTTCCACTTGCTAACCCAGACATCCCAATCTCAGCGAAAAAGGTTACAATTTCCCAGGGAAGAAATTGTGCTGACCTCGGGTTTTTGCAAAGAGTGTGGTATTTCTGCCTGGCTGCACAGCCTGCTGAAACGCTGCTAAAATAACTAGTGAGCAAGACGTCCCCAAAGCCAGCCGCTACATAGGAGAGCTAAGCAGAAGTCTGCCTGTGGCTTATTCAACCCTGGCAAGGAGGACAAGGTGACCACTGTCTGAAGTCATAAACGCTCCAGGGCCTGGCTGCATTCAGCAGCTCGGCTCCACCAGGCCCACATGCTCACTATGCTCCCAAAATTGCTGTGTTCACTACAAGACTGGGGACATAAACAAGGGGGGCTCTAGGGCCAAAAGAACTACCTAGAAACAAGGGTTGATATTTTTATTCTGTCCATAATTAGATTAACCAAGATCTTCAGGCCTTCATTTACTTCTTTCAAAAAGAAGAAAATGCTTCTCACTATAATGCTATAAATTTAGTTGTCATACCAAAAAATGTTTTAATTATCAGAGACCACATGCATGTGCCAGAGAAAGATGAAGGGGGAGGGAATAAGGAGGGAGAAAGTATTCCCAATGTGGCATAGTCATGTCATAAACCCTCCTCCACTTCTCCATCCTGTTAGGATTTGGGGCATACATGTATATGCACCCAGTGTGTTTTTCAAACCTCTGGTCTGGGATTTGAACTGTGATTGGCCATGAGGGACGTGGTTGCCTTAAGAACTAAGCTGTAGGCCATTTTCTATTATAAATGTTTCTTAATATACTTGATTGCTGATGTTTCTCAACAAAGACAATGCATAGACATGGTCCTTGTCTTCTAGGTGTTGTAGAAATTAAACCTGAGCTTAACAGTATTAATTAGATTTACTCAGTGCTTGGATTGAGAAAGTCAAATCATCCAGAATAAATATTTCCCACTGTATTTTTCTAATTCTGAAATTCATTAAATAGATGTTCCTTATACAATTCATATTTGCATATACACTTAAGCTTGACTTCTTAAGATTAACAAATTTTTGTTTTAAAAGTAAAAATTGTAGGGTCAGCAGGTGACATGGAGGTTAAGGCAGCATGATCCCACATAGACCATTGTGCTCTTTGAGTTCCAGATCCAGTTGTTTGAAAAACACACCAGGCATGTGTGCATGCATGTCCAAAATTCTGAGTGGAGAACAGAGAAGTAATTATGGTATAGCCATCCCTCCCCCGAGGGGTGGTGATTTCTCACTTTCTTCTCTCTCTCTCTCTGTCTCTCTGTCTCTTCTGCCTCTCTGTCTCTCTCTCTCTCTCGCTCTCTCTCTCTCTCTATATATATATATATATATATATATATATATGTATCTGTCTCTCTCTCTCTTCTTTCTCTCTCCAGTGAGTGCAGGTACCCTATAGCAAACTAAATTTAAAAAATAATGAAATAAAATATAAATAAAAATCCATCGAAGTGGAGGATATTGACTACTAATCCCATAATATGATTATTTTACCCAGTTTATTCCTTCTCCCAATACTGCTGATAGCATAAGAACAAGAACCTTCTGATTAAAGGAATAGCTTTGGGAATCAGCTGGTGGCATGGTGATTAAGACAGCTGGATCCCTCATGTCCCGCTATTCAGTTTGAGTCTTGGACCTGACTCCTTGGAAAATATACCAGGTGAGTATGCACGTGTGCCCAAAATTTCAAGAGGAGAATAAAGAAGAGGGGATGGCAGCATGGCCATCCCCTCTTGGGGATGCTTTTTCTCTTTCTCTCATCTTTCCCTCTCTCTCTGGTGAGCACATGCACCATATAGTAAATTAAAAAGAAGAAGAAGAATCTTAAACAAGAAGGAGAAAACTTGAAAGTAATTTTGGAGTTTATTTTGGGACATGCCTAAATGAAGAACCAGTCATGAGGACCACAGAAAAATAGCACCCATCTGATGTTACGAACAGACAATGAGTTTGGTGAATCTAGATAAAGGATCTCATTTCATTCTTAGAGCCCCTCTATAAAGCAAATGAGGAATGAGGCACTTAGTGCCAGGAGATAAGATGCTGCAGAAAATGAAACACCTTACTTTTCTCGACAATGAAAGATCTGCTCTGCCTAGAGACGTCCAATTCCAGGTTGAGTTTCAAAGGGGGGTAGGGGGGTGAGAAAAGAAAAAATAAAAGATAGAGGGAAAACAGGATGGAAGTATAGAGAATATTTAGTTAAGTGTTCTTCTTCCACTCAAAGTAGAATAAATCTGTTATTTAATTAATCCACACATTCAGCAATAAATTAGCTGACATCTACACGTTGTTCAGACAAATACAAGATGTCTGACACCTTTGTTTCCTCCTCCTGGAACATCTCACAATGCCTGCAAACATCTCTGTGCTCTCTAATTGATTCCTTATGGAGAAGCTGCATATCCTGCCATGCAGTTACAAGTAATTAGACCAATAATAGATACTGTTCCAAAGCAGCCATCTGATCAGCAGCCTATGATGTAACTCAGAACAAGAGTTCAGCCAAATAAGAACACAGAAAGATGAAACAGACAACACAGAAGAGCAGAAACGAAGATGCATGTAAAAAGAAAGCAGGAAGTGGGACCAGCAGATGGTGTAAGGTTACGTTGCTGGACTCCCATGTAGTTTAGGTCCCAGAACCCTGTGGTTTAAAACTCACACCAGGTGCTTGTTCATGTAGGCCCAAAATCCCAAGAGGAGAATGAAAGAGAAGGGACTGTGGAGTGGCCATCCCCCTGGGAAGTGATTTCTCACTTTCTGTCTCTGTCTCTCTCTGTGTCTCCAGGAGCACACACACCCTATAGCAAAAATAGCTCTCTACTAAAAAAAAAAAAAGAAAAAGAAAAAGGCAGGAAGCAAGAACTATGAAATGATAAATAACCAGAAGCTAAGAGTAAGAAAGAAGAAATAGTCAACACACCTTATGATCATAACAGTTTGGAGTAACAGAAGATTGAAGGGCTACCAAGAACATCACACCTGGTTATAACTACAGTCTATGCTCAAGTGTGTCCTTGTGTAAACTTTCCTTGGTATTTAGCAGAGTGGTTCTAGAGAAGGTTTCCTGTCCTCCTGACTGTCTTCATGTCATACCAAAAATCTTATAAATTATAGTAATTAAAGATATATTTATCTTATAATCCAAATGAATCAAAGTAGCACAATCTTTTTTTTAAGAGATTTTTGTTTTGTTTTGTTTTTGTTTTTGTTTTTGTTTTTGCTATAGAATGCGTGCGCTTACCAGACAGACAGAAAGACAGAGAGACAGAAAGCGAGAAATCACCCCCCAGGGAGGATGGCCACGCTGCAATCCCTTCTCCTCCATTGTCCTCTTGGGATCTTGGGCACATACGCACACACGTCTGGCAAAAGTAACCCAATCTGTAATGTGAAAGAAACTATCCAAAGTACATATACAGATGCTCATCAATTTACTATGGGGTTATGTACCTATAAACTTACTGTAAGTCAAAAGTGTATTTGATACACCTAACCTACCAAACATCATGCCTCAGCCTGAGCCACCTTAAACCTTCTCAGAACACTTACATTAGCCTACATTGGGCAAAATCATCTAATACAAAGCCCATTTTTATAATAAAGTATTACATGTCTCATGTAATTTATTGACTACTATATGGAAACTGAAAAACACAATGGTAGTATGAGTACTTAAAGAATGGTTTATACCGGGACCAGCAGTTGGTGTAATGGCTATGTCACTGGACTCCCATGTAGTCGACCGCGGTTCAAGTCCCAGACCCGGTGGCTTAAACTCACACCAGGCACACGTACATGTACACCCAAGATCCTGAGAGGAGAATGGAGGAGAAGGGATTGCAGTGTGGACATCCCCACTGGGGGGTGATTTCTCACTTTCTATCTCTCTCTGGCGAGCATCTCTCCCAAAAAAGAATGGTTTATACCAAAAGTACCAATAAAACATAAAAAGTAAGTAAAACCATGATATGTAGGAGACTTTTTGTATAAATAAAAACATAGATACAAAATAACTCACTAATAGTTTAGTTTTGAAATATATTCATAAATAAGCAGCCTTAAATATTTTATGAGACAGTTAGGGATTTAAAAAATGATTAAAAATTCAAGTTTGAAAGTAATGTCCACATTCTTTAAAAGAGTTAGTGAATCTCTCATTAAGAAAAATAAACTTCTTTTATTTTATTTTTTGTAAAGAATTATTTTAACTTTACTTATTTATTTATTTATTTATTTATTTTAATTTGACCAGAGAAGGACAGAGCGTGTGTGTTTGTGTGTGTATGTGTGACAGAGAAAGAGAGAGAGAGAGAGAGCCAGCAGGTCCAGGACTCGAACTGTGGTCAGCCATATGGGAATTCAACACCCTTAGCCAACACACCACCCGCCAGCCCCAACCATCTTTTATTTCATTCTAAATGTGAGAAAGCATACCCTGAGCCTTAGCTTCATATGTTATTTTTTCCCTCTATGCCAACCAGTGTTGCAACTTAGGAAAGATTGAAATATTTTAAAATAAAAAAGCTAAGAATCCCAACTCAAGTCTGAGGAAACATTTTTTTTTCTTCTATAAAAGGGGATATTCATATGCCCTTGTCTAGCTTCTGAGCACAAGCTTGGGAAAGGAGACTCTACCTATTAGACTCCTATTCTGTCATTCTCCAAAAATCAATGACTAGGGTATTGCAATGCATAACTCCTACAGAGTGGTCAGACCATATGACAGGGAACATGTAATGTTCCCACCTACACTGTGGTACCTGCCCTGATGACTCTTTCACATAGACAGAGCTACCATGTCCTTACTAGGGAAACCACAAAGCTCACAGCCTCAGCCCTCTGGACAACCAAAGGACTCTGTGGCCACACAGAAAGAGCCTATATGTTTAAAATTCAACACTCAATGTGTTTTCCCCTACGTCTAGTCCTCTAATGCTTTTACCCAGTGGCTGCTTTCTACCTAAACAATAGATCTTTATTGGCATTTAAAACAAGATTAACAATCTAACTGAAAAAGTTGATCACTCAAACTGTTTACTGAGGACTACTTCTTCTGGTTACAATAGGCAAACTCGAATCATATCTATCCTCCTGTCTTAAATAACCAGAAAACCAGACCAAATCTATGGAATAACATGTTTTTTAGTCATTGGATTGTGAGTCCTAAAAGGAAAAAATAAATAAATAAATAAATAAATAAAGTGGTCACTATGATGGCCCAAGTTAACTACCTGAACACAATTTTTTGAGCTACTGTTTAGGGAAAGGGAATCCAACAAAAGTCTAATGGTCTTACTGAGTTGAAGAGATAGAGACTGGAGCTGAGAGACACCAAGGTAGCTAGCATGCACAGGAAGAATATAGTAGAAAAGATATTAACAAAGAGCTCCAGCGATCTGAGGGAAGATCTTCTCAAATCTTTGATTGCATGCTATTATGAGTAAACATGCATGAAAACTACCTGAACCTGGAGAAAGACCCACCAGGAAGCAGAAATAAATTAGCACTGTACTAAAGGCTGCTTTAAATGTGGTCTAGAAAATTTAAGACTAAGCCTTATAACCATGAAAATGATCAGAAGTAACTTAAACGCAAGCCAGAATAGTGTGTTTTTTGTTTTGTTTAGTTTTGTTTTCTTTTTTTCTATATGATACGGGCAGTCACCATAGAGAGATGGCAGAGTGTGTGTATGTGTTTGTGTGTGTATGTGAAAAATCACTCCTCAGGGGGGACAACTACTTTGCAATAGCTTCTTCTCCATTCTCTTCTTGGGACTTTGGCACGCACACACACATGTCCAGTGTGAGCATCAAGATGCTGGGTCCAGGACTCAAACTGCGAAGCCAGTTACATGGGATCCTGTCACCTTAACCTCCATACATAGCTGCAATGAAAACAACACTGGATGGAGCTAATAGCAGGTTACACAGAGCAAGAAAAGATTAGTACTCTTGAAATTACAGAAATACAAAATACAATCTTTCAAAACAAAACATAAAGAGAAAAAATATATAAAAGAAGTAAACAGGGGGCCAGCAAGTGGTGTGGTGGTTAAGGGTGCTGGACTTCCACATGGCAGACTGTGGTTTGAGTTCCAGATCTGGTAGCTTGCTTTCTCACTTTCCCTCTCTCTCTGTCTCTCTCTCTCACTCTGTCCCTCTCTGGTCAAATAAAAATAAATAAATAAATAAATAAAGTTAAATAAAATAATTCTTTAAAAAAAAAAGAAGTGAACAGAATATTAACGTCTGTAGAACAACATCAGTGTGTATAATAATGGTCCCAGATAGATAAGGAGAGGGGTAGAAAATGCTAGAAGAAATAATGGTTGAAAATTACTCAAATTTGAAAAACTATATAAAAACAAAAACACAACAAATGGAAAGAAACTCAAGGAAAAAAAAAAAAGAAAGAAAAGAGAAAATTCCACCAAGGTACATTATAATGAAATTTCAGAAAAAAAAAATTATAAATAAAACCTTGGGTCAGAGGATGATGTGATGGTTGGGGTGCAGAACTCCCCCATGACCAATTTTGGTTCAAGTCCTGGACCTGGTAGCTTGCTTTCTCATTTTCTCTCTCTCTCTGTCTCTCTCTGGTGAACATACATGCCTAATAGCAAATTTAAATATAATAATAATGATGATGAATAAAATTAAATAAATAATTTTTTAAAAAAGTATAAAACTTTGAAAGAAGCTAGAGAGGAAAAAAGACACATTATGAATAAAGTATTGAAGATAAGAGTTGCAGTAGACTCATCATCAGAAATTACAAAAGTAGAAGGTAATGGAAGAACAAGTTTCAAGTACTGAAAGAATCAAGCTATTAACTTAGACCTCAATGTCCAGGGAAAATGTATTTGAATAATGAAGGTAATGAGGCAAGAAGTAGCATGGTGGTAACACAATGCTCTGTAATGCTGGACCTATATGGGAAGTTCCCAGGTTCACATCCTGAGGCCTTCCTGTTCACAGTACATATGGGTGCACAAACATATGCCAATGGTCCAAACTGGCTGAAACTGAGCATGAACCTCGGCTGGACTCTCTATCTTCTGTGCGTGTGGTGGGGGAGGGGACATCTCCCATGGAAAATGTTAATATAAATAAACTTTTTTTAAAAAAATCAAGGTGAAATAAAACAGACAAACAAAAGCTGGTATAATTTATCACCAACCAAGCTGCACAACAGGAAATGTTAAAGAAAGGTTTTCAATCAGAAAGAAAATTAGATCAGAAGGAAATGTTAAACTACATTGAGGGATAAATAACACCAGTACATGATAAGTATGGGATTAAGTATAAATAATATTGTGTCTCATTTTCTAATGTCTCTAACAGGTGACAAATTAAAGCAATTATAATAGCAATGTAATAGGTGGTTTTATCATAAGTGAAAGTAAAATGGATGATAAAAACAGAAGAAAAGACAAGAATCTAATAAGAACTGTATCATTACAAGGTTTTTACTAAACATCAGACAATATAATATTACTTAATATCACTAGATTGTGATGAGTTAAAACTGTATATTAAATCTCTAAAGCAATAACTTAGAAATTGTGGGTAGCGAGCCCACAGTGGACATAAAATAAAGCTAGTTTTAATGTAATTAATCCAGAAGACAGGAAAATAAAATAAAAAGAAACAAAGAACAGCTGTGACAAACAAAAAAAATAGCAAAATGGTAGTTTTAAACCCAACTAATTTACATTAAATGTAAATTAGTCAAACACTTCCATTGAAAAGTAGAAATTGTAAGAGTGGATTAAAAAAAGCAAGATTGATTAAAAGAAACCTTATATATAGACACATAGTGAAAAGTAAAAGGATGAAAAGTATATACTTCACAAGCACTTATGAAAGATGTTTAAATTGCTATATTAGTATTGATGTATAGACTTCAGAATCATACATATAAACAGGAACAAGGAATGATGGGATCATAGTGATCATAGGGGTCAATTCAGCATAAGGAGAAAATTCTTTCAACATGCATGCACATAACAATGGAACATCAAAACACATAAAGCAAAAACTGACAAAATTAAAAGAACTACACATATTCACAATTATTATTACAGATTTCAACATTCCTTTTTAGTAACAGATAGAATAACTAGTGATATACCCATAAAGACAAGGATAGAAAATACTAGAAAAACAACAAACATTACCAGTCAGCATTTATGGAATATACCACTCAACAGCGGTAGAATATACTCATTTTTTTCAGATACACATGTAACATTCACCAGATAAACCATATTTTAAACCATAAAACATGCATCAAATACAAAGAAAATTAAAAACTTGTGTTCTTTGATTACAGTAGAAGGAAAATAGAAATGAATTGCAAAGAACTATCTAGAAAACCCCCAAATATTTGGAAAAAATCATAGTTTGGGGGGCTAGAAAGTGGTGCTACAGTCAAGACAATGCTCTGCAAAGGAGATTTGGGGTTCACATACAGAAACCTTCCTGAACACCCTAGACAAGCATATCATCGGAGCTGGCTGAAGCTGGGGTAGATTACAATATGAAGACCCTGTTGAGATCTATCTCTTTCTCTCTCTCACCCACAAAAAAAATAAATAAATAAATAATAATTAAAACTTTAAAAAATCCAATTCTAAATAACAACTGGAAAGAAGAAATCAAAGGGAAAATCAGAGTATGTCTTGAAATGTATAAAATGCAAGAGAAATACATCAAAATTTGTGGGAAAAGCTTTATAGAAAAGACCAAAGTCTCACATCTATTAACTAAACTACCTTAAGAAACTAATCAAAGAAGGAACCAGCAGATGGCATAATGGTTATGTTGCTAGGCTCCCATTTAGTCAGCTGTGGCTTGAATACAGGGCCTGGAGGCTTAAAACTCACTCTGGGTGTGTGTGCATGTGTGCCCAAAATCCCAAGAGGAGAGTGGAGGAGAAGGGATTGTGGCATGGCCATTTCCTGAGAAAGTGATTTCTCACTTCCTGTCTCTCTGTCTCTCTCTGTCTCTCCAGTGGGCACACACACTCTATAGCAAAAAATCTCTTTCAAAAGAAAGAAAGAAAGAAAGAAAGAAAGAAACTAAACAAAGAAAACATTAAGCCCAAAATATCTAAAGAGTGAAAATAAGAAAGATAAGACTAGAAATAAGTGAGGCTGAAAATAAGATAACAGTAGAAAAAATTTAAAAATCACAAGCTGATTCTTTGAAAAGATCAATAACATTGATTCACCCTAAGACTTAAACTGTCTGATATGGTAGCCACTAGCCACAGGCAGCTATTGGGCACTTAAAGTGTTGTCAGTATGAAATAAAATATGCTATAAATATAAAGTACACACAGGATTTTGAAGATCTCTAGAAAAAT
>NW_006160147.1:7429462-7436719 GCF_000334495.1 Tupaia belangeri chinensis
ACAAAAAACAAACTACCTATATATATATATATATATATATATATATATATATATTACTAAGTTGGATGTTGGATATTATCAATTTTTAAAATTTTCTCAATAGAAATTTCTTAAAAAGTCAAAAGGTAAGCTTTAGAATAGACAAAATATTTGAAAATTTTAACTGATATAAATGTACATATAAGTACATTGAAAGATGCTTAATATCATTAGTGACAAGAGAAATGAAACTTAAACCCACAGTGAACTAAGGCAATACATACACTAGAGTAGCCAAATATAAAACACTAAAAACACCACATGCCGTCAAGGATATAGAACAATGGAAACGCTCATATATTGTTAATGGGAACACAAAACATTGCAATCACTTTGGAAAACAATTTGGTGGTTTCTTACAGTTAAGCATATACTTATCAACAAAATCAACCATTCTATCCCTGGAAAACATATGTACACACAAATACTTTTCATGAATGTGTAAAGTAACAGCCCTCCAGTCAAACATCTCTGGGAACATACCTGTAACTAAACAATTTGAAGTATTACTAACTGTAGTGAGCAAGAGCACACACCATGGGGACCTTGCGGTGACTCAGTAAGTAGGTATGAGAAGAAATTATTATCAGATCTGGGATTTGGCTGAATGATTTGGGAGATAGCTTAAGGAAGCAGGGATGAACTCTAGATCAGGGCTATTAAAAACTAAAGGCAATTCTATGATTTAGTTGTTCTGTAAATTTTATTTATAGGGAGGGTAGATGGACATGCAGCTGTAACGAGTAAAAAAAAAAAAAGCAGTAGTCATTTATTGCAGCCTAGAGGAGTTGATTAGTATTCGGTGGGTGGCATAGTGACATTTTGTCTGTGCTTAAACAAAATCATGAAGTAGACTTGCTTTATCTCATTTTATCATAATTTTAGGATAATCTTGTCCAGTTTGTATTTTGTGAGATTATTTATATCCAACAGCATGACCTAGCTGTGAGTGCCAGGTCAGCTTTCAAGTGTTAAAAGAGGCTCTGTTTTTCTTTTTATTTTTTCTTTTATTTTTTAAATTTTTTTTATCATTATTATTTTTTTTGGGGGGGGAGAGGTTTTTGCTATAGGGTGCGTGCGCTCGCCAGACAGACAGAGAGAGACAAAGAGACATAAAGTGAGAAATCACCCCCCAGAGGGGATGGCAACGCCACAATCCCTTCTCCTCCATTCTCCTCTTGGGATCTTGGGCACGCATGCACACGCGCCTGGCATGAGTTTAAGCCACCAGGTCCGGGACTCAAACCGTGGTCGACTACATGGTAGTCCAGCGACATAGCCATTACGCTAACTGCTGGTCTCTTTCTTTTTATTTTTTAGTTCTAGTCAAAAACTTAGAACAGGGCCCAGCCAAGTGGTACACTCTGGTATACTTTGCTACTTTGGAGGGCAAGGCCACATGGGAAGCCCAGTTTAATTTCTGGCCTACCCTAAGAAGTCAGGCCTGGCAAAGTGTTCCTGTGGTCTCAGCTACTCAGACAGCTGAGGCAGGAGGATCAAAATACATTGCGACTTTGTCTGGAAAAATATTTTGAAACAACCTACATGTCTACCAACTGAGGAATAAGTAAATTGTGCCTTAGGAGTGGACTTTTGGTGTATAAATATGGTCTACTTCATGATCGTGATGGTAGTTATGATGTAAATGTTTGTCAAACTATACCAACTTAGAGTTTATGGAGTTTTATTTTATATTAATTTTACTTCTATAATCCTAATGTTTAAAACAATTTAAAAATTCTCTCTTCTTGGGATAAGAATGGTGGAGATCTTAGAAACACACTTGCCTCTTTCCTTTTTCTAGAGTGAGTGAAAATGTTTCCATTCCTTCTGATGAGTTGACCTCCCACAAGAGTAGATAAAGTTTTCTAAATAAGAGGGGAAAGTTTATTTACATTATCTCTTCTAGCCACTGATCATGGGACAGACATGTCACTATTTTACTTTCTCCAGAGTTGGCTCTGATAGTGGCTCCAATACTCCTATTTCCCGTCACAGTGAGCACTATCCTGGCTCTGAAATGAGGGTCTGTGAGCAAAACTGGCAGATCACATCCCTTACTTGACCTAGGTTCTTACTTACACAGGGGGAGAAGGGTGAATATAAATATTTCTCAGGGCACTTCCAACTCCCAAATATCTACCATGTAAGTTATACTTTCAAGTTTAAATTTAGGTTAAAATATGTCTCTAACATTCACTAGATAGTGTGTTTGTGTGTGTGTGTGTGGCATGTGTGTGTTTTATGTTGTTAATGATGACTAACAGACACAGGAGAGAGGTGGATGCTACTGAGTTGGTGGATTATTTCACTTAGTTAAAACAGCAGCAGTCTGAAAGATTTGTGAGAATTCTTGGGAGTGTATAATGCTTATTAATTTAATAAAATGGTTATTGCTTATATTAATGGAAACTATCTAATAAAAAAATAAGATGGAAATATCCTTAAAAAATAATTTGGTGTCAGCTCTGATTCTTCTCACATGAACTCTTCTGTTCAAAACTCCACTGAGTTCTAAAACGAGTGCTACTTTTTACCCCATGAAGGGCTTCTACCTTGAGCCCTATAGTTTACCAGGGCTCTCTCTGTCCCACTCCTCCCAACTGTTCTCCACCCAAGGACAAGAAGTCCTTGGGGCCAAGGGGACATGTCTTCCCAGAGTCTGTGAATCCTGCCACTCCATCTGTTAAGGCCACACTTGAAGTACCCCAACCTTTACAAAATGTCTACCCAATCAGCTTGAGGTTCACTTGAAGTTCCTCTAAATAGGCTTCTCACCCTAGGTCTTTCTGCTTTCCCATCCCTCAAATGGACATGAAGAGAGAGATGTGGTAGTAAAGATTGGACAGAGCATGGATGTGCAGCCTATGGTGTTCCTATGAAAGCTCACAAAGCCCCAGAAGTGCAAGTAAACCAAGATTGGAAAGAAAAAGGAGGGCCAGGGGCCAGTCCTCCCCACGCTCCAGGTACTATATTCAAGAGTCTGAAAATTCTCATTGTCAATTTAGCTTTCAGGTTGTTACTTAGGTAAAATTGTCAATGTAGACACTTAGAACATTATTTAATTAATAGTTTGCCAGCTTAATTTAGAACATTTATGTAGACACAGTGTGTGAGTCTCCATTCAGTATTTTGGCCATGAGATCCTGTAAGTGCTTGGAGCAAGCCTGTCCAGAGGTCCTAAACAGGTTGTTAATTGACTGTAAGAACTTACTCCAGACTGTACTAGCATAGAACATCGGAAAGTACCCCATCTCAGGGCCACTGACTCCCTCCCTAATCTTGGCTGGAAGACTATAAACCATGATCCTCAATGCTTTGAGTCCCTCCTATTTATCATCCCACTTAATTTAAAACAAAACTAATAAGTGGAAGGATTCTCATTATAAACTCTGAGTGGTGATGTAGTTAATATATATTGACCTTAATTTGCTCCTGCAGAGATTAGTTTAGGAGAAAGCTAAGTCTAGCATGAAAAGATTGGAGAAAGGGTGGTGTTTTTAAATGAGTTCAAAGAAACTGTTAAAAGTAATTTTGAGCTGTACCACTGAAATTTCTAGACAGGGAAGGGGCAAATCAAACAGAAAAATAAGCAGGTAATAAAGTACTAGCAGAGCTTATAGAACACATGACTCAGAAAGAGAAAAAAATATAGGAAAAAAATTAAAACAAGGCCTATTTAGCTATGTAAAACCAATCATAATTAGTTCTCAGGCTTTCCACTGGAGGGACATGGGCACGTGTGTGTGTGTGTGTGTGTGTGTGTGTGTGTGTGTGTGTGAGTGTGTGTGAGTGGAGGAGGGGGAGGAGGAAGAAGAAGACAGAGAAGGGTATAGGAAGAAAAGTCCCTGTAAATAGCTTTTTTCTTTTTTTCCTGCATAAAGTAACTTGATATATCAAGTAGACCTCATGATGGTCATATTCTCATCTAGCTTCATCATTGGGGAAGAAAATATTCTCAGAAGATACTTTCAGCCTCTCCAGAACTTCCTGTGTCATCAATTTGCTTTAGAAGTTCTGCAAGGTTAAGAAGGAAATGCAGACAGGCCTTTCAACAGCAGGGCAAGCTGATGATTAACTATGGGTTGACAGATGCCCAGATACCTAGCAATCTTGACATTTCAATGTCAAAATAGACTTATTGGAAGCAGGTATGTGGATTTAAGAGATGTGTCCATATGGCATCTGGTTCCTTCACATTTATGTGATCTACAGTGGGTTTCCAAAGAACTTAATGGATGAGTCAGAGACTCACTAAGACTGGACAGGCCAGTGCTGGGAGACATCAGGCTGGGATAGACCAGGGGAAGCAGGCATGAAGCTTTACAGCTGAAAAATCCTGTGTTCTGCTGACCTCACGGGGCATTTAAAAGCCATGACACATTTCATTAACATCAACTTTAGTTTGATGGATATAAGATTTTGTGAATGCTATTAATCCACTCATCCGATGGGTTTAATACAGTATGAGAGTACCAGGCTGAGATCAGGAGACTCTGCTCCATCCAGCTGACAGTATCACTTCCCTTCTCCACCCCCACCATTGACCTGGTGCTAACTTAGGTAACACAGAGGGATGCCCCAGGAACTGGGAAATGAGGTGGGCAAGAGAAGCTGTTGATAGTGTAACTGAGTAGATAGCCTTAAAATGGCTTTAAAGTAGTCTTATTTCCAGGATAGTGTAAATTTAAAAGATGAGTAATGGAAACATAGAACATAGAGAAATAAAGCAAGCCATCTGAGTACTATCCAGGTAGAAAATATTCTGAAGGTTTGATCACCTGGCAGGCTGTGGACATGTAGGGAGACATGACAGAGTTTAAATCACATGGATACTTCCTCATTCTGAAACTAAGCTCCATGAGAATACTTCTAATTACTAGTTAATTCCCTATGTAGTCTGTCTGGAAGAAGAGGAGAAGTGTGTGTCACCTTAGAAGTACAAGTTCTCACTGTGTGCTAATTCAAATTCTGCTCTTGGGCCAGCTCTGTGGACTAGTGGTTAAGAAACTGGATCCCCCAGGGCTGACCACATGGTTCAAATCCCAAGCCCACCAGCTTGAAGAACACATCAGGCACATGTGACTACATACCCCAAACCCAATAGGATGTAGAAATGGAGAAGGGATTGTCGGTATGACCAAGTCCCACTGGGGGTGTGGGGGCGTGGGAGAGTGCTTTCTTCTCACTCTCTTGCTCTCTATCTCTGGAGAGTGCATACATCCTTTAGCAAATAACTAAACAAAACTCTCCTCTTATGCCTTCATCTCTTATCATTTATTTTGACTCTCCTACTTGTTAGCTAGATGTCCTTGGGTTTGTTCTCTGTCACTAAATCTCAGTTTCCTCATCTACAAAATGGAAAACATGACCTTGCCTTCCTCCTGGGCTTGTTGTGTGGGTTTAGTAATTAAAACATGAGAAAGTATTTAGTGCAGTACTGGGCAACAGTGCCATCCAATAGATGTCAGCTAGTATCATTACTATGTTCCCTCCTCTTAATCTTTCATTCTCCTTCCCACTTCCCATCTCTCCATACATCTATCCGCCATCTACTCATCTATCCAGCCAACTAGCCAACCATTCAATCATTTAGTAGTCACTTATCACTCAGCAAAATATAGCAGGGACCAGGAACTGACTCTAATGCTACAAAGACAAATAGTACCCAGATCATTTCTCTAAGGACTTACTCTCTCCTCAGTACTGGACCCTGCTGTCCTTTAACACAGAGAAGGAGTGAAGGACACCCAACAGGAACAGTTATATTGACCACTCTGATACTACTGATGGGGGGAGTACCTTTGTCCCCAATAAATTCTAGGATACCGACTCTAGGATATAGTCTCTGAGCCTGCAAGGCTAAAGGTTAGTCTCTAGTTCTTAATAAATTCTAAGGGGCAGTCTTTAGTACTTGATAAATTCACCAAAGTCTTTTTCTGTATACATGTTTAGTGTACATTTTTAGGTTTATTTATTTATTTCTTCTGTGAATGAGAGACAGACAGCACCCCAAAGGGGCATCGATACCATGATCTATCCACAGCCTGAGCTAGCCCTGGATCATGGGTACATGCATGCCTGCTGGACTCAACATCTCCAGATGTGAACCAGAAACTTCTATGGGCCAGCCTCACAGAGTGTTGCATTTTACCATTACATCATAGTGGGGCCTCTTAACAAAGTCTATCAACTTCCCAGAAGCCAGGCCTCCCGTGGTGACATTCCTCTACATTTCCTTTCTAAGTTCTTCATGACAACTACATCACACATTAAAACTCAGGTGTTTGCACGTGGTAAAATCTAGCCTTATTAGAATATTTGATTTGGTATCCCTTGAGCCAGACCATCCAGGTCTTATGTCCAACATTTACCCAGGTCTCATAATACACAGTGTGATTCTCCTTAAGTAAGTTTGTGCCTAGCGCTATTTCCACTGATTGTCTCCCCATTGCCCTGCCCCCAGGGGGTTAGAATTCATAAAATAGCATCTATTCACTGAAGAGTATTGCTGGGAATAAATTAGAGAATTTGCCTTCCTGCAAAGATATTAACATACTCAAAAGTCCTTGAAGAAAGATTTTCCAGTGGTCACCACCTTTACTCTTGTTTCTAGAATCTCTGAAAGGGTGGGGAGGGTTTTCTGTGACTATAAATGGATTTGAAAAACCTAGAGAAGGAAATTATCTGTCTCTATGGAGAGCCAGGGTGACATGACAGATAATTAGCAGGACGACCTGTCTCTCTGAGATGGGAAGCTTAGCCATATCAAGGACTTAAAGCCCCCAGCCCTTCTTATATCCCCTAGTGAATTCCTTCTCTGCAAATAGCCAGTTCTGCCAGCTGACAGTGACTTTCACCTTGAATCCTTCAAAGTCACCTTTCTTTGAAAATCCCTTCACTGTGATGCAGAATAGCAATAGCTTTGCCATCCAGGCTGCAGTTCACAGGGTACACTGAGGTGGAAGTGAGTTGAGCCCCAGTAGAACTGATCTGTCCAACAGGACCACACATTGAATATGCATGTGCCTCACCTATGTCCTTTTTGATGCACAATTTTCCATTTCCCCCTTTAGAGCATGGAGTGTGAGAACTTGAGGCATTCTCTGGTTGTGTATTTGAGGAGCAGGAGAGCTCAAGGCAAAGTGGGAAAAATGCTTCTCACTAATACATTACGCAGAATGTTTTTGTGTTGATGTGCTATGATGCATTGTGTAA
>NW_006160147.1:7436750-7439049 GCF_000334495.1 Tupaia belangeri chinensis
GAAAGAGAAAGGCGTGCTGAAAAGAGGAGTGATTTAGTAAGAAGCAAGTTATCCAGTCTGTTTCATGAGACTTGGGCTGATAGCTACTGAATTTCAAAGGTCTTCTTACTTGTAATTCATAAATGCTACCCTTGAATAGTTTGAAGAACCTGTTTTTAAAATGTCTCCCAGGTCAGATAGTGGCGCAGCAGTACCACAGCTGGACCCATGTGAGAAGGTCCCAGGTTTACACCCCAATGCCCGGGACACATGCCTGTCCATGATCTAGGCTGACTGAGACCAAGGGTGGATCATGGATCAAGGACCCCATCATGGGCACTGTCTCTAAAACTCCTTTCTCTCCCTTACTTTTTTTCTCTCTAAAGAAATAAATAAACTTTAAAAAGTAGGTCCATCCAGTGGTGTAGTGTTGAAGGTGGCTGGGTCTGACTTGGTCAACAGTCCAGTTTGAGTGCTGAACCCTGAGGCTTGAAAACCACACTGGGCACATGTGCGTGCATGCCCAAAATCCCAAGAAGAGAATAGACAAAAAGAGAGTGTAGCGCAGTCGTCCCCTCAGAGGACAGCTTTCTCTCTCTCCTCTGTTCTTTCTCTCGCTGTCTCTCACTTCTTGGCATGCACAAGCCCCCTATAGAAAACAAAATTAAATAAATAAAGTAGTAAAAAAATAATAAGATCTGTTTCTCAGAGTAAATTGATACATGTAGGAAATTTTCCTTTAACTTTTCTTCAGAAGTAGTAATTCCATTTAACTTTATCATGGTTGTCTTTTTTTTTTTTAATTGCCAGAGAAAGGAAGAAATTATTCCCCAATGGAACATGGTCATACTGTAGTCCCTTCTCCATTTATCCAATCTGTCAGAATTTGGGGGTGTGCACTCACTCAGGCCTGGTAGGTTTTTCAAGCAGCCAATGTCAGGATTTGAACTGTGGTCAGCCATGTGAGATCCATCTCTCTCAACCACTAGACCACAGGATTGGCTCTTCTATGGTGTTTATTTACGTATTAACCAGTTGCCAGCCTTCTCCCCTGAAATGGGTGAGTAATAGAAGGAAGAAAGAAAAGTTTCCCAGGAACTTCACAAAAGAGCAGAGGGAACTTTCTGAAAAGAGAACTAGGAGATTGGCGAAGATGGAGAAACACAATGGACCTGCAACCCACATCAGCAGTGGATGAAGTGGCTGCCACCAGTTGGTGTCTGTCACTAAAAGTGAATTTAAGCTGATTTTCTTGACTAGTTCTTTTTTCTTCCAGAAGTGACAGAAAGATTGCCAGTGTGTCGCTTCCTATCTCAGTGTGCTTTCGAACCTCCCTCTCCATCAACATGGATAGGACCCGTGTAACTTAGGTAAACTGAAAGTGACATGCTGAGAATCAGGGAAAGAATTGGTGTCATTCACACATCCTTTCCACAACCAAGCTGTAAGCACACAGGGCTTCATTGCTGAGCACTAGGAACAGGGTCGTCATCCTTCTCCTTTGTACTTATTAGTCCACTTTTTTTCCTCCCTGCTCATTTGTTCCAGTGACAATAATAATAACCAACATTGACTGAACACAGTATGTGCCAAACTTGTGCTGAACATTGAATGTACTATTTTATTTCATTGTCTCCACACTCTATATATACTTAGTATCATTGTCTTAATCATCGTTATCACCGTCATCATTATCATTTATCACCTTGCACAATTAGGAGGAAGAGTTAGGATAGTCTGATCCAGATAGTCTGATCCAGAGCTCATGCAGTGCACCATTATTCTACACGTCTCCTCTCATTTACTTTAGCTCTTTTCAACATGTTGGGTCTTGGGCAAACTAGAGCGCTTTAATTATTCTGGAAGATGGAGGTTAGCTAAAATCATCAGGTTGTTGTGATAAACTAGAGAGAAGCTTGCTGAATTACAGCATGAAAACTGTAACTTAGCAGTAAAGAAGGTCTTGAAGGCAAGGTTTATTTAAAATTACCATTCCATTATCTATTTGGATCAGAATGATTTATGGGAAACAGAACATTGATACTTACATTTTCAGAGTTGGCTTGGGCAGTCATTCCTAAAGCAGAAAATGGATTACTAGCGCTTTCCAGACATATTAAATTACTGGTGAATGAATTCCTGGTACCGGCCATTTTCAGTTCTCTCTTCCACAGCACATGCAGGGAAATACTCCCTGGGCCCATTAGCCCACCACTTTTCCTCATTGATCTTGCTTCTTGTTGACCGAGATTTCTTTAAAAATAAAATGGCTTCCCCTCAGCGCCAGCTCGCAGATCAATTGGTAATGGCTGCCTTTACT
>NW_006160147.1:7439080-7445063 GCF_000334495.1 Tupaia belangeri chinensis
ACCAAGAAGGACCGGCAAGTGAGAAGAATTCCGGAACCTATTTCCTATTTTCGTCAGACATTTCCTAAGTCTGACGTGGACTGTGAGGCAATGCATTTGCCAACTGCACAGAGCATGAGTTGCCGCCATCAGAAAATACGATGAGCAGAAGTTGGAGCAATGAACACTGACCCCGTGGACACCCTAAAGCCGCAGGCTTGCAGAGCATGGAGGGGATAGCACGGAGTCAGACCAACTTGGGTTAAAATCCCTCAAAATCACAAATTAACTCTGTGACCTCTGGGAAATTAGTGCAGCTTTTTAAGTTTCCACATCTTAAAAAAAAGAAAAAAAAAGTCCATTTATACCTACAAAGGAAGGCATATAATGAAAATGGCTATCTTTATTCTTTTTTAAAAATAAATGTCCTTGCCTGATTCTTAATCATAATCTCAACTCATTTTCCCTATGTGTTGCTAAACCACTCCCTTTGTTGTCGTCAAACTAAACCATTCAAGGTCTTTGCTATCTTTTTTTGCTTTAACTAGAATGTTCCTCTCCCTCCACAAAATCCCCTTCTACTATCATTTAAATCCCATATTGTCTGAGAAGCTTTCTCCCAGATATTTAAGTCCACCTCTCACTCCTTAAAAATCTCAAAAGCGTACAAGATTCTTTGTATCCAGCCTGTATTCACTTTCTCAGCTTCATCTCCTGCCATATAACTTCCAATTTATGCTTCAAACTGCCAGTCACTTTCGGAAGACTCCACGTCGTTTTATATGTCTGTTTTGGAGAACAGATTTCTTTATCTGAAATATTTATCCACCTGGGGAACTCCTTTTCACCCCTGAAATTCTACCAGGGTGTCTATTCTTATGTCTATGTAAGTCCTTAATGTCCTCCCCCTCTGGCTCACCAAAATTGCCCATATTTCTGCATTAATTTAGCAACAGTAACATTTGCTATTACTTCCTTTATTATATATTATAAATCACGTCTTTACATATTACTAGGTCTGCACTCCTTAAGGGTAGAAACAGTGGATTTTGGTTTTGCATGCCCAGGCTCCAGCACAGTGCTTGGCATGTAATAAGAAGGTATCCAAAATATTTAAAGACTTAAACTAAATATCATGTATATTTGAAAATTATTTTTGCATTTGATTATGTATTTTTTTAGTCTATTGTTATATCTTTCATTCTAGACTTCTCAACAGATTTTTAGTACTTTGGAGGCAGAAGAAACCTTAGTTTACTCTTATCTTCTAGAGGGCTGAGCATTCACTAGATAATCATTAGCCAGGTGGGACACTGCAATAGAAACGATGAGGGGGGTGAGCTAGCAAGTGGCATGGTGGTTAAGGCAGTTGGACTCCCACATGGCTGACTGTGGCTCAAGTCCTGGACCTGGCAACTTGCTTTCTCACTTTCCCTCTCTATCTCTGGTCAACTTTAAAAAATAAAATAAAATAAAATATAAAATAATCACAATGAATGAAATTTTAAAAAAAGATAATGGGGATGGATTTGCAGCAATAAGTGAGTCGCTTCCTCCAAAACACGGTCATGAGACTGGTAACTACCCTTCCAAACATGGAGGACTGTCCACACACTCATTCTTCCAAGAGGGCCTGGAGATCTTATTGGTAAAGCAAAATTCATACTCATGGATGAGTCAAGAATAGAAAGAAAGCACAAGTTCTGAAGTTTAATTCAATTATTATAAACTTCCCCTACCTCTCCTATAAAGGCCATTGTATAGCCCACTATGGAAAGGTATTTAGCTTTCAGCAATTACACATATTTTGCAAATGCTAATAGTTCTGTGATGGAAAAAGAAGGCAGAAGGGGAAAAAGAAAAACAAAGAAATGTGAGAGAGAGGGGAGCTGGTTTGAAGGGATTTTATCTAATTTCATTTTAATTAGATCCTTTTTCTAACTGAGTTTCTAATTTTTCAATTAGCAATTAGCAGCTGCAACTCATTCTGAGCATCACGAGGTGCCAAAGACACTAATTACACCACAGGAGTAGGAGGCTGGAAATGAGAAATAAAATTATCCATGAATGTTATTAGAAGAAAGGAATGATTACTCTCCGTAATAATATACTGATGTGAGCCTAATTAGATTGAAGGATTCAGAGGGAAAAAAAATGAGATTTAAAAATGGATCACATTTAGATGCCTCGAGGTCATAATTTTGCTATAAATATTGCTTTAGAACATCTCACTTGAAAACAGGTTTGCAAGTCTGATAATGTTTGGGTCAGGTTGTTCAGCAATGACCCACATCCTTGGTATACAATGACCCGAAACATCAGTGACTTCTGAAATACCAATACTCTTCCTGTAAAGTGTGTCTGAGATGTTAAAAATAAACACTCACGCTCATGCACAGACATAAACAATGCAATGAAATTAATACCCAGGCACTGGGAGATACCGAAGCAAAGATGCTGTTTTTGGCATTGTGAATCAGGAGTGGAGTTTCTAGCCTCAAAATGGAGAGTCATATGGCTGTGGCTTCCAGACCGTTGATTTTATTTGTTTTCTTTTCTCCTATAATAGTGTTGACCCTGTGACTGGGTTTCCAAAAAAAGGGACACAAGCTGAGGGCTTCTCTGTATCTAGAGGCTGTTGGAAAAAGACTCCTGTTAAGAAGCGTGCAGCTTTCCACTAGCAAAGCAGCCACAAAGACCATATATATTGTAAGAAGAGCTCATTGTATGGCTGTGAACACAGAAAATTAAACTATTGTATTGATTCTCAAAAGTTATTCCCAGGCTAGCCAGGTTACACGGAGGTTAAGGCGGCTGGATTCCACAGCCGACTACGCAGTTCAAGTCCAGGAACCAATGACTTGAAAAACATGCTGGGCATGTATGCATGCATGCCCAAAAACCCAAAAAAAGAATAGAAGAGAAGGCATTATGGAATAGCCATTTTTCCTGGGGGATGCGGGGAGGGATTTCTCACTTTCCCTCTTTTTTCTTTTTTTCTCTCTGTCTCTCTCCAGTGAATGCACATGCCCTACTGCAAAACTTAAAACAAGAAAAAAAAAAAAGTGAGTCCCAAGTAGCTGCAGAGTAATTTCTTAGTTTCTTCCAAGGTGAAAATGGCTGATTTGTCTGTTGTGGACTGTTAAGAGCCACCAATCCCAAGCCACTTTAAGAACCTCATAGAAATCAGACAAGGTTTCATAAACATGCTCAGAACCATTAGGGTACAATAGGACAATAGGTGACCCCATTATAGAAGGAGAAAGCACTACTTCCCCTTAATTCCCCTGGGAGAAAGTAAGGAAGTATTGAAGGGAGCAGAAAATTCAGTGAGAAGCATCCACCTCACCCTCCAACAAACTTCCCTCAATTCTCTTGTCTTCTCTAATTCTCCCCATAGAGTTGCTCAATATTATGTCTTTCCTTGTATCTTAATGATTTCAAAATATCCTGACCCTCCTTCTGAGTGCTAACCTGGCCATCTTTACCATGTAAGTATATATATATTTTTTTTTTGAGAGGTTTTTGCTATAGGGTGCATACGCTCACCAGAAAGACAGAGAGAGACAGAGAGACAGAAAGCAAGAAATCATCCCCAGGGGGATGGCCAGGCTGCAATCCCTTCTCCTCCATTCTCCTCTTGGGATCTTGGGCACACATGCACATGAGCCTGGCATGAGTTTAAGCCACTGGGTCCTGAACTCGAACCGTGTTTAACTACGTGGGAGTCCAGTGACATATCCATTACGCTAACTGCTAGTCTCAGTATCATTTTTTTAACCACACATCCCTCAGCACACTGAAGTCCACATTAGCAATATCACATTTACTTTTTGAGAGGGTTTTTTTGTGTGTGTGTTTTTGTTTTGTTTTGTTTTGTGTTTTGCTATAGGGTGCGTGCGCTCGCCAGAGAGAGAGAGAGAAAGCAAGAAATCACCCCCCCCAAGGGGGAGGATGATGATACCACAATTTCTTTTCCTCCATTCTCCTCCTGGGATCTTGGGCAACCATGCACAAGCACCTGACATGAGTTTCAACCTGCCAGGTTCAGGACTCAAACCATAGTCGACTACATAGGAGTCCAGCAAGGTAACCATTATGCCATCTGATAGTCTCAACAATATTACATTTTTAATGATCCTCATGTGAACCTTAAGGGCCCCCTGCCCCATGTGCATTCTAGATCTTCAGTAGCCTCCTCCCTGGTACCTAGATTCTTATCCTTAAAACAATCTTTGATTTAAAAAATAATGTTTTTCAAGCCAGAGATAGAGAGACTGATAGACACCCCCAGAGAGACAAGCACACCCAATAGGTCTTCATGCCACAATCCACCTAGACTTGGGAGCCTGGATCATAGGCATACATTCATAGGCCATGTGTTTGACCCGAAGACCTTTCCCATGTGGGTTCAGCTACATTACTGCCGTATCACCACATGGCCCCTGTTTCTTCCCTTTTTATCTCATCCCCAGTCCCTTCCTGAGCATTGCAATAGTTCTGTTAGTTCTACTCATTCATTTTCTTGCACTCCATCCTTTTTCACATCCAACGCCCCAGTGTAGTCATTCCTTATTTCTTACCTTAGCTCCTAACTACTTCCCCTCTCATTCCATCTCAGCCCCCAACAAATGTCTTCTAACCTATACCTCCAACTTTGGTTTTCCTGCAAAACTTCTTGTATGATGTTATTTCCCACTCAGATTAGTCACTAGTTACTCCGCCTTTAGGGAAAAAAAAAAAAAAAAACTCAAGCCCCTAAGCCTCCATGTTCTTGCTCCGGTCCATATTCTAGATATATTCTTTTCCTCTTTCAATTCCATATTCTATTGAATAACCCAACTAATATATGAACTCAATGCCGTGCTTCTGCTATACCCTTTAATCGATATCCCTCATATATATTTCTAGAAAGTCAAATCGTTCCTGTTCTGAAATATTCAGCTTGGATGGTGGTGTTATTCCTAATCTTTCCTTTCGCACATAGAGGGCTTTTAATTTTCAAGGCAAGACTACAGCATAGAGTTTATTTAAGCCTCACAACAGCTCCAAGGGAAGCCAGAGGCATTCTTAGCCCTCTTTTACAAAGGAGAAAACTGAGACCTGGTAATCAGTGGTAGACCAGATGCAGACCTGCTGATGTTTAGCTGAAGTTCTTTCCCTGGAGCACTGCAGTGCTCAGAGAATCTTTGCCTTTGCTTTCCTTTGCTGAATGGAGCCATGCAGTCCGATGGCTTCCCTCCTGATGGAACCCAGAAAAATTTATGAGCTCCCAGTCCTTGGGCAGCCTATCTGTCTTTATATATCTCAGCACATTTGCCACTAATTATATTTCTCTTTATAATCTGAGCTCTCCAGTTAAGTAAGGTAATTGATCACTTCTGAAAAATATCACTAATTCCAAAATGCCCCAGAAGTATTTTGTCATGCTCTTTCCTTTAATTTCTCCGCCCCTAGTGTTAGAATTATTAAGATGTCACATGCAACAGAGGAAGGAAACAGTAGAAAGCACCTAGAAGAGTAGTGTCTGTATGTGTTAGAAGACAGAAAAAGTAAGGGAAGAAATTTGGTATATTTTTAACAGAAAAGGTAGGGGCCAGCAGGTGGCATGGTGGTTAAAGGCACTGGACTCCCACATGGCTGATCATAGTTCAATTTCTGGACCTGGTGGCGTGCTCTCTCTCTCTCGTTCTCTCTCTCTCTCTCTCTCTCTTTCTCTGATCAAACTGGAAAATAATAATAATAAAGTTAAATAAAATAATTCTTAAAAAAAAGAAAGGGAAGTAATAATTTAAAATAGAAAGTAACAAAGACATGGAAATTCTTGTTCATCTGAACTTTCCACCAGACACAGCATCTCCACAGAAGAGAAAGTAGGGTATAGGCCCTTTTTCATTGTCTATTCAAGGCTAATCATTGTCTTCCAGTTATCTCCATCACTGATTAAAGGTTGTGACAATTCTGACAATGAGCAGAGAGCTGAGATTGGAGAGGGTCCTGCTGA
>NW_006160147.1:7445094-7502982 GCF_000334495.1 Tupaia belangeri chinensis
ACATGAAGGTAGGAGGAAGCATGACTGTGACCGTCTCCATGAGGTTGAATAGAATGCAGAGTGGGACTGGAGGCTGGTGTATTTGTGTTTTCCTACCCTCTTCATGTTTTCCTACCCTCATTTGGGCAGGATAAAATGGAGAATAGGTACCAAGAATGAAAATCCTCAGGACCACTCTGCCCTTAGGATTTCTTCTTCTCTTAGAATCTTAGTTTTGGCCTCAAAAGTTCTCTTCTGGATCTTAAGGCACTGTTTCACTCAGACAACTTCTTGATCTATATGGGCTCTTTGGTCTATGTTGGGACTAGAGAATCACCCCAATTCTGCATAACAGAATACAGACAAAATGTAGATGGGATGCCAATAGGTGCCATTATTGAGTGCCTTCTATGCATCAGACAATATGCTAGAGAACTACCTTATCTCATGTAATCTCTCTATACACATTAGGATGGTCATTATTAATCCCACTGTCAGAGCTGAGAAACTGAGGTTTTAAATATCTGAGGACTTTTCTCAGGGTCCCAGAACTGATAAATGGTAGATCTAAATGAAGACAGACTATGGAGCAACCATAAAACATGATGCTCTGCAAGGCAGACCCACATGGGGATGTTCCCAATTCATGTCCAGTTTACCCTGAATATGCCAGGCACACACATGCCCATCATCTGGGGCTGACTGAGGATGGGGATGGATCATGGTGTCAAGACTCTATTGGGGGTACTGTCTCACTTGTTCTGTCTTGCTCATTGAAGAAATAAATAAACTTAAAAAAGAAAAAATGGTAGGTCAAGAGTCCAAACCCACCTCTGTTCAATGGCAAAGCTTAACCAGTGATTTGGCTTTCAACCAGACTAATGTGCTGCCCTCATTGCTCTGCAGTGTAACCTTGTGCATTCCGTAGAGTAATAGAAAAAAAAAAAAAAACAAAAACATGGCAATAGTGTCATATAGATCTTGGCTCTACCACTCACATACCAAAGAAGAATAATTGAAATATCTTGAAAGACTGTTTTAAGAACTAAGTTAAATGAAATGGTGTCTAAAATGGTGTCTAAAACATTACCTGGTAAAGAAGAGGGAATCACATTTATTAGCATCCTGACCAATATTCATTCTTCCACCTCAAATCCAAAAGCCAGAACCACATAATAAAATGAGCATGAAGTTTTGTTGTTGCTTTTTTTTTTTTTAATTGGTTTTTAGTTTTGCTATAGCACTCTTGTGCTCACCAGGAGAGAGAAATAGGGAGAGAGAAAGTGAGAAATCACCTCCAGGGAGGATGGCCATGCCACAATCTCTCTCCTCCATTCTTCTTTTGGGATTTTTGGGCACACATGCATGCATGCTTGGCATAGTTTTTAAGCTGCTGGACCCAGGACTTGAATCCACAAAGTCAGCCATGTAGGATCCAGCTGCCTTCACCACCACTCCACTGACTGGCCTGAGCATGAAGTGTTACATTAAAAAAAAAGAAAACTAGGTTTTAATTCCACTTAAGCCATTTAGTCGCTGTGTGAATTTGCACAAGTCATAACCTGCCTGAGCGTTAATTTCATTATAGATTCTAATATTATGTATTTAACAAGGTTTCATAAGGCACAAAAATGTAAAAATATATATGAAAAATAGATTTTTTAAAAAACAAATATACACTAAACATAAATATTTGAAATTGTGTATACAGTTTTTATTTATAGATAAATACATTCATGTGCATGTAGAAACATCGATCCCTAGATAGGTGTGTATAAAATGGGTGTGGGTTGCCTGTACTGAAACATAGACTTAAGTGAAACTAACCATCTCTGTGCCCTGGGATTCTCTTTTTTTCAACCCCTGTCTTTATCCAGGTAGGAAAATTCCCTGGAAGCCTCCAGTCAGATCAAGCGATATCACCAGTTAATACAAAGAAATATCTAAATGCCACTTCAAGCTTCTCTTGTTTCTGAACAGGGGCGGAGGAAGAAGTCTTTAATCTTTTGTGTTCTACAGTAATAAGTGGCAGGAGAAGTTCTCTGACTTGGAGCATACCGTGTGATCTTTCAGGATGAAAAAGTCGGTCAGGATGCAAGCAGGGATGATTTGCTCATCAAGAATGGGACAGAGCAAGTGGCTGGCCTAACAGGTCAGGGATGCCCAGCTGAGGTCATCCCCTGAAAGTGGTATCTCCTTTTATTCAATTTTCTGAAATTTGGAGAGCCCATAACCCTCCAGAGAGAGTATTCCAGCTGCTGGCAGAGAAAGAGTTAGTGTCCAAGTGTAAAGATGATGAGAAGTCTTTGCTCTGAAACTCACATGAACTCTAACCTCAGCATCGTACCTTTCTTCCCTCCTCCTCTCCCTCCTTCTTCTGCTATCAGTTGCTTAAGGGGAGGAATCTTGGTCCTACCCACTTAGTTGCCAGGAATGGACAGGAAAGGCTGAAAGGTGGAAAAAGCAGGAGCAAGTCCAAGGTCTTCCTCGTCTCATCAGTCTTTCCAGATCCTGAACTGAGGCAGACGGCACTGCTCACAACATTCCAGGCCTGGAGCTTGGGTGGCAGCTGTCCATGGAAGGCCAGACTTTGGAGCATCTCATCTGAGCCCTCCAAGGCTCACAGCCCCCACCCCAAACTAACACCCTTTGTCTCCAGCTGGTTTTTGGGCCCCTGCTGTTCTCATTTGTGATTTTATTTTCCTCAAAATGGGAGGAGTTTCCCAGAGCAGGGCATTTGGCCAACTGGTCCAGCACCATCTCTCACTTCCCTGGGCCCTTTGCTCCTCTTCCAGAGGATTCTTGCTGGGTCTGCCTTCCCCCTCTCCATCTGGTGCTGCATGCCCACCTGCTGCGTGGGGCCTGCCGGGCAGGAGCTGGCCAGTCTGGGTAGCCAGCAAGCCGGCAAAGCCTCTATAGCAGTGAACGGGAATCTAGACTGCCAAGGTTTCTCTGCCAGTCGATGTCAAAGAGACAAAACACCTAGAGAGATTTAAAAACATTCAAGAGAAGAAAAAGCAAATGCACAGCATGAGAGAGCTTTGTCCAGCCAGCACTTTTACTAGCAATAAATCTGCTTTAAAAATGTATAAGGAAATAAAGAAAAAGAATTGGGCAAATCGCTTTGGTGGAAACCCGTTTCTCCCATGCTTAGCCATTTCCCCGCATCAGCTCTTCACTCTCCCAGGGAGAGCCTCCAGTCATGCAGGACAGCAGAGCAAACAAAACTCACTCCCGGCCCAAATCCAGGTCTCCTGCAAGGCGCGTTCTGCTCCAGGCTGGGTTTTCAGCTTTGTGCTGACCCTTGTGAGTTAGCTTCGGTGAGAACAACCATAGGCCAACCTATCTCCATGTTGAGACCCAGGGGAGACTGTGGCAGACAACCCCAAGGGTCTCATCTTCTCTGATCCTGAGGAAAGCAGTGGGTTCCTGTAAGGTCCAACCAGGCTGCCAGGAAATGACTTACCACCCAGGAGCAGAGCCTGCTATCTATCTTCTGCAGCTGGATATATAGAGGTCAAGAATCTTTGTTTAAAATATCCCTGCATAACCCTTCCGAGTTCATCACTAGCTACACAGTCATGGTAACTCAAGCCCTTACAAAGTAAAGGACATGCAATGGGCAATGCTGGTCCTGTTTCTGAATACAGAGCCCTGTGCTCATTTCCCAGGACAGGGCTCCTGCTCATCTACGGAGTGGACAGTCATCTACCTTTGTGATCATGCTGTTTTCACCACTCCGAGAAGTCTCCATGCTGTTTTCACCACTCCGAGAAGTCTGAGAAATCAGAGCAGAATCAGACTCCAAGCCTTCCCATGCATGCCTCAATGAGTAGGTCTCGAGGAAGTTTTTGCTGATTGTTTTAGAGATTCGAGTCTGAGTGACCACACTCTGCTCTGGCCTGATCCCAAGGGCTCAAGTCCATAGCAACCTGGAGGCAAATGTGTGACCCCAAAGAGAATAATTATGTCCTAGCCAATAAATAAACAATTGCAGGCACAATTAGTGCTTGCCCCTCTGGAATCTGCATCTCACCTCAGGTCAGTCTTGCCTCTCTGACCTTGTCAATACATTGATATGTTACAAATAAGTGGTTTTACTAAGAGTGAGATGCAAGCTATCTTGAAGCTGACTAGAATGCATTACCCCTCACCTCCTAGGAAGTCATTTGCATTCTGATGAAGAAGGATGCTGCACTCCCAGCCCTCACCAAGGTTTTCGGCAGCACAGGGCCCACTGGCCCACTGTGATATTGAGAAATATATATTTGGTCTTTACCTCCTGCCCTTTACTGGCCCACAGATCCTGAAACCCTTGAAATTTCTGGAGTAGTAAGAGTGCCTTGTGTAGGCTATTGACATAAGCGGTGAGGGCATATCTGGTGATGCCTATGTGGCTTCAAGATGAGACTGGTCACCAAAAAGGCCAAGGCACATTAGAGGGGTGGAACTTTCAGCACCACCCCTCAACTCTCTAACTGGGGAGAGGGGCAGGAAGTTAAGTTGATTACCAGTAGCCAAGGGTGTAATCAATCATGCCTACTGAATGAAGTGTCATAAATCCCACAAGGACTGGGCCAGCAGGTGGCAAGGAAGTCGAGGCAGCTGGATCCCACATGCCCAGCTTCATGATTTGAGTCCTAGACCTAGTGGCTTGAAAAGCATGTCAGATTTGTGTGCATGCATGCCCAAATCTTCAGAGGAGAATGGAGGAGAGGGAATTGTGGCATGAACAATGCCTCCCACTGCTGACCCTGGGCGCAGGGGTTGATTTTTCACTTTTCCTCTCTCTGCATCTCTGTTTTTTCACAAGTAAGCATACATACACTCTACAGAAAACAAAAACAAACAAACATAAGCCTATAGGGACTGAATTTGGGAGTTTATGGAGAGCTGAACATGTGGGGGTTCCTGGAAGGTTGTGCACCAAGAGAGTAAATGGAAGCCCCCAGCCCCTCCCCCATACCTTGCTCTATGCATCTTTTCTATCTGGATCCTTTGTAATATCCTTTATGATAAAGGGGCATTTTTAAAAAAGTGCTTCCCCAAGTTCCATGAGCCTCTCTACCAAATTTGTTGAGTAGGAGGAGAGGTAATAGGAACCCTTGATTTACAGTCAGTCAGTGAGAAGTCTAAGTGACAACCCACTACTTGTCTAGACTAGCATTTAAATTGCGGGCCAATCACGTGGGCTGATGACCTATGGGATCTGTGGCTCTCTCTAGGTAGATAGTATCAGAATTTCATTGTGTTAGACCATCCACAGCTGGTGTCAGTTATAGAAACACTTGATGGGGGGAACCAGCAGTTAGCATAATGGCTATGTCGCTGGACTCCCACGTAGTCGACCGCGGTTTGCATCCCGGACCCGATGGCCTAAAACTCGCACTTGGCTCGTGTGTGTGTGTGCCCAAGATCCCGAGAGGAGAATGGAGGAGAAGGGATTGCGGCGTGACCATCCCCCCTGGGGGGTGATTTCTGGCTTTCTGTCTCTATGTCTCTCTCTGTCTGTCTGGAAAGAGCATGCACCCTAGAGTGAAAACCTCTAAAAAAAAAAAGAAAGAAAGAAAGAAACACTTGATGGGTGTGTGGGGAGAAACCCCACATACACATATTTTGGTGACCAGAGGTGAAGTATTCTGTGTCCTCATGAGTGTGTTAAGAGGGAAAATTACTTGGGATTCTTCTAGATCCCAAAGACCCACTCATGGGCTAAGGAAAAGGAATAAGGAAGAGAAGGAGATAAACAAGAAAAGAGCAAAACATGATCTAGAACTTGTGATGATTCTTGGGATAGGGGTTGTGGAGGAGGGGCATCAAAGAATAAAAAGAAAGAAGTGGCAAGACACAAAAAGAGGACCTCTAACAGTATGCAATGGAGCGATACACTGCATTACACAATTCCTAGTTGATGCTTTTTGCCCATGGAACGAATGCAGTACAGATACATTGGGCGCCAGTTGTAAAGAAGACCCTCTAAAAACTCTCAACAGCGAGATACAAAAATGAACAAAATATATAGCTTCTGCCCTCAAATTGTATCCAGTTCAGTTGGAGTTAAATTGGAGACACAAATACCAATATGAAGTTGGATATGACATTTACCTTAGAGAGAGGTATGTTGTACATTAGAGTTTCAAAGAAGAAGAGGTTTTTAGCCAACATGGGATATTGCATGGAGAAGTAGTCATTTGAGCATCATCTAAAATAATGCTAAGAATCCTTCTTCCCTGGCATAATTTTTTTTTTCTTTTTGGGCACTCATGGTAAAAAGATAGGATTTTTCATCTCAGAGGCCATTGTGGTAGAAGATGACAGATGAGTTAATAATACAACATAAAATTGCTTCCAGAAGTTTAATTTTATTTTTGTTTTTCTTAATTTTGCCAGAGGCATGTGACTTGCTGAAGAGAGGAAAAATGAGACAGCATCCCTACAGAGAATGGTCACACCGCAATCCCTTCTCCTCCATCTCTCCCTCCTTTTGAGATCATGGGCATCATGCACATGTTCCCAGAGTGTTTCTCAAGCCACAGGGTCTGGAACTCAAACTGCATGGTTGATCATGTGGGATTCAACTCCTTTAACCACCACACCATAGACTAGCCTATTTAAAGACATTCCTTTAAAACTTATTCACATTGATACAGCCATCATGCATCTCATTCATACCTACATTGTCTTCTACGTCTATTTCTGACCCCCTCCTCAGGGTTCAGAGTATTCCCTTTCCCTGTAAGAAACAGTTTATTTCCATGGCTATGTGTTTTGTCTCTGTAACAAATCCAATTGCTTCCTGAAAGTAATGATTGGGTCTCAGAGCCTCACATTTGCAAGGTGTGAACAAATGCCAGGGGACTATCAGTTAACTACATTTCACAGTCCACACCAAGTGAGGGAATGGAGGAAAGCATAGACCAAGTCACGGAGAAATTAAGACAACACAGGGATCTGTGGGTCAAGTGATGGCACCGTGGTAATACGACTGGATCGCTGTGGGAAGGGTCCTGGGATGTAGACTTTGAGCATTTTAGATGGGCACCCCTGCCCATGATTCAGGATGGCTGAGATTGGGAAAGGATCACAGAATGAAAACCCTGTTGGAGGTACCTCTCTCTCTCTCTTTATCCATCTATCTTTCTCTCAGAAGAAATAAATATTCTTAAAAGTGAGAGAGAGTGAGAATATATGGTTATAACATGACCAAGCAAATCCCAGCAGACTTGTCTCTGGGCCCAAGTCCCAGCTCTGTCACTTGTTAGCTGTGTTGTTTTTAAGCAAGTTTATTACTTCCTAGGAACCTTTCTTCTCTTCTATGATAGCCAAGCTGTTTCTAAATCCTGAGGACTGACTACAGCAAAATCTCCTGGGAGATTAAAACACAATGATTCCAGATGATTAAACCTCCTTCCCAAGCAAGTGAATCAGGAC
This sequence comes from Tupaia belangeri chinensis, assembly GCF_000334495.1. NCBI lineage: Eukaryota > Metazoa > Chordata > Mammalia > Scandentia > Tupaiidae > Tupaia > Tupaia belangeri. Next base: position 7,452,505 of record NW_006160147.1, read on the forward strand.
CATGGAGGATAAGCCTGAGTTTCTATTATCAGTTTCAAAATCCCTGAATGAATCTAACAAGCGTCAGATTTGTAATCACAGGACCAGTGCTCGAGCCGTAGGAGTCTTGTACCTGTTACATCAAGAATACTACACTATCCAATCTGATTCTAATGTAAACATGTGGTAGTATTTCCTTCCTGAGAGCCAGCACCTAATGAAGACAGGGGAGTACTTCACTTGTTAACTTTTCTGTTTTCTACACATGTCAAGACCTTCTTAGAGGACAATTTTGGGGTAGGGTAGGATCCGGGGTTAGAACCCGGATTTTCTTGGTCCAGCTGCAAAGCCACCTATGACCTGGGTTAAACCTCAGTGCACCAAAGCAGTACAGACACAATTGGTCTGTGCTAACCTCATAAATTTATGACTGACAAACCTCAGGCAAGATTCTTGAGAATGAGAGTGAGAAAACTTCCCTCTCCCTACAAGGAATTCTCCATCTCTAGGAAGGATGTTATTTCTTCCCAAGAAACACAAATTAACTAGCTGCCACTAATGACCTCTAGACCAACAAAAACCCATTTCCCCTTGAAATTAACCTTTTATACTGAATCTAAACACTATCTAATTAGCCCCAAATACTGGTGAGCTTACTGGAAAAGAAGTCTGTAGGAAATTAATACAAGGAAATAGTTTTACCAAAGGAGAACAAAATAAATAAATAAATAAATAAATAAATAAAAACAAATAGAAAAAAAAGTCATTCTCCAATTATCTTTCTTCTAACCTCCACCCCTCATTTCTTATCCTACATCCTCATCTGTCTTCCTTTCTACAAACCTTGTAAAGAAGTCTGCTTTCAGACAAATATTTTTCCCATCTCATTTGACACTGAGAAGGGAGGAAAAATATTGCCCATCACGATAAATATCAGTATAATATTCCAATTTTCCAGCATTTGACAGCAATCAAGAGAAGAGTAATGTGTTCCCTCTGTGACTAAATCATTTAGAGACCAAGGTATTCTGTCTCATTCTCATTAGGAAAAAAAATAATAAAAATATTCCAATAATCTCATTATCCCAGTGTGAATAACAGTAAAAAAAGCACCAAGACTAATGACTTCTGTGTGTGCCTCCACGGATGCCACCAGGCTGTGCTTTTATGGACACACTTTGGTAATGGAGTCTTCTTTTAGCAGAGATCTAGCAGCACCTGCTGCTCTGAAAGTCTCCCTCACCCTTTCTGCTTTGTCTGCAGCAAGGTTTACATAAGCCTCTGGACTCTAAAGACTTTTTTTATGTACTTTAAAAAAAAAAAAAAAACTAACTCCAATGGAAAAAGAATGTGTCATGGCATGTTAAACTTTATGGAAATTCTTCTGGAGAATAACATAATTTCACGGTGCATTACTCTGAAATGACCTAGTACTTGAACAATTAATTTTTAAGGTGTAGCATTGACTTCCCCTTGCTGTATTTAACCTGTGTCTGAAATTGTCAACAATGCCAAGGGTTGGACAATGAGTTGGAAGAAGAGCAGGAGCCTGAAAATTATTTCCTTTCTACTGTATTTTCTTTAATCAGACATTATGCTCCCCTCTTTGGTTCAAAATGAAAAGAGAAAGAAGCAGTTATTCTAATTAGGGACACTTCAGAGGCAGCACAACCTGGCAGGGAAACAGTACAGTCCCAAAGACAAAAACTCTACTTATTATTTTTTTTGCCACTAATTTACCATGTAACCTTGGACAAACTTCTTTTCTTCTCCGGGCCCAAGGTGGGAAGAGGGATTTTGCTTGTTAGGCACCTAAAGAACTTCTTTGGTGGTAAATGAATAGATTTACTGTATATCCCCTGACCTCCTTGGAATAAAAACTCAGAAATTCTCTCTCTCTTTCTCTTTTTTTTCTGTCCTTTCTACCTCCTATTTCTTTTTATGACTTGCTTTTCCCAGCCCCCTCTTCCTCCTCATGCACACAGATAAGCGGAGAATTAGTATGCAAGAGCATCTTCTCAAGACTCACATGAGACACTTTAAATACATAGGAAAAAGTCATAGAATGGTAGAGTTGGAAGGAATCTTATGAAACATCCATGAGAATTCTTTCTTTGGGGAGAAAATAAAAGACTCAGAGAAGAAAGATTTTTTTTTTTCCCAAGGTCACTCTGTTATTTATTGGTAGAACCACCAATTCCCAGTCTAACATTCTGCCCTCTGGACCAAGTTAGGGCTATCATTACTATTTCCTATTACACCAGACCCAGAATTCATGAAAGCAAAACTGAACTGAACTTCCATATATAAGCACCAGAATAAAAACATTTTAGGAATGGAAAAAAGCCTTAAAAATCGCCAAGCTTAACCCACTTGGTAGGTGACCATCTGTCCCAGTTTACTGGAACTGAGACAGTTATTGAGGGCATGAGACTTCAAACCAGATGACTTGGTCACCCTAATCCATCCCCAAACGCTGCATAAATTTGTGCTTTACCCCTCAGTATCCTAACATGAATCTCTTTGACACTCGAGCACTTAGAAATGACATTCTCATTACTAAATTGCATTGCTGGAACTGCTATCTATAATGATAGGTCTTAATTCTTCCCTTTGGGATAGCACTGAACAATACAGAGGATCAGTCTGTAGACAAGCTACTGTAGCCATTCTATTGTAATACGGGTCCCGTCTTCATGAATCTGAGAAGATAATAGAATTAAAAGCTATATGGAGATGGTAGAGTATTCTAAAAGTATTTTTTTTTTCTTTCCTGTGTTTTGTTTGATAAGAACAACCTCTTTTCTCTTACTCATAGTGACTGTAGAGCAAGATTTTTGCTTTGTTTTATTTTTCACTTATCTAAGATTTTACTGCCCCAGATTTCATTTAGGGACAGTGTTCCTTTTAGGAACTAGCCTTAGGGTAATCAGATAGCACAGGGAAACAGATTTGTGAGGCAACAGAACAACTAGAATTGTGACTTTGTGTACAATTTTGCTGCAACCCAAATGATGTCTCCAGCCACACATATCTACCAGAGCAACAGCCCCTTCCAGATGAGAATAATTTCTTTAGTACTCTGATCTGATGGGCTACTAATGCCACTTCACCATTAAGTCCCTTGAAAACTATCTTGACTGGCTATTAGTTCTATTCAAGGGATTGGTAATTACCTTCTTCCCACAGGACAATGGTGATTTGAGTGATTTTTCCAGGGCATGAAGGTAAATAGCTGAGTCCACAAAAATAAAGGGGGGGGTGGGCAAGAAGGCAAAACTTTGTTTGGGCCTTTTCTCCTTTAAATTTTCAACTTCTTTATTCTTCTCACTGTCCCAGAAAGCAGCATCTTTTGGCTATCTTTCGGTACTCTCTCTTAAATGCTTCGTGCTCCAAGTTATCCCCCCACCCAAACAGATTTAATTAATTAAAAAAAAAAAAAAAAAAAGATTTTCAGCGTCACATTCTGCAGTAAGAGTTCAAAAATCAAGCAATTCATTTACCTGGTAAGGAATTTATACTAAGGTGAGTACAAGAGGTTTAGCTTTCAAAACAAACAAACAAAAGTTTACTTTTGTTTTGTTTTGTCTTAAAAGAGAAGTTCATTAACCATAAAGTAAGCCCCCAACTGATGTTATAAAGAGGTGCCTTTAGTAAATCTTTCCTACTCTGGCTAACTGTACCCCCTTCATTTTGCAACATTGAAAGGTTCCCATTTATATATTGAACTAAAATACATAAACAGATGAAGCTAGCAGCTCACCTGGCCAGGTCTTCAAAAAAAAAAAAATCATTGTCACGCACAGCCAGTTACTTTGTAAAATAACCCTCGACTTGGATTGATTCGATGTGTCCTCATAATTACATTCAGTGATGCTGTGTTCTTCTAAGTGAAACACATCAGGAAGCACGTAATGTCTATTTGTCCTGTTACTGATGATAACTTTTATCTCTTGATTAAATTAACTGTTCTGAGTATCTCCACTATAATGTTAATTAGTAAGCATTTTAGATGTATTAATTAATAAGCAATGTGTGAGGAGACACTTTGCTAGTACATGAATATTTGTTCCCATCCTTTTACCTCCTAGTTTTACGTCTACTGATGATTCTTGCTTGAGTAATTTTATACAATAGTTGAGAAATACTGCAGTCTCCAATATATTCGACATTTACTTCAACATTTATTAGTCAGTATCCTACTTTAAGAGAGAATATTTCCTTCTGTTCCATTTACTCATTTGTATTAATATGGAATCATGGATTCCTATTTTATAAAAATAAACCATAATACATTTTTATTTCAATGTTCAAATGGTCCTAGAGTTGGCCTGTAGAAGTCAAAAAAGACTCTTAAAGCTTTCTGTCATGTCCACATTACTCGTTGAGCACTCCTTACTTTCCAATACAGGAAGATGTCACAGACCCATCTTGTACTTTCCCTGGGCCAATTCAAGAATCAATTATTTCTATAATTAGTTTTGATTTTCTTTTAGTGAAAAATGGCATTTAGAAAGCAAGATTGAAGCATGTTCATTGCTCTTCAAGTATCATTGATTCTAGGTCCTCTCTATGGTTAAGCTACAGGGGGAAAAATAAATATATATATACATAAGGGCTGACAGGTGGCATGGTGGTTAAAGGTGCTGGACTCCCACATGACAGACCACAGTTCAAGTCCTGGACCTGGTGGCTTCCTTTCTCACTTTCTCTCTCTTTCTCTGTCTGATCATACTGGAAAATAATAATAATAATAAATAAACTTAAATAAAATAATTCTTTAAAAAATATATATAGTGTGTCTGTGTGTGTTTGTGCATACATATATAAAGAGAAATATATAGTTATACATACATCTATATTTCTGTTACTGTATCTATATGTGTATTTTTAGATAGGCAGCTGGATGGATGGGAAGACATATTGGTAGATGACAGATACATAGACAGTTAGATACAGAAAACCATGAGTTCATACCAACACTTCAAATACTAACTCAACACCAGAGAGTTTATTGTGGTCTTTTCTTATTTATATTCATGAACTTCTTCTTTGATAGTAAAAAAACTAGGCACCATTACAATCAAAATATTACTTATTTATATGCTCAATTATCCTTCACTTGCCTAGTCTCATATCTCTTTGCCTCAGAAACACAAATTGCCTCCTTGACTCTAGTCCTAATAGACCCTACCACTGTAATTGAGTTCTTGACCCCAGTTCCACAGGACACAGTAGACAATGGTTCAGTTCTTTATACTCACTTTATACTCATAATTTTTTGTATTAACAGTCAATAGTCCTTTCAGGAAATTTAAATGTAAACATTTGTTTAACTTACCCACAGTTTCTCTTTGTGTTGCTCTTCATTTCTTCCTAAAATAACAGGCTTCTGTTTAGTGTCAAATAAATATTCTATATTATTTTGTCATTCAGTCCTGCTAGAGAAGAATTCTCTCTGCTCTCATCCTTCTGAAAAATAACAAGGGGAATTTTACTGAATATAAAATGTACAATTACAGGCTTTCAACCCTCTATAGATATTATCCCATTGTCTTCTCCCTCCATTATTTCTGATAAGAAGTCAGTCATCATTCTTACTGTTGCTCCATAGTACATAATGTGTCATTTCTATTTGTTTATTTTGAAAATTTAATTTTTATATTTGATATTCATAAGCTTGAATATGATGTATTTGTATTTTGTTTTGGGGGGGGCTTTTTTTGCATTTATTCTACCTGGGTTTTGCTGAAACTTGTTTCTCATCAAGTTTGAAAAATTCTAGGTCATTATCTACTTAAATATTTCTTCTGCAACACTATCTCTTCCTCCTTTCCTTATAAAATCCCAATTGTAAATATTCTTTATCTTTTGATATTAACCCATAGATTACAGACACTGTTTTTATTTTCATTACTATTTTCTTTTTGATTTAGTATAGATGATTTTATTGATTTATATTCCAGTTTACTGTTAATTTCTTCTGCTATTTCCAGAGTGCTGTTCAGATCATCTAATGAATTTTTTACTTGTGATTTTATATTTCTCATTTCTAACATTTCCCTGTGGTTCCTTTTTCTATTTTATATGTATCTGGAAAAATATTTAATATATTTATAATAGTTTATTTAAAGCCTTATTCTGCTAATTCCAATATCTAAGCCATCTTCTTGGCTTTTTTACCATAGCTCACCTTTTCTAACTTCTTTCTATATTTTATCATTTTTATTACATACACGATATCATGTGTAAAAGAATAGTAAAGACTAGAGTAAATTATATCTACCCCAAGGAGAAAAGTAGGCTTATAAGAATTTGGGGATGGATTGAATCTAATCTTTGCTTGGGTTAGATCTGGGATTTTGGGAAACTTGGTGATATTCAGCTTACCAATGGTCTCAGGTATTTTGAGAATGAAATCAGATTTTTCCTTTCAGAAGAGCTCAGACAGAGTCTGTACACTTATGATCTGTAGATCTCTCCAAATTATGAGATATCTCTCTCCTCTTCAGTCTGGCTGACATCTTTGGGGTTACTGGGGAGTTTTTTTTTTTTTTTTTTTTTTTGCTCACAAACTCTGATGTTTTCTCTCTGTGGAAGAACTACCCATTCTAAAGGCCTGCCCTGACCTTTGTTAGGTCACTAAAATATGTTTGGTAAAGGTCCAATGGAATATGAAGACACTTCTGTCACCTCTTCTGCCTTGTGCCCAACCAAGTCCTGTCTTGTCTTTAAAAAGACCCCTTAGATGGAACACTGCAAAAGCAGTCGTAAGAGGGAAGCTCATAGTAATTAGTGCACACAAGAACAAAATGGAAAGGTGGCAAAAGAACAACCCAACATCATGCCTCAGGGAATTGGAAAAACAATAACAGAAAAATCCAAAAAATGCCACGTGAAAAGAAATAATGAAGATTCAAACAGAAATAAATGAAATATAAAATAAGCGAACTATGCAGAAAATGAACGAGAGTGATTTTTTCAACTCCTTCTCGCTTCTTTTAATTGGGTTGATAATTTTTTTTCAAACAGTGGCTTGAGTTCCTTGTGTATTTTGGTTTTGTGTATTTTGGTTGTCAGTCCATTATCTGATGCATAATTTAAACGGATTGCGGCATGGCTATTACCCCTGGGGGATGATTTTTTGCTTTCTGTCTCTCCATCTCTCTCTGTCTTTCTGGGGAGCACACACACCATATAGCAAAAACCTCTCAAAAAAAAAAGTTAAAAAAAAAAAAAGTAGAAGTCTGTGCCTACACCCATGTCTCCCGGAGTTTCCCCAGTGTTTTCCAGGAGCAACTTTATAGATTGGGGTCTTAGATTTAGATCCTTGATCCATCTTGACTTGATTTTTGTCAAAGGTGAGAGGTAGGGGTTCAGATTCATCTTTCTGCAAGTGGAAATCCAGTTTTTCCCTCACCGTTTGCTGAAGAGGTTGTCCTTTTCTCACTGAGTTGACTGGTACCCCTTGTCAAAAATCAGCTGACTGTATGTTTGGGAATTTATTTCTGGGGACTATTCTGTTCCATTGGTCCATGTGTCTGTTTCTGTGCCAGTACCATGCTGTTTTAATTACCACAGTTTTTAATATATTTTAGGGTCAGGGAGTGAGATGCCGCCCACTCCACTCTTCTTGTGCAGAATTGCTTTGGCAATACGGGGTCTTTTATGATTCCAGATGAATTTTATGATTGTCTTTTCTAGATCTGTGATATTTTTTCCTCTTTTCTGATTGTGTTGGCGAGGACTTCCAGTACTATATTAAAAAGGAGTGGAGAAAGTGGGCATCCTTGTCTTGTTCCTGTGTTTAGTGGGAAAGCTTTCAGCTTTTCTCCATTGAGGATGATGCTTGCTATGGGTTTTTCATAGATGGCTTTTATTGTGTTGAGAAATGGTCCTTCTATGCCAATTTTGCTGAGAGTCTTGATCATGAAGGGATGTTATATCTTATCAAATGCTTTTTCTGCATCAATTTATATGACCAACCTTGCATTCCTGGAATAAAGTCTATCTGATCATGGTTATGATCTTTTTGATAAGATGTTGAATATGATTTGCTAGTATCTTGTTGAGAATCTTTGCATCTATGTTCATCAGAGATATCGGTCCATAGTTTTCCTTCTTTGTCCTGTCCTTTTCTGTTTTAAGGATGAGGGTGATAGAGGCTTCATAGAATGAATTAGGGAGAGAGTCACCCTTTTGGGTCTTTAGAAATAACTTGAACAGAATGGGGGTTAACTCTTCTTTGAAAGTTTTGTAGAATTCAGAGGTGAAGAATAGCCAAAAGGCATATGAAAAAATGCTCAACATCCCTCATCGTAAGGGAAATGCAGATCAACAATGAGGTACCACCTAACCCCAGTCACAATGTCTAAGACTAAAAAAGCAAAAAATGATAAGTGTTGGCAGGGGTGTGGTGAAAGGGGAACTCTTTTACACTGCTGGTGGGAATGTAAATTAGTCCAGCCACTGCAAAGAAAAATTTAGAGATTCCTCAAAAATCTACAAATAGAACTACCATATGATCCAGCAATCCCACTCCTTGGTATCTACCCAAAGGACAGAAGAATTTTTCATTAGAAAATTGCTTGCACATCGATGTTTATTGCAGCACTATTCACGATTGCTAAGACATGGAACCAACCCAAATGCCCCCGTACAGATGAATGGATTGAAAAACTGGCACATATACTCTATGAAATACTATTGAGCCATAAAAACCAAGAAAATCCTGGCTTTTGACAGAAAGTGGAAGAATATGGAAGATTTACTGCTGAGTGAAGCAAGCCAGGCTGTGAAGGAGAGATATTGTACGTCCCCACTTAATATATACCGAGTGTCTGCACTCTATGACCAAAGCTGATTGACAAAAGATATACAAACACAAGACATGGGTGTGAATGCCAGATGTGGTGTGTGTGGACGAGTGGGGCCTAGGGAAGGACATTTGGAGAAGGGATACAGAGGCAGAGCATTGACGGGTAGGGGAAGTGTGTTGTTATCTGTTGAAGCTATTTTGATCAACTGGACAGGGGAGAAATGTTCACATATTGAAATGTTCACTTCATAAGCTAAACAATGTCATTGAATGTATATAAAAATAAATAAATAAATAAATAAGAAGAAAATAAATGAGAGCAAAAGTTGGTTCTTTGAAAAGATAAAAAAGATTGACACACCATTAGCTAGACTAATTAAGAAGAGAGAAAGGAACTAGGTACATCAAATTCACAATGATTCAGACAACATTACAACAGACATAATAGAAATACAAAACCATCATTAGAGATACTATGAGTGACTATATGCCAACAAAGAAGAAAACCTGAATGAGATGGACAAATTCCTGGACACATGTAATATACCAAGATTCACTCAGGAGGACATAGAAAGACTGAATAGACCTACAACAAGAAATGAGATGGAATCAGTAACAAATAACAAAGATGTCGATGTCCTGATGACTTCACTGCTGAATTTTACAAAACTTTCAAAGAAGAGGTAAACCGGGACCAGCAGTTAGTGTAATGGCTATGTCGCTGGACTTCCATGTAGTCGACCGCAGTTCGAGTCTCGGACCCGGTGGCTTAAACTTAAGCTGGGTGTGTGTGCGTGCGTGCCCAAGATCCCAAGAGAAGAATGGAGCAGAAGGGATTGCAGTGTGGCCATCCCCCCTAGGGGGTGATTTCTCGTTTTCTGTCTTTCTGTTTCTCTCTGTCTTTCTGGTGAGTGAACGCGCCCTTTAGCAAAAAACTCTCAAAAAATAAATAAATAAGTAAATAAAATAAAGAAGAGGAAACCCCATTCTACTCACACTGTTTCTAGAGATTCAAAAGGAAGTGGAAGGAGGGTTTGAGATAGGAAGAGTGTAGAAAAGGACATTTGGGGGGAAATATAGAGAGGCAAGACATTTGTGGGACACAGATATGGCTTATTATTTGTTGATGAGGATGTTTAGAGTATTCTCAACTGGGCTGGACAAAGATATATATCATGCTGGGTAAAATCTCTTTACAATGTAAATGACGTATAGCAATTGAAGGTATAAACAATGATAATAATAAAGAAAAAAGGGGAAGAAAATAAACAAGAAATGGAAAATTATTTGTTGACGATAACAAATATGATTAAGCCACTATACAGTGTATTCTAGATGGGAAATTGCATTTTGTATGCTATGTTGATGTTCAGTGAATGAATGTAAAATAAGTTAATTTTAAAAAGACCTCTTGGGGACCAGCAGGATGGCATAATAGTTACTTCGCCGGACTCCCACTTAGTCAACTGCAATTTAAGTCCCAGACCCAGTGGCTTAAACCTCACAGTAGGCATGCTCAAGATGGCAAGAGGAGAATGGAGAAGAAGGGATTGTGATATGGCCATCCCCCGAGGGATAATTTCTTGCTTTTTGTCTCTCTGGCAAGTGCATGTGCCCTATAGCAAAAATCTCTCTCTGAGAAAAAAAAAAAAAATACTCTTTGTGGCAAAGGGAAATCTTTCTCAGTTCTACTTTTCCACAAATTTTAGGATACTACCCTGATCCCCTCAGCAAATGTCCTTGGAAAAAAGCTGAAACGTGTGCAGATTCCCTCCATGACTGGGACTTTTCAAAATTCTGGCCTGTCATGCCAACTACATCTAGTCATAAAAAGTTTATTAAGAGTCAAACTGGCTTTTCTTTACTTCCTTTATGGTGGATTTATTTCTTTTCTATCATGCCCATAGCAATTAGCACAGCTGTGAAATTCTTTTTTCTTAAAAAGGGCTCATTTTTTTCCACATTTAGTTCATTTAGAATACATTGAAACTTTGGGTCTCTGATGAATTTTGAAGCAAAAAAAAAAAAGTACTATTATTTTGTGGTTTGTTCAACTTGTCCTCATTGTTAGGATGAAAACATGTGTCTCTTGCAGCAGTCCTGTTTTTGATACCTTTTCTTCCATTGATTACAAGGCAACTTTAATCTCATTGACTTTTTTTAAACATTTTTTAAATATATTCAATCACATTATTTAGCATACAAGGTGATCATTTCAATATGTGAACACTTCTCCCCAGTCCAGTTGATCAAAATAAATCTCATTGACTTTTTTGACTCTCTCTTTTTGTCTGAATCCTCTTCATTTCAAGCCTTAGAACAGTACAACTTGAGGGATGAAATTTATTTTTGCTATTTTACTGTTCATTTATACTTTTCTCATTAAGAAATGCTTTTCAGGGGCTAGCAGGTGGCATGGTAGTTAAGCGTCCTGAACTCCCACATGGTCAACTGTGGTTTGAGTCCTGGACCTGGAGGCTTGCTTTCTCACTTTCTCTCTCTCTGTCTCTCTCTGGTTAAATTAAAATAAATGAATGAATAAATAAAGTTAAATAAAACAATTATAAAAAAAAGGAAAAAAGAAATGCTTTTCACATGTTCCTAAATAAAAATCTGGACAATCATTCATGGGAAATAAATAAAACCAACAAATAGCTTAAGTCATAGAGTCTCTATTTTGGAAATTGGAAACTTCTAATTCAATATATTAATTGGTATTTTTAAACTTTATTCAAAGTTATAACCCTTTAAAGATACTTCTTTCCCTTTCCCCAAATGGGACATGATTGAAAACAGATTGACTATCTTTAAGGAAATAGTTGTATCTCTCTTTTGCTATCTCTCTTCTCTTATTTCCTCCTACTAATTGCAGTTTGCAAACTTGCCATGGTTGACTTTGGGCAGAAATAGTAGGTGAAAAGGAATGTAAAAGGCTTGATTGGTGCTGTCTTAAGGTTGTTCAGCTATCCAAGGCCTGTAATTTAAAGCTGACTCTCTCCTGAGAAAATTAGTGAGTTTTTTGGAAGTTCTCTTACTGACGCCTCCAACTAGAGTTCTCTCTGCCGTAACATTTCTTGGTCAAGGCAACTTTTTAAATGACAACATACTAAAATTCTTACTGTGAGTTCCATATCTCTTCTTGGGAATCATGTACTCTGGATACACCATCAGAAGGAAATTCAGTTTCCCACCATACTGCTACCACAGGTCAGTTTACCTAGCCTTTTGCTTGATAATTCCCTAGATGTATTGTTGCCAGTTGATAGTTCTCCCAGTCTAAACACAAGGCTTACATACCAAGATCTCTAACATCTCCTTTGAAATTCCTTTGAGACTTGAGTGAGAAGTATGAATCACAAAACCTATTTTTCCTAAAGAAATCCTCATCGTAAATTCTTGTATTGGTCTCTACAGATTCTTTCATATTTTCTTCATGGACATGAGAACTAGCAAAACAATCTCAGACACCTACTTGTAAATTCCTGCCAGATCAGGACCAGCAGGTGACATAATGAACTCCCACATGGTTCACCATGGTTTGAGTATTAGACCTGGCAGCCTAAAACTCACACCACATGCATGCGCATGCGTGCCCAAGATCCCAAGAGGTGAATGGAGAAGAAGGGATTGCAGAGTAGCCATCCCCCTAGGGGGTGATTTCTCTCTTTGTCTTTCTCTCTCTGTCTCTCCAATGAGCACAGGCATTGTATAGCAAAAATCTCTCTCTCTAAAAAAAATAAATAACTCATTTTAATTCAGGTAACTCATTTGTAATTTTTATTCATATTGTACATTAATATTGCTTTGAAAACTTTTATTTAACATCCTTTTTCATATGCCTTTCTCTACTCATTAAATATTGGTATTCTACAAGTTCCTGTCCTTGAGCCAATTACTGCTTCACTCAACATACTCTCCAAGCATTTTTTTTTCTCATGGAAACAATTACATGCACGTGAATTACTTCTAAATCCTTATGTCTAGTTCCATTCCCTCACCTGACTCTCTGACTTCTAATTCCAACTACTTACTAAATGATAGTAATCTAGGGCCACACGGGAACTTTGAATGTAACAAGTCCCAAACAAGCTTGCTATTTTCTGCATTCTCTAACTTACACATCATATACCTGTTCTCCTATCTTCTTGGAATGTTCTTCTCTTTCCCCTCTCATTTCACTTTTTGCTATGCCGTAGAAATCTAAACTTCTAAATTAGATGTTACCTTCTCATTTTCCACACGTAGGAAAACAGGTCATTTTCAGGACCTCTCAGATTTTTCTTTCCTCCATAATGGCATTGCCTTCAATATAGTCACACATGCATCTGTCTCTATCATCATCACTTTAGAGTACCTTAAAGGCAAGGACTATGTCAAACTCACTCCTGTATTGCTAGTGCTCAGGGCAGTCCTGATACATAATACGTTCTCACCAAACATTTATTTTGTGTTAATTTCTGTTTATATACATGACATTTAATTTTTTTTAGAGAATTTTGGCTTAGTGTGCTTGCCTGAGAGAGAGAGAGAGAGACAGCAACAGTAAGACAGAAAGTGAGAAATTGCCACTCCCCCAGGGGGGATGACCATGACTCAATCCCTTCCCCTCCATTCTCTTCCCAGGATCTTGGATATGCATGCACACATGCCCAGTGTGAGTTTTCAAGCCACTGGGTCTGGGATTAAAACCGGGGTCGGCCATGTGGGAGTCCAGTGACATAACCATAATGCTATCTGCTGGTGCCTCATTTAATTTTTGAATAGAAGGAATTAATTTTTCATTATCATAATATATAAACTGCACATTATAGTTTACATATTTATAGAGTACAGTGTGGTTTTAAAAACATGTATAAATTGCATAATAAATCAGAGCAATAAACATATCTACTTTCTTAAACATTTATGATTACTTTGTGTTATGCATACTTGAAATCCACTCTATTAACTATTTTGTAATATACATTGAATTAGAGTTAACCATCATTACTCTTCTATACTATAATACTCTAGAACTCATTTAGCTCATTACTTGTGCTCTTGTATTTGTTAACCAAATTTTCTCCATCCCCTTATCTCCTTCCCCTTTCCTACTTCTGGTTTGTGTCATATCCTCCACTTCTATGCAATTGAATCTCTTTTTGTTGTTTTGGTTTTTTTTAAAAAGGTTTTTGCCTCAGGGTGTGTGTACTTACTAGAGAGAAAGACAGAGACAGTGACAGTCAGAGGGAAAGTGAGAAATCATATCCCAGGGAGGATGGCCATGCCATCTTCCCAGGATCTTAGGCACAAATGCACTCACCTAGCATGATTTTCAAGCCATCAAGTCCAGGATTCGAACTACAGTCAGCTATGTGGGAATCCAGCAACATATCTGCTACACCATCTACTGGTCCTGCAATCAAATCTTTTAGGTTCTGTTGGTGAATAAGAACATATGATGTTTGTCTTTCAGTGCCTGGATTATTTCACTTAGCATTATTTATTTTATTATTTCTTCAAGGCTCATCCATGTTGCCTCAAATGACTGGATGTCATATTTTTTATGGCCGAATAATATTTTATGATGTGTATATGCTATATTGTCTTTATTTATTCTTCAATCATTGAACAATTAAGTTGAATTCATATCTTAAATATTGTGAATAGTGGGGCCAGCAGATGGCATAATGGCTATGACACTGAACTCCCATACAGTCAACCACAATTCAAGTCTCAGTCCTGGTGGCTTAAACTCACACCAGGCATGTGTGCCCAAGATCCCAAGAGGAGAATGGAGGAGAAGGGATTGTGGCATGGCCATCCTCCCTGGGGGATGATTTCTCTCTTTCTGTCTCTCTGTCTTGCTCTGTCTTTCTGGTGAGCACATGTGCCCTATAGCAAAAGCCTCTCAAAAAAAAAGAAAAAAGAAAAAAGAAAAAAAGATTGTGAATAGTGTTATAACAAATAGGGGAATATATATATATTATTCAACAAATGATTTCTTTTTTGTTGGGTATGTATCTGGTGGCAGAATTACTGGATCATATAGCAGATCTTTTTTAGTTTTTTGAGGAGCCTCTATGCTTCCTTACTAATGAATGTACTAATTTACATCTCCTCCAACAGTGAATGAGCATTCTCCCTTCTTCATAAGCAGACCAGTACCAGTTGTTTGTTTTTTGATAATAGCCATTCTATCTGGAGTGAAATGATTCCTTTTTATGGTTTTAATTTGCATCTCCCTGATTGTCAGTGATTTGAGCATTTTATCACGTACTTTTTGCTCACTTAAATGTGTTCCCTCAAAAACTGTTGAGATAAATTTCATATTTTAATTAGATGGTTATTATTATTTTTCTGATAAACTATCTGAGTTCCTCATGCATTTTGGTTATTAATGCCATACTAGACGCATAGCTTCCAAATATTTTTCTACCATTCTGTAGGTTGTCCCTTTAATTTGTTCATTGTTTCCTTTGCTACACATGGTACATGGATGATGGCAGCTGTTTTACTATGCCACTCTTCTACTTTCATATATTTTTAAAATTTTTATAGTAAGGGACCAGCAGATGGTATAATGGTTATGTCACTGGACTCCCACGTAGTTGACCACAGTTTGAGTCTCAGATCTGGTGGTTTAAAACTTCTGCCAGGCACATGTGCATGCATGTTCAAAATCCTGAGAGGAGAATGAAGGAGAAAGGATTGTGATGTGGCCATCCCCCAGGGAGTGATTTCTTGCTTTCTGTCTGTCTCTCTCTCACTCCGTCTGTCTCTTTGATGAGTGCCCATGCCCTATAGCAAAAATCTCTCTAAAATATTTTTATGTAAAACTTCACAAAAAAAGGTAACATTTAAAAACAAAAATGGTAATCTTTAACAACATTTTTTTCAAAGATGTTGGCAGTAAGACTAAAAAGTAAAAATTTCAACAGCAACTATAAAAGGTAGACATCAGTGGAATTAATTCCTCAATGTACCAAATTAAATTACTACCAACCTAGAATTCTACATCTAGCAAAAATATTTTCAACAGATGAGATAAAAATAAATGTATTTTTAAGAACATAGGAATAAAAAATTGATTTAAAGGAAAAAAAAAAGGAAGATATAAAAAGGAATACAAGGCAGCAGCACTATAAAGCAGTGGCTAAATTCAATACAGAAGAAGTTAGGCCCCACATTACTGACCTGAATTTTTAAGTCCTGGCTCTGGCAGCTTACACATCAGGTGCACACATGTGCATACTCAGGAAATTGACAAGATGGAGAACTGAAAAGAGGATTGCTGCATAACCAGGCCCCGTTAGCGAGTGCTTCATTTCTCTCCCTCTCTCTTTCTCTTAATCTCTCATGTGTGTGTGCACATGCCCTCTGAATAAACCAACACAAAAATGATACTATACAGAAATCTGAGATGTAAAAAGGAATGAAAATAAATTGGTAAATACATGAATAAATAAAATTGAATATGATCTGTAATATTGCTTAGTGGTGTTATTAAAATTCTTAACAGCAACAACAAAAAGCTCATAATCCATAATACTTTAAGTAGTATTAAAGTGTTCTAAGGTTCTTGAATTATCTGTAAGATAGGTAAAAAATATTAATTAACTTTAAATTGTAAGGTCTCTAATATAAAAACAGAGTAACTTTGTTTTTAACATCTAAACTTGTAGAGGGGAAAATGATAAAATTTGTTTATCCAAAATCTAGTAGGAAAGGGGGAGGGTACAAAGAACACATATTACAAAGACAAAACAAAATGCTTCATTTAAACCCAGCTGTAGGAATTACATTGGATATAAATGGACACAATATAACAGATATAAGATTGACTTTCAAAACATGCAAACTTACATTTTTTTGTTGAAATTTTTAAAAACAATGTTTAAGAACAGTTTAATACTACTTAAACTCCTCATGGATTATGAGCTTTTTGTTGTTGCTGTCTACAAAGTTTTTAAAAAATTGTTGAAAACTATGAACAAAAGAAAATTCACACAGCTATAATAAATATCAGTAAAATGAATTTTAAATGAAAAGTATAGATAGAGAAAAGGAGAGATATTTTATAAAGAAGAAAGCTAAGCTTAACCAGGAAAATAAAACTATTTTACATGAATATGTGTCTAATAAGTAAATGACCTCTAAATACATGAGGCAAAAATTCACATCTACAAGAATAGATAAAATAAAAAGGTAAGTAAAGAAATATAAATTTTAACAAAATTAAGCTTATAAATATATGTAAAAGATTTCATCCAGTCTTATAGCTACAGAATATATATATTTTTTCAGGTATGCATACAATATTTTTCTTTTTTTTCCCCCTGCTATATGGTATGTGCACTTATACGAAAGAGTGAGAGAGAAAGCAGGAAATCACTCCCCAAGGAAGACAATAATGCTACAATTCCTTCTCCTCCACTCTTGTCTAGGGATTTGGGGTCTGCACAAACATAACATCTAGGGTGTTTTTTGAACCACTGGATCCTAGAGTCAAATTGCAGTCTGCCCCATGCAGTGCCTTTACCTCCATACCACCTGCTGACCTCTGCATAGAATATTTTAAATATAATTGTATACCGGATGATAAAGCAAATATTAGTAAACTTAAAGAAATAAACTTTATAGAGTATGTTCTCTGACCAAATGCAATTAAGCTAAAAATCAATAACAAGAAGATATTGAGAAAGACTTGTTTTTAGAAACTAAGGAATATGCTTCTAAACAGGTCAAAGAATAAAGCATAATAGACATTTTTAAATATTTTTAAATATTTAAAATTGCTTATACTAGAAAAGTAGCAAGTTTTAAAATCAATGAGCAAAGTAGGTTTCAGAAATATTAGATAAATGCCAAAATAAACCCAAATAATATGGAAACAAAAGTAATGTACTATAAGTGCTAAAATTTAATTTTAAAATATAAAAGAAGGGGGAAGGTGCTTTTTATGTACTCTTTTGGAATGATGTCCAAGACATACTGTTCAGCAATAATGGGGCCAGCCCATGGTGTTGTGATTAAGATGGCTGGATTTCACATGGCTAAGAGTGAACTTCAGGTCCCAACCTGGTGGCTTGAGAAACACACAGGTTGCATGGGCATGCATGCCCAAAACTCCAAAAGGAAGGGGAAATAAAGAAGGTATGTTGGCATGACCATTTCCCATGGGGGAGTACTTTCTCACTTTCACTTTCTCTGCCTCCCTCTCTGTCTGATGAGTGCATGCACCTCTGACAAATTAGGAAAATAATGCATGCAGTCTGCAGTCTGCTAACATTTGTGTAAATGTTAGCATACAAACTTGTGTTGGTATGAGACAGAGGGAAGAGATGGAGAGAAAATATAAATAATTTTAGTTGTATATTTATAGCCAGTCTCTGGAAGTACCGACCAATTTTTTTCTTTTGTTCTTTTAAAAAATTATTTATTTAATTTTATTGATTCATTTATTTTAATTTGACCAGAGAGGGATACAGAGAGAGAGAGCAAGAGAAAAAGTGAGAAAGCAAGTCACCAGGTCCAGAACTCAAACTACAGTTGGCCATGTGGGAGTGTCCAGCACCTTAACTGCCATACCACATGCTTGTCCCTCCACCAGTTTTCTTCCAATGAGGAGATTAAGGGTGATGAAGACAATTATAGGACAGGAAAGGAGGAATGTTTTCATTGTTTATACCCTTTATAATTTCCAAGACTTAAAAAAAAAAATGAAAGTTACATTTTTGAAAAGTTTAATAAAAAAAATTTCTTAAAAAATGAGATAAGCTAAGGTCCCCAAAATAAAAAGAACTAAAGAGTAGGCAGACCCAAAATGCTTTACTATAATGTAAGTGAAATTCCAGTTCCTACACATTTATAATATACTAGTATGGCTGGTGATAGAAATGGAGGTAATAATGATGAAGGTAGTGGTGGTGATAGAAGTGTTGGTGGTGGCATTAGAGGTAAAGGTGGTCATGGTGAAGGTGGATATTGAGGAAATGGCAGGCAACAGTGGCAATGGAGGAAGAGATGGTAGAGGTAAAGTGGGTGGTGATGAAGTTGGTGTTGGAGATGATAGTGGTAGTGGTGGTTTATCAGGGATTATGATAATAAAGCTCTTGTAATTACTGCAATAAGCTATGGATGTACTATTTGCTAAGCTTCCTAGTAAAAGATAAGCTTTATTTATCAGTCTGAGCCAAAATTCTACCACATTACTTCAGTTAAGGTCGTCATGTTTTCTCCTTTCTTTCTTTTGCCCTCTTTTATTAAAAATTTATGCAAATATTTTTATTGCAATAGGAAACACACTCAAGCGAGATCTACCTTCTTAGCACACTTCTAAGTGTAAAGTATTGTCAACTACAAGCACAATGTTGTACAGCAGATGTGAAGAGTTATTTTCATTTTGTATAACTAAAACTTTAGACACATTGAACAACAACTATATCCATCTTTCCCCAACTCCTGGCAACCACCATTCCAGTTTCTTCATCTACAAGTTCTATTTTAGAGGGACTATGCAGTACTTATTTTGACCAGCTTATTTCAATTGGCATACTATCCTCAAGGTTCATTCATATTGTTCCATATGACAAAATTTATTTCT
Organism: Tupaia belangeri chinensis; assembly: GCF_000334495.1. Taxonomy (NCBI): domain Eukaryota; kingdom Metazoa; phylum Chordata; class Mammalia; order Scandentia; family Tupaiidae; genus Tupaia; species Tupaia belangeri. The sequence continues at coordinate 7,471,887 of NW_006160147.1, forward strand.
TTTTGAAAGCTGAGTAATATTCCATTGTATGTATATACTACATTTTCCTTATCCTTTAATCTGTTCATGGACATTTCAGTTGCTTCCACATCTTGGTTATTATGAATAATGCTGCATTTAACATGGCAGTGTAAATATATCTCTGAGATCCTGATTTTAATTCTTTTAACAAATACCTACAAGTGGAATGCTGGATCATATGGTAGTTACATTTCTAATTTTTGAGGAACCTTTGTATTGTTTTCTATTATGATAGCACCATTTTACATTCCCACCAATAGTGCACAAGTGTTCAAATTTCTTCACATCCTTCCCAAAACTTGCTATTTTTTCCCAATAATTGTCATCCTAACACATGCGAGTTGCTATCTCATAGTGGTTTTGATTTATACTTCTCTAATGATTAGTGAGCTGTGCATCTTTTCATATACTTGTTGGCCATTTGAATGTCTTCCCTAGAAGAATACCGATTTAAGTATTTTTTTAAGAATTATTTTTATTTTTTTAATTGACCATAGAGACAGAGAGAGAGAGAGAAGGAAAGTAAGAAACTCAAAGCCTTGAACCACAGTCAGCCATGTAGGAGAGTCCAGCACCTTAACCACTATGCCACCTGCCCCTCTATTTAAGTCGTATGTCCATTTTTTAAAATTATTTGAATTTGTTCCTTTTTAGTATTTTTGTTTTTGTTTTACTATTGAGTTGTAGGAATTCCTTATATATTTTGATTATCAACCCCTTATTGGAAGTATAGTTCGCAAAAATTTCTCCCACTTCATAGATTGTCTTTTCTTTCTGTTGATTGTTTCCTTTGGTGTGCAGAATTTACTTATATCCACAAAATTCAGTTCCCTCATTAGTTCCCAGCTGGGATTATATTGATTGTCAGAGGACTAAAGAATAACTAATCACATGGGAATTGTTCATATAACGTGTTTGAGAAGATGTAAGCTATAAGATATGACTTGTGATTGTTATTTGGAACATAGAATCCTAGAGCAGTTTCCAAAAGGGCACTTAGTCATTTTGTGCTTTGAGAAACATCTGCTATGTGTTCAAAAAAGTTCATATACCTTGTGCTTGAAGGAAATCTGAGAATGGGTGTTTGAAGGTTAAGGGCACATGCCTGAGTGATTCTGTAGTGAGGGCATGATGACTAAATTGTCATGGGGAGATATATTTTGCAACCTCAGGAGAAAAGCCAAGAATCTTGCATAAACTCCAGGGGTTTTACTATTTCTTCTACCCCTCAGAAGTCCATTGGCTGCAGGTCAGAGGTGAGATGACTGAGAATTTGCATCCCCAGAGAAGAGATTGCCCCCTGAAGAGAATGTTATTCCTATATCATCAGCTTGCAGCTTCAATTTTCCTCTAATCATGCCCCTTAGTTGGTCCAAGCAGAGGGGGCTGATTGCTCAAAGGCTTTTAAAAGGGTGGTTGAAAAGCAGAATCCTTAGAGCAACATTTTACCCCCATTTAATCAATCGCTTTCCTCTCTACACTTCTCCAAATCCCATTTAGGCTACAACATGGAGGCTTTCTTGTTATATCTCTGAGTTGTCCAGTATATTCAAAATTTTCTCAAAATTAAATTGTCTTAATTCACTTTAAAGAGGAATACAGAGACTGCATTCCGAATAATGGTGTCAAGGGAGATGTGCAGCTATAGCATTAGACAAACCGTGAGAAGAGAAAGGAGAGAAAGAAAGGGAAGAAATGTAAAGAATGCAAGGAAGGAAGTGAGAGGGACAGGACACAGAAAAGTAATGTCCCAAAGGTCTGGGATTCAACACCTTATAAAAATATTGACCAAGGAAATATTTTCTGCTCCTCACTAATTTGGAGACAATATGAGAAAAGCAAAATTGAAGAAGTTTTCTCTACACAGAACTAAGTTCTATTCAGAGTAATGGTAAATGACACTTCTTGCTTCAGAAAGATTTGTTATTATTAATAAAATAACTGTATTCCAACTTATTTCAGATCCCTTCCTTAATATCATAAAACTCCCTGAAATTGGCTTCTTTCTTTTTGATACATTCTGTATCCTTTCCATTCCCTTGCATTATAATACTAGACTAACAGTACTATAATTTCTCCCCCCCCATAGAAATATACTATCTCCCATCTCCAAAAAATAGAATAATGTGATTATTGAGTAGATTTCAGTACTTTGTGCTTCATCTTTTCTTACTATAACTAGACAGCCCTTTTTCACTCTGATGAGAACTGAAACATTTGAACAATCATTGTCCTACAGAGGAGCTGATCTTGGAGCAATAGTGCTTTGTACCACTCTATCCCCTTTGGGAGCAAGATCGTTTTGAAAATAATGACTTCTCCAGCAGTTTATTACCAGCCTGGAGTCATTTTCACACCTCAGAAGTGAAGGCTTAATGAGCAGAGAAATTAAAGAGTAAAACTCTGCTAGTGTCTTCTTAAATGGCAGCGTTTTTGGCAGCTTGGTAGAAGATGCACTTCCAAAGAGGAGCTGCATCACATTCATCTTGTTCTCCAAATGACCTTTAGGTAATGAACCTCCAAGTTTCCTCCTTGCCATTCTACAACTCCTCCTCCTTTTCCTTCCTGGAGGATATGTCTGAATGGATGATCAGGTGGTAAGTAGTGGAGTCATGTTAGCAGAGTGAATTCACCTAGCACAATGATGAAAACACAATATTTGCTCAATAAAAATATCTCTGATTGTGTAGTGGTCTCACAACCCCCCAACCTCTCACCACCACAGCAAATTTTGTGGTGTTGCAAATTCCTAGGCATCTTTTAGGAACACATTTAGATATAATTTGTTTTTCTTTTTTTAAGAATATTTTATTTAACTTCATTTATTTTTATTTATTTATTTTAATGTGACCAGAGAGAGAGAGAAAGTGAGAAATCAAGCCTCCAGGTCCAGAACTCGAACTGTGGTCAGCCATGTGGGAGTCCCGCACCCCTAGTCAGCACCTACTTGTTGGCCCCCAGATATTATTTATCTTTATATCTCTACCAGTTTGTTGCTCTCTCCTCAGTGCTCTCAGGCTGCTAGGATCTATGTCTATTGTTTCGCACATAGTATTTTAATTATTATGGTTCCTATGGTTAATGTATATATCTGTATCTGTCTTTTCAGTTAGCCCTTGGTTTCTGCAAGGACAGTCAACAAGCAGTGTTTATTTTTATTATCCTGATGCCTATTATAGTGCTTAGCAAAAGAAAGAGCTTAGTAAATATTTGGTGAGTGAATAAATAATAGGATGATTACAATGATTCTTTTTAAATGAATAATAGCATCACAGAGCATATCTGTTGATTCAGAAATAGAGCAATTGGCCCAGACAGAGTAATGCATGCTAGTAGACCCTGCTACACAGCAAGCAAGGCCACAAGAAGCCCAAGTTTGATTCCAGTCTACCCTAAAGACCAGGAGAAACTGCATGCTGAGTAGTCCCAGCTACTCAGGAGGCTGAGGCAGGAAGATCATGGTATGGCCAACATAGCAAGAGAAATCAAAGGGTAATACTACCAAGAGAGCTTGGGGATGTTGAGATCACTTCACAATGATCAGCACCTAATGCTATTAATAGACATGAAAAGCATTTTTAACCATCTCCAAGTTCCACATGTTGTTTGTTGAGTAGAACTTATTGTTATCAGAGGTAGGAGATTCACTCCTCCTCTGCAGAAGATATGAGAGATGAGGTAATTTGCTTTAGAAAAGCCAGTGGAATTAAGCTGGTGTTTACTGCTTCATAAAGAAATAGTGGACAAATTACCTAGCTAGACCATATTGGGTAGAATTGTTAGTTAAAAGTGACAACCAGGCCTGTAATTTACACTGCACTTTGGAAATTTAAGCTGGGAGGCTCAGAGCTCTCAATTGTGCATTGTAAAGCTTCCTTTGTACTTCTGACTCATTTTGCGCTGGGAATCATTTAGCCATTGACTTTAACTGCTAATACAGTTCCATCAAATACCAAGTATAAATCAAAATTACTGGATCATTCAAAATCTGTCCTCAGAGTTGTTTATATGTATTTTTTCCACCATCACTTCAGTATAGTTACAAGAGAAGCTGCTAAATTATGATATATTGTATATGCCTTGTTGCCATCTTGCAAGAGCCTCTTGCAAATAAGATGTAATCCATGACAAATTATTCTTCTAGTTATACAAAACATAAATAATGATAATAAAAAGGGAATCAAACTGATGAAAGATGGAGAAGAGATAGGGGAGAGATGTTTCAAATAAATAGCTCTAGTTCAGTATTGGCTGTCCAAAACAGGTGAGAAGATAAAGGAGGAATTTTAAAACTAACTTCACCACACAGGGGCCTAAATTTCTTTCTGTCTAGTTTAGCCTATTAGAGAATGATAGAAGACTCTCACTGGTCACATACATAACCTTTTGTTTGAAGCTGGCTCAACTCTTGCTCAGTCTTGGATATAGAATCTACATGCATCATTTGTAAAATCATTCCACCCAGAGAAATATTTGGTGTGGACAAGTCATCATGGATCACAAAGATAACAGTGGGAGAGGCTCAATTTGGTGATTCCAAGTTCCCTAATATCCATACTAGTCCAAAAGCCCCAGATGGCAAAAAAAAAAAAAAAAAAAAAAAAAATACTCAATTTGAGCAAATTGGCCATTCTGTCTGAAACTTTATTTTTTGACTTTTAAAACTGTAGTTCAAGCAATAGATAGATAAATAAAGTAATTAACATTAGATTTATTCATGTTCAAGTAAGAAAATTATGGTAATAAGAAATTGCCAACAGGGACTAGCAGATGACATAATGATTACATCACTGTACTCCCATGTAGTTGACCGCTGTTTAAGTGCTGGACCAGGTGGCTTAAAACTCACACCAGGTGCATGTGCATGTGAGCCCAAAATTCCAAGAGTGATATGGAGGAGAAGGTATTGCAGTGTGGCCATCTCCCCTAGAAGGTGATTTCTTGCTTTCTGTCTCTGTTTCTCTCTGTCTCTCCAGCAAGTGCACACACCCTGTAGCAAAAATCTCTCTATAATAAAAAAAAAGAAAAGAAAAAATAATAAATTGCCAACATAGGCATGCCTGGAAAATTGTGAAATCTACCTATAACCGTTATCAATGTCTTATTAATTGAAGATCCAACCACTGCCCTCTACTTAAAGCATTATTTTCTCCCCATGTGCCACAGGTATATTTTGCAGATCTGTGTGATGCTGGAAGACATGAAGAAAGAAACAAAAAAATAACGAGAAGAAAAGAACAATCTACCTCAAGTCATCATGGTCATTAATCTTAGCATTAGCACACACCTACACACAAAAAAGATTTGAGGATGGGCATTTAACAAATCATGCTTTTCCCTGATTTGTATTACAATACAAACATAAAGCTGATAGATGAGGCACTAACTGAACTCTCTAATAGTAGTAAGAACAAAGACTACTAAAATGATGTCATAATAATAAGACATATTTGTTCAGATTCCAAAACTCAGAGGTGTCATTTTTTTTCTTTTAAGAGATTTTGGAAACTGTTATGAGTCTTGTAAATTTGGATTGTCACTGCTGTATCCTCCTAGGCATCAATAATCAGCCGCTATCGCAGGATGTTGGCTCTCCAGGGCCCCAGATCAAATCAGAAAAGCAGTTTAGAAACCTAAAGACAGAGAAGAGCCTTTGCAATTAAGAGTGTTCTGCCCATTTATAGAATCAAATTTTCCAGGAACACAGCTTAGTATAAGCCACGTTTCATGAACATTTCAACATAATATAACAAACACAAGTGTTTCAATGAAGCAGATAGCAGAGTAATTTGTACTAGCAGATGGTTCACCCTGGGATCAGAGCAATTATCTTCTTACTCTACACACAGGGGTAGCCAAAGATTCAACAGTTGACTATTCAAAACAACTTAGCAATACAAGTAAAATCTCTGAAATATTAAAAAGAACAGGGCTTGCATCCTTTCCTCTCCACAAGCAAGTTTTGGAGAATGTATAGAAGAATAAAAGATGATTTTCCAGCTGTTATGCATGGTCACCGTGCCATGTAATCTCAGAGAACCGGACCCAGAAGATGTCAGGACTGGGCAAACTCTTCACCAGTATGCACCTCTGGAGGACATGGGGCTCTGTTCTGTGACCGTTGCCTAGGAAAACAGTTGCTGGCTCTTACCTCTCCACTACATCCTCCTGAATCTATGAACAGATCAACCTGCCCTAGCTGGAACAAACCAACAAATACGAACACAAAGTTTGTACTTTAGATGGGGAAGAGATATAAATTTTTATAACATTTCTTTCCTTTTTTTTTTTTTTATTTTGAAGAGGTTTTTGCTATAGGGTGTGTGAGCTCGCCAGAGAAACAGAGACACAGAGAGACAGAAAGCAAGAAATCACACACACACACACACACACCCAGGGCGGATGGCCACACTGCAATCCTTTCTCCTCCATTCTCCTCTCCAGGTCTTGGTCACACACACACACGTGCCCGGTGTGAGTTTAAGCACCGGGTCTGGGACTCAAACCGCAGTTGACTACATGGGAGTCCAGCAACATAGCCATTACGCTAACTGCTGGTCCTAAATTTTTATATTATTTCTGATCCATAACAACAGACTATGGAGCTGGCATACTCAAACATTGATTGGTGCTCAATATTTATATGTTTACTGTGAAGAAAATGGTTAAATAAAGAAAACACAGATACGTAACCTTTGTATATATATAAAAGATTAGCTCAAGTCACCTAAGTTATAAATACTTTTATCAGGTCCCATGAGTTGTGGTACAAACACCCTAAAATGTTGGATAGCTGTCTGACTTTGTCAGCGGTAATTATAAATATGAAAGCAAAATGTGAAAGTGAAATGTACTATGTATGGGTAACTTCTGTATATGTAAGTAAAACAAAAAAATGAAACAAATTAAAGATGATTAGCAATGGAAACAAAAGGAGCATGACACTTAAAATGTTAGCCTGTTTTACCCAGCAGGTGGTATGGAAGTTAAGGTGGCTGGAGTGGTTTGAGTGCCAGACCTGGTGACTTGAAACTCACACCCAGCATGGGTGCATGCATGCCCAAAATCCCTAGAGGAGACTGGAAGAGAAGGGATTGCGGTGTGGCCATCTTCCCCAGGGGTGATTTCTCACTTTATATGTCTCTCTCTTTCTGGTGAACACACTTGCCCTATAGCAAAAATCTCTCAAAGGAAAACAAGAAAGGAAGAAAAAGAAAAAGAAAAAATGAGAAAGAGAAGGAAAGAAAGAAAGAAAAAGAAAGAAAGAGAGAGAGAAAGAGAAAGAAAGAAAGAAAGAAAGAAAGAAAGAGGAAGGAAGGAAGGAAGGAAAGAAGGAAGGAAGGAAGGAAGGAAGGAAGGAAGAAAGGAAGAAAGAAAGAAAGAAAGAAAGAAAGAAAGAGGAAGGAAGGAAGGAAGGAAAGAAGGAAGGAAGGAAGGAAGGAAGGAAGGAAGAAAGGAAGAAAGAAAGAAAGAAAGAAAGAAAGAAAGAAAAGAAAGAAAAGAAAGAGAAAGAAAGAAAAAAGGAACATCATGCCAAGCCGCTGGGCTTGTGCTCAAAATCTGTAGAGGGAGAAGAGACTGTGACATAGCCATTCCCAGTCTCTGGGGAGCACACAAGACTCTAACAAAACTAGGAAAAAAAATTTTTTTTAATTAAAAAAAAAGTTAGGTTTCCTAGATTATTCATGAGTCTCTTAGAATAAAACCAGAAATTAGACATCTTGACTTCCTTCATCCACACAGAAAATGAATGAGATGGTCACTTTGGAGCAGAGAGAAAAGCCATGGCAGAATTAGAAAGCAAAACAGGCTCTCCTGAAATCTTTACATATTTTTTCCCCTGAAATCTTGAGCTTTTTCTTCAGCAAGGTGTTTGGACTCAATGACTCCAAAAGTCTCTAAGTCACTACCAGGTATGGCTTCTACCCTGAGATGAACAAAGTAGCTTTATGTGCCCCATGGTTGACTGACAATGTTGTAAGTGCATTCTCTGTTTAGGAGGAAGGCATCAGAGATACATAAGGAAAAGTTTATACGGAGACAAAACAGGGCTTGGCATGAGAACTCCCTGAGTCTTAGAGACTGAGTTAATTTTACACCTCAGACAGGATGACAAGATAGTTTATGTCAACTTGCAGATCAATTTGAGCATCGATGAGATTTCCCTGTCTGTCCTGGTGCCATTGAGAGAAAAAAAAAAGAATGGAGTTAAAAATAAATAATTTTTAAAATTATTTATTTTACTATTATTATTGTTGATGTTTTTTAACATGCTATAGGACACAGGCACTCACCAGAGAGAGAGAAAAAGAGGGAGAGGGAAAGTGAGAAAGCAAGCTTCCATGTCCGAGACTTGAACCATAGTCAGTCATCTGGGAGTTCAGCACCTTAACCACCATGCCACTTACTGGCCCCCAAAATAAATAATTTTTAAGAAATATTTATAGGGGCTAACAGGTAGCATCATGGTTAAGGGCACTGGAGTCCCACATGGCCAACCGCAGTTTGAATTCCAGACTGGCGGCGTGGTTTCACCTTCCTTCTCTCTCTCTCACTCTGTCCCTCTATGGTCAAATTAAAATAAATGAATAAATAAATAAAATTAAGTTCAATAAAAGAATTCTTTAAAAAAAAAAAGAAATACTTGTACAAAAAGTGCCAAGCATTGTGCAATTACTCTGAAAAGAATTTTTTATATTTATTTGTTTCTTCCATGGAAGAGACAGAGAAATGGGCACCCCTGACACAGTCTTCACACTATCATCTGCCCCCAGCCAGCCAGGATCACAGGCTCACTGTGCATGCCTGGTGTATACACAGAAACATCAGGACACAAACGCAACGCTTCCCATGTGGCTTTGGCATTAGGAAGTGGTGTGGTTCTTCTATGCCACCACAGCTGCAAGAAGATATTTAACTGAATCCTCTGTGAGCTAGGTCCTATCATTCCTACTTCCATATGAGAAAACTGAAGGTGTTATTTTATCCTTTGAATCCCAGACCAATAGAATATCCTTTTAATGTATTTTTATTATCTGAATCAAAGACCATTCTGTCACTATCGGACAACTGAAAGATCTTTTTGTATTTTTACTATTAACTTTTAGTAAGTTATACTAATTTAACCTGAAATTATTGGGACAAGGAAAAAGCACATACTCAGATGTAAGTAAAGTCATTGGATGAAGTGAAGAAAAAGAAAAGAGTAATCCAAGCACCTTTGGAGAGTATATTTAACTGGTAAATCGAGTTTGCTGCCTAGATGATAAGCTTTTCTACCTTATCTGTTTTAATGACATCAATAAAGACAACATCATCAGCGATGACAAAATACATTCGTAGCAGACGTGTGTGCTATGTGACAGTCACTGTCCTAAGTGCTCAACCTATGTCATTTCACAAACTAACTCATTCACAAGAATTACTGACGTGCTCTCATACAATTATCATTTTTATATTCTTTTCATTTATCTGGATAGCCACAGCTGTAAAGAATTTACCTACCATCAAATATCAGTAATTTTTTTTAGAACAAACATATTAATGGTTACAGATTCCAGAATGCAATTTTCAAACATTCTGCACGTTAGAATTCTACGTTCTCTGGCTGGCAACAGAGGGACAGTGGCAAAGCAATACTCTGTGATGCTGAACCCCCAAGGAAGGGTCCTAGGGCCATGATCAGAGGGTTTCCTGGACATGTTGGAAGTGCACGCCCATGCCTGTGATCCAGGCTGGCAGAGGCTGGAGATGGGTCATGGCATAAAGACACTGAGGCAGGTGTCTGTCTCTTGCTCTTGACGTCTCTGTGTCTAACTCACTCCCCATCTCTCTCTAGTATGGGAAAAAATTATAGTAAAATTTAAAATTCATTTTCTTACATTTATTTATCTTCTTATTTGCTGTGATTTTCACGTCACTGAATCTGGATCTCAAACCACATTTGGCCAAGTAGGAATACAACACCCTAACCTCCATGCCACCTGCTGGTCTCAAAAAATTATTATAAGAATCTTTAAACTAAATTGTTCTTTTTTTTTTTAATCTATATTTTCTTTTCTTAACCACGTTAAAAAAAGAGAAGCGTTATTTTTTTCTTTATGTTTCTATTGAGTTAGAGATAAATGAATCACTTTAGAGCCCAAAACCAGAAATTTTGAGTTTGAGTCTCTTCTGCTTTCTGCTATTAAATTACATCATTTAGGGAAATTTCTGTACTGTACCTAGCCTGAAATGGCTCAGGTGGCCCTGATATAGGATAAAATAATGTCATCTTACTAAACGATTTCAGAAGTATTAGGCAGGGGCCAGCAAGTGGCATGGTGGTTGGGCAGTGGACTCCCTCATGGCTGACCGTGGTTTAAGTCCTGGACCTGGTGGCTTACTTTCTCTCTTTCTCTATCTCACTCTGTCTCTCTCTGGTGAAATATAAATAAATAAATAAATAAATAAAGTTAAATAAAACAATTCTTTAAAAAAAAAAAGGATTATGCATTAGATTTTCTTGCCAGCTCATTAACCTTCTTTCTCATAATAGTATTATTGTTGCTAAAAAGTACAACAGATGCATAACAGCTGGCTCAGGAACTTCAGTGTCTCAGCATTTTTTGGCTCCACAATCAACGTTTCTCCCCAAATACCAATCCTAGTTCGTTAGCATAGTTCTGGGGTTTGACATCTTAAATGTGCTACTTAGTTATCAATTTTCAAATTACAATTTCGCACAATAGGGTGGTGGACAGGTAGGTACTTAAGAGTTCAACATTGTTTTATTTTCCATTAGCATAACTTGTAGGTTGCAGGACTTTCCCTAATTAGTAAGCCTACAGAGAATCATTTCTTTCCTAAGTTTTACCCAACAGTTTAACTTTTTATGGTTGAGTTATAAAACCCTTGAACAGAATTTTATAATAGGAAGTGACAAATCCAAGCTGCATTTCAATTGTCTGCCTTTAATAAATACATGCTACTTTCCTGCAAACCCTGATATTTTCTTCCCATGGCCCAAGGTCAATCAAGAGGGAGAAAGGACGATAATTAAAAAGAGACTGTTAGTAAATTAGCGTGCTAAAGAACAGTTATAAAGGAAGTGCACATATCTCTGAGAAGCAGCATTAAGTTAAAACCCTACTTCTTTATAGAATTTTTTATTTAGTATTAGTGTTAGTATTTTTAATTTGACCATGAAGAGAAAGGGAATGTGAGAAAGTATGCCACTGGGTCTGGGACTCGAACTAACCACCACCTCAGCTGCCTGCCCCAAATGGGGCTTCAGAATCCTCCTTTAAAAAAAGAAATTATTTATTTATTATTATTATTTTTCAATTTTGACCAGAGAGAGAAAACCATCAGGTCTGGAAACTCGATCTGCAATCAGCCATCTGAGAATCCAGTAGCTTTAACCACCACACCACCTGCTGGCCCCCAGAGTCCTACTTTTAAGCATATGCTTTCATGGTGTTTACTGATCTTCCCTCATGTCTCTCCCACCTCTGAAGTCAAGGTAGCCTTTCCAGAAAGAACCATGGACAGGGACACACAGCACTGTTCCCTTATGCAAGGGGCAAACGCCTTCCTGCACAAGACAGAATTAGATACTGAGTTTTGAATGACAATTACATGCATTCATCTTCATTTGCGGGGGAGGGGCATCTGTTTTTTTTTCATGCTGCTGGGATTTCAAAACTCAGTGAAGATCAATATAGCCCAGGATGCTCGAAGCCTTCAGGCAGACCAAAGACAAATGTGTCTGTCCAAGAATCAAAAATACACTATGCCACCAGATTTGCTAATAATTACGTTGTCTTTAATTCAATAACTTGTATTTTAGGGACAGAGTCACAGGAGTCATCAGCATTAGGTTTTTGCCTTGTTCCCTCAGGGCAGTTGGTAACACTCAGACCAGTGTCATTGAGTTCTATTTAATAATTGGATCTGTTTCCATCTCAAAAACTGTTTGGAGTACTAGAGCAAGAATGTTCAGTAGGGCCAGGCTGTAAACTGGAAGGAGAAATAAAGGGACAGGAGCTGAAATGTGCTAAGCAGACAAGTCAGTAGATTAAATGTAGACTTTTCGTTACGAGAGAACTTGGCATGGATATGCAATTCTCGAGCAAAGTTACATTGAGATGGAGAGAAATATAAAAACATAGATATGGATATATAGAGGTTATTATCTTTATGTCAAATAGAAAATCTTAATGGATGTGAGAATGAGTCCAGGAAACGGTGTAAAGAGTATACTTTTTGCTTTAAGATTTTATTTCTTTATGCCTAGCTATAAAATTCTGCCTCTAATCATCTTCTAATTTTGAGAAATAGATTGCAAGTTTATGCTTGTTAGGTAGAGGTAAGTGAGGCATTGTAACTGTAAGATATTTATTTGGAAATCACTGTTATTATCGTCATAACGTTTGCATTTTTTTTCTCCCAAAATCAAAGAACATTCATTCGAATGTTCCTGATTGCACCAAGTAAAGCAATTCATCTGCTTTGCTCACTGCTGAATCTCTACCACATAAATGAGTATCTGGCAGATGCTCAATACATATTCGTTAAGTAAAGGAACATATCTGACTTTTGCCTTTCAAAATTATACTCACTCTTCACTTGCTCTTTCACTAAGCTCTCTCTGACCACCTCCATCTCTGCTGAAAGTGATTTGTCTTCTCTTCAAACCTCTACAGTTCCATGTGTGTGCCTTCCTTGTAGTGATTAGATTATTCCGTCTTGGAACAAAGGAAGTTGTGTCAGTTTCTTAATTCTGTTACTTGAATACAGTCACAGAGAATGTACGATGTGATGCTCAGTGACTATTTTTTTCAATGGGATGTAAATATCGGCCTCAATTCTCTGCAATGACTAGACTCCTCAGAGAATTCCTAGTCAACAGCTCTCTTTTTGCTTTAGGAGAGCTTTTTTCTAGAATGGTTCAGGGCTCTGTCATCATTTTTTTTTTTGGAGGTTTTTGCTATAGGGTGCGTGCGCTCGCCAGACAGAGAGAGAGAGAGATAGAAAGCAGGAAATCACCCCCCAGGGGGAGATGGCCACGCCGCAATCCCTTCTCCTCCATTCTCCTCTCGGGATCTTGGGCACGCACGCACACGCGCCCAGCATGAGTTTAAGTCACCGGGTCCGGGATTCAAACTGCGGTCGACTACGTGGGAATCCAGCGACATAGCCATTATGCCAACTGCTGGTCCCTGTCATCATTTTTCAAACTAAATAATAATAATAGACAGAATGTACTATCAAGTACTGAGTTGTTTTAATTTAATTTATCAAGTTTTATTTCACACTAAGGACTATTATTGTTCCCATTTTACAATGGACAAAACTGAGCCACAGAGAAGATTGATCAAACTTGTGCTCTATAATAGAGCTTGCATATAGCAAGGCAAGACAAAGTAAAAAAAAAAAAAAAAGAAGAACTTTAAAATCAGTATCATGGGACCAGCAGATGGTGCAGATGGTATAATATAGTCGACCGCTGTTTGAGCCCCAAACTTGGAGGCTTAAACTCATACCAGGCGCATATGTGTGCATGCCCAAGATCCCAAGAAGAGAAAGGAGGAGAAGGGATTGCAACGTGGCCATCCTCCCTGGGTGGGGGAGTGGTGATTTCTCACTTTCTGTCTCTCTGTCTCTTTCTGGCAAGTGCACATGCCCTATAGCAAAAACCTCTCAAAAAAAAGAAAAAAAAGAAAAGAAAAGAAAAGGGAAGAAAAGAAATCAGCATCTAAACACAACACAACAACAACAACAACAACTCAGCAGAATAAAGGAACATGTTAAAACCTTAAATTGCCAAGGTTATAAATCAAATGTATTTAGATTTGTCTAGTTTCCAAACTCTCATTGCTCAGAACACTTTTTGAACACAAGAATAATTTTTTTTTAGTCAATTTGATTTACTCCGATAATTTCATCATAACAAAAGAGGAAAGGCTGCCTTGTGTAATTTCACAATTAAACGATATTATTCGCTCTTCACACTATTTTTTTTTCTTTTTTGGAGAGGTTTTTTCTATAGGGCACATGTGCTCACCAGAAAGACAGAGACAGACAGAAAGAGAGAAATCACCCCCAGGGGGGATGGCCATGCAGCAATCCCTCCTCCTCCATTCTCCTCTCAGGATCTTGGGCACGCACGCACACGCGCCTGGCGTGAGTTTAAGCTACCGGGTCCAGGACTCGAACCATGGTTGACTACATGGGAGTCCAGTGGCATAACCATTACGCTAACTGCTGGTCCCTTCACACTATTTTTTTAATTGTTCATACATACACATGCACATTCATCTCATGTGATCCACAAAATATTGCCCACTGCCACCTGATGGAAGTTATGATTTCCAATGGAGAAAAGAACTAGAGAAAAAAATCTTAAAAGCCTTCTGAAATGAGATCTTTATTTACAAAGTTACATTGCTGAATGACTATTACAGATTTGTACACAGTGTATTTGGAGGCTTACATGCATTTCTTGGGTCTGCCTTTGATCCCTCTTTTCATAAAATGTATGCACTTATTCTCTGCTTACTTTGGGATTTCAATTCTGCCTTGGAGACACAGTCTTGATAGTCTGAGTCATTGGTCCTGTTCTCAATAAAGTACAGAAGATGGATAGCTCTAGCACTTTCCTTCAACTCTTATAAATCTAATAAATGGTTTCATCCATATTGCCTCTCTTAGAATCCTTCACATTGCCTTGGTTGGTTTTTGTTACAGATAAGAAAAGGGAATGTTTGCCAACCTTGATATTGATGAGACTGAAATAGCGACTCTAATAATTCTACATCTATGCAACTTTATTCTTATTGTTCAACGAGCAATGAGTGGCATTCCCTAAGTGAAAAACAATGTGGCTGAAGCAATAAAGAATCTGATATTGCTGGGTCATTTTGTGCCTTAGTTATGTCAGGCCAGGAAATTCATGGGGGCTCCTGAGCATTAGAAATGAGTTCCTGGCAACTGCCACTGAACACTGGGAGCAGCTATTCACTCCAGACAGTCAGATGAGGATATTAGACAAATTTTCTGAACTTGTCCAATTTCTTTGTTGCAAAACAGGGAAATTGCTTCATCAGAATGAACTTCCTATGAATAGTCAAGTTTCTAAAATTAGGAAATACAATATGCATTCACAGAAAAAAAAAATCACAGAAACCAGATCCTAGCAAGAAATATTTTATTTGCTTTATCCCAAATCTTACTTATTTTATATTTTGTTTAAGCATATGCTTTAAAACTAATTTCCTCCCCCGCTTTGTCCATCAGGACTCTTTGCAGATGCAATTACGAATTTTCAGCCCACTAAATTGAGTTAGGCTTTTAGATGTGAAAGTTTTTGTTTTAGTTTTTTATTAAAGGCATGTGAGAACAAAACAAAAAGAAAATAAAATGAAGCTACTTATTATCCTGCCCTGGTTGGTCTTTAATTATAATGAGATAATTTACAAACTGAATCATGCTGAAAGATGCAATCTTGCCATGAGTTTAATAGAACTCTCATCACTAATATGGTCGCTTTATTGATATCTTTCTTGATCATGTTCTCTGAGATTTCTAAAGCCCTCGGGAATATTTTTCTAGCCAATATGTTAAAAAATAAAATAATCTAGGGGCTGGATGGTGGTGTTATGGGATGGGGGAGCTGAGCTGCATTGTGTGAATTACTCAGTTCTTTGGATCCAGAACTCTAAGATTAAAGACCTGCCCTACGATGCAGGGAAAAGTCACAAACACAAGTAAACTAGGAAAAGAGAAGTTTTTGAGAGGAAAGTGAAGATTTTGAACAGAAAAGAAAGCACTTCCGTGCCAGAAAGGCATGCAGGCAGGCAGCTGCCAGAGAAAGACATCCGCAACTGAGAATGAGGTTGGGTGTTCCCTTGATTTGGGGATCTTGTCTTATATATGTAGGAGGGGAGGTATGTCATTGTGGCTGCCTCCATTGTTTGAATTCTTGGGCTTCCATTTGTAATTGCATACTTCTCCCTCAGGTCAGGAATCTTGATTACACAATTACACATGCCTTGCAGACTGAAGGTATGAGCATCTGCACAGGGACTGCTCCATCCCTACCAATTTGTTGCCCCCAGTGGGAACTAGGATGTTGACAAAGCATCTCAGTGAGATAACTTTTCCTCTCTGGGCACCAGGGGTTCTAGCTGTAGAGTCTAGCTGCCATACCTGCTAACTGATTGATGCGTCAGATGTTCCCTTTGTTGCCATATTGAAACTCCCTGCTCATAATAGCTACCTGTAACAGTGGCACAGTGGTGGTACAGCTAGGCCCAGAAAAGAAAGGTCCTAAGTTTGCATCCTGGGATTTCCCCACCACGCCCCCAAGCACATGGAGCATATACGCCCATGACATTGGCTGGCTAAGAATGAGAGTGGATAGCTGCATGAGGACCCTATTGACAGTGCCTGTCTTTATGTCTCCCTGAGTCTTTCATGGAAGAAATACATAAATACACTTTAAAAATCAAAATAAGCCTTACCAGAGTCTACTGGCACAGCACAAGTGAGGCCAATGTTTTCAGTTGTATCAAATTATCAGATCACAAAACCCCTTTAAGGTAGCACAGTATATACTGTCTGCCACTTGGTTTCCCACTGACAACAGTAGTGTAGGCCCAACTGTTTCCAGCAGTTGTTCAGTGTAGAATTGCCTGAGCGGAATCACCTTCCAGGAGACGGTGGTCTCAGAAACAATGGAAGACAATCACCATGTCTGGGAATGGAGGCCAGCTCCAAAGAGAGGTACACCCAAAGCTAAGAGGAGTAAGGAAACCACTCCCACCTTGGCCCTTACCTCTTGTAGAGGAAAAAGTCAACTCTGTAAATCTATTTTTTCCCAGTCTGTCCTCCAGAGGGCTTCACCTTTATAATGAGGTAGACTAGAAGAGGAGATTCCATTCCACTCCAAATGAATTGCCATTATAATAGGCATCTAGGCTGCCCATGGAGGATCCCAGAACTGGAATAGCTGTAAAGTGCATAGGGTGAGATACAGGAGGGGAGAAATTTACATAGAGATAAGCACGGACACTCATTAAGAGAACAGGCCTTCACTTCACGGAAGATATGGATCTAGCACAGGTCTCCTGCCTGTTAAATATGTACAGTGTGTGCTTATTTGATGATGAAAATCAGAGGATGGCGATTTGAATGGAAATGAATTTTAATAAGCGTTCGAGGCAGAAGAAGCAAGTCTCCCTTCTCCCCTCTATCACCAGGTACCTTCTTGACCATCACCACTGAGGAAAGAATGCTGGCATGCTAATCATCCAGGGAAGAATGCTCTCTCTCCTCCTCAGTCTTTGTGGGTGTTCATTAACCTTGTGGGCTCTTTAGCCAGCAGAGCACAGCTGTCCCAGGGAAATTTCCATACCCCTTTAGAAAAGCTGGATGCCCACTTAGCACCCAGGGATCCTGCCTATAGAAAGAAATGGGAGAAAGTTCCCTTAGGAATGAAAGACTATTAGCGTTTAGCACTTACATTGCATTATTTAGAAATTGGCAAAATTTTGTACTTACCTTGTACTTTTATAAAATTAAGTATAATATGGTTATTTATTACTCATTTTTTATCCTGACAGAGAGACAAAAGAATCATCCTAGGATTGTAAATCCTAACGAGCACCTCAAGTCGGAAATAAGAACTAAAACAAATACCTTTGTATTACTTATCTTTTACTAGTATTTAAGCATATCTGAGCACACAGAAATGTCTTAGTGACCCCAAGAAGTCATGAAAGCTGTCCCCTTACTCCAACTAAAACTGCTTAAAACTGTCCTGGTAGTGAGAAGAGAATCATTTAAAAACCTAGCAAAGAAGTTTAGCATGAAAACGACAGAATTCATTTTGGAACCCATGAATTGTCTTTTCCTATGAATTGTCAGCTCCCAGCCTTCTGTTTTTCTCCCCTTCGTCTTGCATCTTTTCCCAACCTCCACACTAATTCATGTGGTTATTGCTTTTTCTTGTGTGTACAAGCCTTAAGTTGGTAAGATCAGTGACCGTAAGGTCAGGTCCATTACATCTGACCTTAAAAGCAATGCCACTCCACTCAAATCTTTGGCAAAACCCCTGTAACAGTCTCTTGCCATTGCTATCTCGAATGGGCCATTAAAGTAGGCAGGCTTTTCTAGTTAATTTTATAATAACTAGATAAATTGTTCACTTGTAGCATGCAAAGAAAAAAAATGTTTCTGTTGCCTCATTATGGAATATGCAATATCTTTAATATCAAGAAGTAAATACTGTCATCAACAATATCTGTGATCTCTCTACAATCTCCATGTCATGGTGGTAGAGATAAGTTCTTTTGTTTTTCTTTTTTTTAGGTGTTTTGCCATAGGTTGCATGTGCTCACCAGAGAGAAACAGAGAGAGACAGTGAGAGAGAAAGTGGAAAATCAACCGCCAAGGGGGATGGCCACACCACAATCCCTTCTCCTCTATTCTCCTCCTAGGATTTTGGGCATGCAAGCACATGCTCCTGGTATCATTTCCAAGCAATAAGTCTGGGACTTTAATGGCCATGTGGAAAGTGCTTTAACCACTCCGCCACCTGCTGGCCCCTGCAGATACTTTCTAACTCCACTCTCAACCAAAACATTGGGGGAGAAGGAGATCAAGGATGTTCTAGTAAGCCTGTGTGTCTACTAAATGCTAAAGCAAGTCTTGCATTTTCAGGAGCATTAGCAAATAAGGATCTCTGACTATGTATATCAAGCATATATTTTATATTTGAGGATTTGCTTTATGAGGATTAAGACTTAATCACTTCTATCACCAGGTACCTTCTTGACCATCACCACTGAGGAAAGAATGCTGGCATGCTAATCATCCAGGGAAGAATGCTCTCTCTCCTCCTCAGTCTTTGTGGGTGTTCATTAACCTTGTGGGCTCTTTAGCCAGCAGAGCACAGCTGTCCCAGGGAAATTTCCATACCCCTTTAGAAAAGCTGGATGCCCACTTAGCACCCAGGGATCCTGCCTATAGAAAGAAATGGGAGAAAGTTCCCTTAGGAATGAAAGACTATTAGCGTTTAGCACTTACATTGCATTATTTAGAAATTGGCAAAATTTTGTACTTACCTTGTACTTTTATAAAATTAAGTATAATATGGTTATTTATTACTCATTTTTTATCCTGACAGAGAGACAAAAGAATCATCCTAGGATTGTAAATCCTAACGAGCACCTCAAGTCGGAAATAAGAACTAAAACAAATACCTTTGTATTACTTATCTTTTACTAGTATTTAAGCATATCTGAGCACACAGAAATGTCTTAGTGACCCCAAGAAGTCATGAAAGCTGTCCCCTTACTCCAACTAAAACTGCTTAAAACTGTCCTGGTAGTGAGAAGAGAATCATTTAAAAACCTAGCAAAGAAGTTTAGCATGAAAACGACAGAATTCATTTTGGAACCCATGAATTGTCTTTTCCTATGAATTGTCAGCTCCCAGCCTTCTGTTTTTCTCCCCTTCGTCTTGCATCTTTTCCCAACCTCCACACTAATTCATGTGGTTATTGCTTTTTCTTGTGTGTACAAGCCTTAAGTTGGTAAGATCAGTGACCGTAAGGTCAGGTCCATTACATCTGACCTTAAAAGCAATGCCACTCCACTCAAATCTTTGGCAAAACCCCTGTAACAGTCTCTTGCCATTGCTATCTCGAATGGGCCATTAAAGTAGGCAGGCTTTTCTAGTTAATTTTATAATAACTAGATAAATTGTTCACTTGTAGCATGCAAAGAAAAAAAATGTTTCTGTTGCCTCATTATGGAATATGCAATATCTTTAATATCAAGAAGTAAATACTGTCATCAACAATATCTGTGATCTCTCTACAATCTCCATGTCATGGTGGTAGAGATAAGTTCTTTTGTTTTTCTTTTTTTTAGGTGTTTTGCCATAGGTTGCATGTGCTCACCAGAGAGAAACAGAGAGAGACAGTGAGAGAGAAAGTGGAAAATCAACCGCCAAGGGGGATGGCCACACCACAATCCCTTCTCCTCTATTCTCCTCCTAGGATTTTGGGCATGCAAGCACATGCTCCTGGTATCATTTCCAAGCAATAAGTCTGGGACTTTAATGGCCATGTGGAAAGTGCTTTAACCACTCCGCCACCTGCTGGCCCCTGCAGATACTTTCTAACTCCACTCTCAACCAAAACATTGGGGGAGAAGGAGATCAAGGATGTTCTAGTAAGCCTGTGTGTCTACTAAATGCTAAAGCAAGTCTTGCATTTTCAGGAGCATTAGCAAATAAGGATCTCTGACTATGTATATCAAGCATATATTTTATATTTGAGGATTTGCTTTATGAGGATTAAGACTTAATCACTGAGATTTTTCCATGCAGTCCTTATCATCCTATAATGCTTTTTACTAAATCTCATATTAATATATAATGAAGCTGGAGGTAGCAAGCACATAGGGATCCATGCATACACAAAAAATCAATTGCTTTCCACCCTGGAAAACTTAAATTAACCTCCATATCCCTTTTTGCTAGAGAGGTGCTCTTTTTTTTCCCTTCAAATTAGTAAGTTTAATTAAGTTGTTCTCTCCTACCTCCTTTATTTCTTGAGCTACTCTGACCATTGGGCCTGCCTCTCTATTTCCAGAAGTGGGAAAGATAGAATACCACGAAGCTGAGGCTGGGCTCAAAAAGGCCATTTCCTCTCCATTAACACCCTGTTCAGTAGCTCAGGCTCTGACAGCCTAACAAGGTGCTAATGGGCCATACGTTCTAGCCCAGTTCACAGCAGGTTGTTTCAAATGGGTTGAGGAGGCTGATTTGCATTCGAAATCTTCCCTCTCTCACTTGCTTTTTTGTTTGGCCCCTTGATTTCTACTCCCCAGACACTCTTCCAGGTTGACTTAGAATGGAACAAAAATCACATTGGTTCAGAATATGAATTGCCTGAGTTTGGATTTTAAACATGCCCCATTATTTCATCAAGTTGTGGTGGGGGGAGGAGTGAATGGAAAGAAAAGAGAGCAAAGAGATTTTAAAATGAATGGGAGAGATGATGACAGATGGATGCAAATGTTCCTTTTAAGCGGAGAGGAGCAGCTGATGTCGGGGCATGAAATTAAATTAGTACATCTGTGGCTGGATGCGTGTCATTCAGCCTCACATTTTCTACTCCAGAGGAGTTTGGTTACCTCGTGATTAACCGGCTTACTTTCACAAGACCATGAATATTCCCCTGCATGCAAGATGGAGGCCTTCTTCATCTAGTCTGGCTGCCTGTGGGAACACATATCACACCAGGGCAGCCCTTTAACCTCTTAGTATCCTGGAAAGAGGAGTAGGCATTAGTTGGGACTTTAGTTCTTAAAGACAAAAGGAGATGAAAGAGATATGAAGTAGAAGTTGGCACATTTTCTAAGGAGACCTTGTTTACGAGTGGCCTGCGGAGTGCTGGTAACTAAACAATCTGCTTCTGAAAACCCTACCCACCGTAAGCTCCGAGTACTCAGGATTCATAAATGTTTATGGCCCTTTCCACTGAGTGTTAGGATGGGGCTGTTTCTTCAGGACCAGGCTCCAGGGGAGCTCCCCATAAATAACCCAGCACAAGCATCCACTTCCCTTTCGAAAGCGGAGCAGTCCTTCAGCGTCAGGGCCACTGCCAAGAAGGTTTATGGCTCGATTCTGCTCCGAACTCTCTGTTTTTTTCCCCTTCATTTTGTATCTCACTACCCATTCTCCTGCCCAGAAGCTAAAAGTGTAAGCAGGTAGTTCCCAACCCAGGAAGGCCTAAATCGTAGGCCTAATTGTCATAGTCTTGCTTTGTAAAAGCCAAAGGAACTGAGGTAGGAGATAGGCTTGGGACATAGAATCAGGACACAGGGCCCAAGATGGAGCCACAGTAGTCAAGAGTTCACTAGGAACTGCTTGCACACAGGACACACTTGTGGCAATGCTTAACCTAGTCACAATCTGCAGTGTGACCTAAAGAAATTACACTCCAGAACCAAGATATTGGTCTTTATGGCCCAGGAGCACAGAACAGAGACCTGAATAATAATTGCCACATAACTATCTGTTAAGAACAGGGACTAAGGAATGCTGACTTTGAAGATGATTTTAGCTATTTTCTGAAGCCCACTCCTTCATCAGAGAGTCAGCCCATTGTTCCATGCTAGATAAAAAAAAAAAACCTAGCAAATGCCTTAAGTTGAAAACCCTTTTTTGAGACTCCTCTCTGCTGGGAGCTTTTCTCTTTTGATAAAACTCTACTTTACTACCCCTCCTCTTGTCCATGTTTCTCAGTCTTTGGGATCATAAGACACGAATCCTGTCATTTTGCTGATCCTGCATCAGTGTTGGGGGCTCCAACTACCCCAATATCCTGCATTAGAACTAAGGAGCATCATAGCTCAAAACCTGTTAAATACTTTAAAAGAAAGAAACTGTAGGGTCAGTCCCACAGTGTAGTGGCTAACGGCTGTGTATGGACAGTCAGATCCCACACAGCAAAACAGCAATTCTAATCCTGGCCCCCAAAACTTGAAAACAGGCCGAGCACATGCGTCCCAAATCCAGAGAAGATAGAGAAATGCTGACTGTGCCTCATGGGGGTCAGGGTGCTTTTTTCCTCCCTCTCTCTCTCTGTAGTGAATGCATGTGCCCACTGGCAATTTCAAAAAGAATTTTTTTTGTAAGTAAATGAGTCATTGAAAGCAACTGTTACTTTCTGGTCATTTGCCAGAGATCCAGACCATTGCCTACTGACCATGCCAGTATTTTAAGAGTGATCCTCAAAATAGCTCAGAGAATCTGTGAGTGAAATCGCTGTTGTAGACTAAACGTGTATGTCTTCCCACTTTCATATGTTGAAATTCTAATCCCCAGTAAAATAGTACTAGGAGGTGGGGCCTTTGGAAAGTGATTAGATCATAAAAGGGAGAGGTTTTAGAGATGGGATTAATGCCACTATAAAAGGGACCCCATCGGACCAGCAGGTGGCGTGGTGGTTAAGGTGCTGGACATTCCCACATGGCCGACCACAGTTCAAGTCCTGGGCCTGGCAGCTTGCTTTCTCAATTTCCATCTCCCTCTCTCTCTTTCTCTCTCTCTCTCTCTCTCTCTCTGCCTCTCTATGGTCAAATTAAAATAAATGACTGAGTAAATAAAATTAAATAAATAATTCTTTAAAAAAAAGAAAAAGGGACCCCCGAATCCTCTCTCACCCTGTATTCTGCCCTGTGATAATACAACAGTAAGGGTGAACCCACCAGACTCTGACCATGCTGCCCCCAATCTTGGCTTTCCAGGCTCCAGAAACATGAGAAATAGCTGTCTATTTTTCATAAGCCACCCAGTTTATAGTACTTTGGTATAGCAGCCTGGCCAGTCAGACAATCACAAATGGAGTGGGTTTTATTTGTTTTTTAAAGACATTATCCATTGTGAACTTGAATCTATTAAATAAAAACAAAAGTATTGTCATGATAATAATTCCTCCTCTAGGTAAAAGAGCCGCTGACATCTCCTTTAACACATCAAACTGTCCCATGGACTTAAAAATAAAGCTGGAAATTCCCACTGCTTTACTGTTCTATCAGAGAGCAAAAGAGAAATGAGGGAAAAGGTATATCCCTTCCCTGCAGACCTCAGCATTTTATAAAGACCTCTAAATGGTGTCTGCCCACCCAGGTGCATGAACTTGGGTGGAGACCTAGGTGTTGCTATTCACATCATCTGCTTAAGTTGGCACACACTATGTGGTCTTTCTTCAGGCAATTTTCAAGTTGTCTTTTCATATTTCTTACACTAGAAATGCAGGAATGGGTAACATCAGGGGATGGGCTCAAGCAGTCAGTTCCCTGCAAATCCATTGACGTGAGGTATTTTCACTGGATAGTTCTTCATCTTCTATTTGTCTCATATTATCCCTTACAGCCCAGGCAAGCTCCCCATAGCATGTTGCCCATAAAATCATCACCATGCTACTTTGTCTTCCCTTCAGAGATGATTAGCCAGCTAGTCCCTATTTAACTCCTGTTGCTATTCCTTTCTCAGCCAACTCCTGTATTCCCTGAAGCATTTCTGATGTGGTTCTTGGAACTGTCTTCAGCGTGCTAGGACTGAATTGCTGCAAGTAAATGCACTGCCCATCTGTTCCAGGAAAATGTTTGCATTATTTTCTATCAATCCCCCTCTCTTCAAAAGAATTGGATAAGAAATCATGTCTTTTTCCATTGTTGCCACTGTCGCATAACAAGAATCCTGGAAGTGGTTCTCAC
Source organism: Tupaia belangeri chinensis (assembly GCF_000334495.1). NCBI lineage: Eukaryota > Metazoa > Chordata > Mammalia > Scandentia > Tupaiidae > Tupaia > Tupaia belangeri. The sequence continues at coordinate 7,496,186 of NW_006160147.1, forward strand.
GAATGCAAAAATCAAAGCTGAGTTGGAAAAATAACATTGCATCGCTTCAGTATTCAAGCTTAGACAGATATAAGACTGAGGCATGTGAGGCCTGTCTTAGGTTCTTTCTCACTTCTCTCTACAGAGTACTTCTTGCTCTAGCAACTCCAGTATGATGGTTAAATTTACATGTCAATTTGACTGGGTTAAAGGGTACCCAGATAGCTGGTAAAGCGTTATTTCTGAATATGCCTGTAAGGGTATTTATAAAAGAGTGTGTCATTCAAATTAGTGAACTTAGTAAGAAAGATCTACCCTCATCAATATGGGTGGGCACTTCTAATCAGTTGAGGTGAGGTGAATTTCTTCTTTCTTTAGGATCTGAGAGAACCATATTCTCTTGCTTTTGTCCACCAAAACCCCAGTTACTATGGTCTTCAATCTCTGGGACTTACACCAACAGTTCCCCCAAGTTACAAGGTGTTTGGCCTCAGACTGAAAGTTACACCAATGGCTTCCTCTTATTCTCCAGCCTTTTGCTTTGACTGAGTTGTGCTACCAGCTTCCCTGGTCCTCCAGTTTGTAGGTGGCATATGGTGGGACATTTCAGTCTCTGCAGTGGCATAAGCCAATCTCCATAATAAATCCCCTCTCATGTAGCTCTATTTCCCAGTTCTTGTTTCCCTAGCAAACCCCAGCTAATATACCCAGTCCCTGTCCCTTCTGGTTCTCATAAGTAACCCTCACCTCTTTTGCTCTCTCTCTCTCTCTCTCTCTCGTCTCTTCTAGGACGTTTTCTTTTTGTTTCCTCCTCCATTAAAATTGGACTTTCTCTTACTTAATGTCCATTTGCCTTAGTTATTGTAAAGTCATTTGCATAACATAAGTTAATCTCACTGTCCCACCTGATGTAACAAAAGAATTCAAACCCAAGAGAATGACTGTGACAGAATTTGGGCCCTTGTGAATCACTATTATTAAAGTTTTTTTTGTTTTTTTTTTTTGAAATGATTATATTGATTGATTACAGCACACACACACACACACACACACACGAAACAATCTATCTTCCATTTATAACTATTTGCTGATTTTATATTATTAATCAAAGATGAACCCTTTTACTCTGCATGACCTCAGCATGAACTGTACCTATGGATACAAAAATCCGTTTGAAAGTGAAACAACTCTGGAGCAAATATCTGAAAATGTTTTAGATAATCTCATCCCAAACTTTACTGTGCATTAAAATCGCCTGACAATTTTGCTTAAAAAAATACAGATTCTCGGGACCAGCAGTTAGTGTAATGGCTATGTCGCTGGACTCCCACATAGTCGACCGTGGTTCAAGTCCCGGACCCAGTGGCTTAAACTCACACCGGGCGCGTGTGTGTGCATGCCCAAGATCCCGAGAGGAGAATGGAGGAGAAAGGATTGTGGTGTGACAATACCCCCTGGGGGTTGATTTCTCTCTTTCTGTCTCTCTGTTTCCCTCTGTCTGTCTGGTGAGTGCACATGCCCTATAGCAAAAACCTCTCCAAAAAAAAAAAAAAAGGACAGATTCTTGTTTACTAGTTCTGGGTTGGATCCCATAATTCTGCTCCAAGTGTTATCTATGCCACTAGTACATGGTCTACAGCTTGAATAGAAAAGTCCTACAGGGTGAGGGCAGAATTTGGGATAAAAGGAAGGAAATGGCTTGAGCATAAAATGTGGCAGACTATTCAGATCCTCCAAGGAAGGGTCTATTCTACTGATTTCACTTTTCAGCCTTCATCCTTCATTCAGCCTGTATTTCTAATCCATTTGTTTATTCAATAAATATTCATTATATTCCTCCTCTGTTCCATAAGCAGGGCGAGCCATTGAAAAAGATGGTGGTCAAGATTGGCATCATTCTCACAATCACAGAGCTGAGGGAATGCACACAAAAACTGCATAAGGGAAGAATAAGGCTGACTTTCCATCTAACAACCACATACATACAAAGATATCATCAGATTAAGATGCTCAAAGATATTCAAGTATTTATGAATTCAGTTGCTGTTTTCACCTGTCAGATCAATCTGAATCATCACAAGGCAGAATTTCATCATTTGTACTTAGTGAAGACATAGGATGTGCAGTACATTTCTTTCTTCAGAGCATCACCTCACAACCTCCCATAACTCAGAACTATAACAGATGCCCTCCAAATTAGAGCTCATTGATGTATACATGATTTAATCCACTTAAAACCATTTGTTGCATTCTTACTTTGCTCCAGACTGCACTCAGTACTGGAATGCAGAAACAAAAGTATACTGTTAGTGCCTTCAAAGAGCTCGATATGGCTGAAAAGTCAGGCTATTTTTATACTTAATAACAGGGTAAAACTGACAGATTCTATGAGTCTTAGGAAAAGTCCTAGCCCAATTGAGTTTGTATAATCTTGCATAATCTCTAGGATTATACACTACAACCAAGCAGGGTTTATCTCAGAAAGGCAAAGTTAGTTCAATATATGAAAATAAATCAATGTAATACAGTATAGATTATCCCTGATTTACAGTGATTAGACTTAACGATTTTTCAACTTTATGATGGTAAAAAGTGATATGCATTCAGTAGAGATATATTTTCTTACATACTTTCTTCCTGGGCAGTGGCAATGAGCCATAGATTCCAGTTACCCAGGTAATCATGAGAGTAAACAACTAATAGCCCACAGTGTATAGTGTTGCAGATAATTTTGTCCAACTATAGGCTAGTGTTAGTGTTCTGAGCAGATTTAAGGTGAGCTAGGTTAAAATATGATGTCTGGTAGGGTTAGGTGTATTAAATGCACTTTCAACTTGATATTTTCAACCAGCTATGGGCTTTCTAGAATGTAACACCATCATAAATCAAGGAGCATCTTTTTATTAATAGAAAACACATGGTCATCACAATACATTCAGAATTGCATTTGAAAAAAATCCAACACTCTTCATTATAATAATTTTATTAATAGAAAACACATGGTCATCACAAAACATTCAGAATTGCATTAGAAAAAAATACAACACTCTTCATTATAATAAAAAAATCAACATAATAAGAATAGAAGGCAATTTTCTCAACCTGATAATTGGGCATCTAAGGAAAACTCACAAGTAAAATCACAGTTGATGGTAAAAGACTGAATGCTTTCTCCCAATATCAGGAAGAAAACAAAGGTATGTATGCTTGCTATGTCCATTCAGTGCTGTACTTGAGAATGTGGACAAAGAAATTAGGTAATAAAGAGAAATAAAAGCTACCTAAATTGGAAAGGAATAAATAGAACTGGTTCTGTGGTATGATAGTTAAGGCAGCCAGAATCCACATGGCCAATAACACAGTTTGAGTCTCTGACTCAACAGCTTAAGAAACATGTCAGGCACACATGTGTGCATGCCCAATGTCTTGAGGGAGGGATGATGGAGAAGGGATTGCAACATGACCATTTTTCATCTAACCTGATTTCTCTTCTCTCTCCAATGAATGCACACTGCTTCTAGCCAAAGATAGATGGATAGATAGATAGATAGATAGATAGATAGATAGATAGAAGATAGATAGATAGATAGACAGACAGATAAAAGCTATCTTTTGTATATACAAAGTATTAATAGGGGTCCAGTGGCAATGAACATGCTACTCTCCATAACCTTTGAGACACACCAAAAGCTGCCATAAGAAGTAAGTTTATGGGAACCAGCGGTTAGCATAATGGCTATGTCGCTAGACTCCCACATAGTCGACCGCGGTTCGTGTCCCGGACCCGGTGGCTTAAAACTCACGCCGGGCGCGTGTGCGTGCGTGCCCAAGATCCCAAGAGGAGAATGGAGGAGAAGGGATTGTGGCATGACCATCCCTCCTGGGGGGTGATTTCTCGCTTTCTGTCTCTATGTCTCTCTCTGTCTGGCGAGCGTACGCGCCCTACAGTGAAAATCTCTCCAAAAAAAAAAAAAAAAGTAAGTTTATAGCCATTAGTGCTCACAAGAAAAGAAATAGAAAGGTGGCAAATAAATACCTTAACATCACATCCTAAGGAACTAGAAAAAAAATTAAAAATCAAAAAGGAATTAAATAGTAAATAGTAGAGTCAAAACAAATGAAATAGAGAATTTAAAAAAAAAACTATTAAAAAAGAAAGAAAAGCTGCTATTTTGAGAGGATAAAGAAATTGATGTCATTAGCTAGACTAATTAAGAAAAATAGAGAAAGGAACCAGATAGCTAAAATCAGTAATGAAGGTGGCAATATTACAACTGATATATTTGAAATATGGAAAATTATGAGTGAATACTATGAGCAGCCACATGGCAACAAACTAGAAAATCCAGATAAGTTGGACAAGTTTCTGGAAAAGTACAAGGTACCTAAGTTGAATCGAAATGAACTAGAAAGCCTAAATAGACCAATAACAAGTGAAAATTGAACCAGTGGTAGTTTCTCCAAAGAAAGAAAAGTCCAGGTCCAGATGGCTTCACTTCTAAACTCTACAAAACATTCAAAAAAGAGCTAATCCCAATTCTTCTCAAACTACTTCTAAAGATTTAAAAAGAAGGAATCTTCCCAAACTCAATCTACAAAGCCTCTATTGCTTTGATACCAAAACCAGACAAGGATATAACAACAAAAAAGAAAACTACAGAAAAATATCCCTTATGAATACTGATACAAAAATTTTGAACAGACATATCAAGAATATGATATATATTATATATATGTCAGGAATACATATCCTAGGAATATAAAGATGGTTCAATATATATAAAACAATAAATGTAACACATCATATTAACAGAAGGAAAGAAAAATTGAAAGATCATATATATATAGATACAGAAAAAGCATTTGATAAAATACATTTCTTTATAATCAAGATTCTTAGTAAAATTAGGATAGAAGAGACATTCCTCAACATAATAAAAACTTATATATGACAGATCTACTATGATCATTATGCGGAATGAGGTAAAGCTAAAAAGGTTTTCCATTAAAAACTAGAGTAAGACAAGGTTACCCACTCTTCCACTCCATTTTAGCATATTGCTAGGGATCCAGCAAGTGGTATGATACTAAAGGTGTTGGACTCCCACATGACCGACTGTGGTTCGACTTGCTTTCTCATTTTCCCTTTCTCTCTGCCTCTCTCTGTCTCACTCTGGTCAAATAAACAAACAAATAAAAATAAGAAATAAAATTAAATAAATTATTATTTTAAAAAATACTGCCGGAATTTCGAGCCAATACAATCACACATTTTTTGTAACTAGTTTAAACTTCACTTGACCATTCAGTGGCAAAATGGACTTTTTTCTTTTCTTTCTTTGTTTTCTTTCCAAGTCACTGGGTCTAGGACTGAACCATACAGTCGGTCATTTGGGGTCCAGTTGCCTTACCCACCATGCCGCTGACTGGCCCAGAGATGAGCTTTCAACTACAATATTCTAACTGTTAGATCCACATTCTATCCACCAGAAGAGTGGTTCCCAGGTCTGGTGGTAATTAAAATGGCCTTCAGTACTGTGAGGACCAACAGGTACAGTCCACACTGCTATATCTCACTATCTATCTATTCTACCCTTCAGAAACTTTCTGAAATTTCATGTTTAATGTGTTGCATCTCTCATACTTTCCCTGGTTATTTATTCCCAGAGAATCAACTGTCTCAGATTTGTAAGGTAGCAAAGTATGGTGGATAAAGCTGACACATTTAGAGCCCCTACCTGAGCTGGAATCTTAGTTGACTATAGGACCTTAAGCAAGTTATTTAACTTTGCAATGCACTTGTTTACTCAACTATGCAATGAAAATAATGTCTCTTTCAAAAGATTGTTACAAAGATTAAACAAGCTAATGATGCACCAAAGTGCTAGGCACAGGGTAAGTGCAATCGGTTGTAGCTTACATTACCCTAGCCCATCCTTTTTAGAGGAAAAGGACAAAGGAATGAAGAGCCAAAACCCAAATCCATTTAAATGTTGATCTCTGATAAGGTCCTGTTATTGCCTGCTCTTTCCATGTCACCTTCCATCTAGCACTTGGTGTCTTTAGCGATTCAGATGTTTCCTATGAATTTGTTTTACAAATCAACTTAGAAATGACAAAAGAAAGCTCATGCTACTTCAAAAATTGGAATCCAGAGACTAGTGAAAATCCAATTCAATTATTACTTAATAATCAACTAGTGCGTGCTTGTCATTGGAAGATAAAGATAAGAAGGTTGCAGTCTCTGCCCCTGAGGAACTCATTTCAGAAGGTTAGATAAGACCATAAATGACTATACTATGAGATGCAGTAGGAAAAAAACTCATAAGAAAAGAAAACTACTAAGAGTTCCATGGAGGAAAAAAGGTACCCTCCATTTTGATAAAGACTTCATGAATGAAGAGGCTTCCCAAAACGTTGAAAGGTGGGTAAAATTTCAGTAAGTGGAGGGAGCAGAGCAGAGGAGATATCAAGAGAGATTCCAGGTGGGAGGAATAGCATCAACCAAGGCCTATGTGGAGGAGTAAGGTCTTGATTGGAGAACATCAAGGACTCAACATCAATTACCTAAAGCTAGAGATTCATCTCTAAGAAGTGGGAGAAATTAACAGGAGAAGTGGGTTGTGGTCATACTGCAGAAGTTTAAATGCTGGGATGGAAAAGGGTTGGAGGTCAACTCAATTTAAATATAAAGAACCAGTGGAGACTGTTTAAAAAAATTAGAATAATAATAATAATGATTGGGAAAAACATAGAAAAGATATTGAATGATGAAGTGGGGAGATTAACGTCTCTGTATTGACTGACGTGCATGGCAT
>NW_006160147.1:7505979-7532243 GCF_000334495.1 Tupaia belangeri chinensis
AATGTAATACACTGTAAAGTTATATATAATCCAATGTAATATAAAGAAGATTATGATGATAATAAAAATTTTAAAAAAAAGAGCCAGTGGAGCATTTTGACAGGGAACAATATGACCGGTGTTTGGTCTGAGTCAATTAATCATATGGTAAGTAATAATACCCATGTTGAAGGAGACAAAGAAGATTAAATAGGTCCAAATAAAAAAAAGAGCCAGTGGAGCATTTTGACAGGGAACAATATGACCGGTGTTTGGTCTGAGTCAATTAATCATATGGTAAGTAATAATACCCATGTTGAAGGAGACAAAGAAGATTAAATAGGTCCAAATCAGTAAAACACCCAAATAAATTTCGTAGGTGAGGGTTATTCTACTGTTTCTGAATCTAGGGGTCTATAAGCTGCAAAGGTGGGTCTAGAGTCTTGCCAAGACTCTGCTGGCTATAAATTTCTTTTTCTTTCTAGAATCTAATTTCTTTCCAGACTCTGAAGAGGGTCACCCTGTGACCTGGGTCTAGAAAACCTCAAGGGAAGGCCAGAGGATAAGCTTTTCTGACCTTTAGCTGTTTACTTGAGCCTGAGACACTTAGAATTCTGCAGGTTAACCCTAGCCAGCCTGGCACTCCTGCTAAAAGCTGCCTGAGGAGAGCTGGCCCTCTCTCTCATCTTTTTTAATATATCTCTTCAGGGGCCCATTTTGACTGGCCAGCCAACTTCCCTTGGCATTCAGGCAGCACCTGCCTCCCCCCTCATGCCTCTCTGCACTGAGCCTGGAGGATGATTTGGGGTTTTGTGGTCTTTTATTTCCCCCTCCACTCCCCCTTTCCTGCTGCTGGGAGGCTTTTCTTCCTGATAAGAACCTTCTAGCAGCTTCATCAGAGCCATTGTTAAGAGAAGTCAGTCTTCTCACAAAGGAGACCTGACGATTCCCCCTTTTTGCAGACAAATCAGTCCACAGAGAAAGGTCTCATTATTGCTCTTACACCATTATTCTGAAAGTGCCAGCTTAGGGCCCCTCACTCAGCCCCACGGGGGAGGGAAAGAAAAATTCTGTATCTTGGCATTCACTTTCTAAAAAATATGGCTGTGAGAATGTTCTCATTCTCTACTAATGGGATATGAAGGAGACACAACTTCTGTGCTTCTTGTCCTCACATGTTCTTGCAAAGCCCTTTGCAGACTCAGAGGTAGTGGCACTTTTCTAAGTTTCCTTCTCTCTTGTCCAATTCGGGGTGTTTCATCTCCCCAGAAATCAAAATGCACTGACCTCTATGCCCCTCAAGCACTTCACCGAGTCTTAAAATCGAAAGCCGTCATCGCTGCCCTCTGCCCCTCCTATCTCATTTCTTTTCTTTTGTTCTCACACCTGCAGGCCAACTTCCATCAGCTCACTCAAAATTTCATAAATTAAGTGTCCAGTGTGGTTACCACACTGGAATAGGCACAGTGGGGGATAAATTACCTCTCAGCCTTCTGGCCTCACACGCCTACATATCATAGATCAAAGATAGCCACTTGCATTGTAAAAGGCCCAATCTTTCTCAAGGCCTATGAGCCTTTCATCCAGTGACAACCCCACCTGATTTGGATGTGATGTCCTCTAGACACTGTCGGAGTAATTATTCAACTTAAAGCTGCTCATTAGGGAATATTTAAATCTGGATTTTCTAACCTAACTCCCTGCACATTTTAAAACTAAACCCCAATGAATTCATTTCTTACTCAGCTCCCTCTTAGAAAAGAGGAAGAAAAATTGTTTCAAGTCAAACTGGGAAGGTGAACATACAGAGATATATACCTAGAAAGAGGAAAAAACACTGACCAGGAAAAAAAAGGGGGGAGAGAAAGATTTAGTGCTATAACTGAATGATTTGCTGGAGGAAGAACAAATGCTTCCGGTTTCTATAATGTTGACTTCTAAAGCAGAGGCTCTGATGGACAAGTGGACCATTTTAAACAGAGTTGAAGGGACTGGTTTGGGTCATAAATGTAGAAGGTCAACAGGGTTTTGATAGAAGAGTCACTTCCTTCTTCCTTCCCTTCATTCCTGTCACCCTAGAGAAGTAAGAAGGGTCAGCCCTCCACTGTCTATGCCAAGGACAGGGGCCTACGTGTTCTTGAGACTCCAAGGCCTTCTCCTTAGGCATTGGTACTTTGCCTGGTTAACCTCTCCTTCTTAATGGTTGAGTTTGGTTAGTGACATCTTTTTTTATACTGAGGGTGGAGGGGTGGATCTCCTTTACTTTTGACTCTTGCCTATGTTTCACTCAAGTTGGGCTTTTAGTGACACTTAACTTTGGTCCTATTACAGACTAACACAATGCTAAGGGAAGAACTAAGAACAGGCATTTTCCTTCAGCCAAATGGACCATTTCACAAGAGGCTCACATAGATTCGCCTAGAAATTCACATAACTAGACTAGATAGATGTAAAACAGGAGCAAGTCTCAATGTCATCCTAATCTTCATGCTCCAGCAAGGATAAATGAGCAGCATCTCTGGTCCAGGGATGTGGCTCTTGCATCTCCACAGAGTGTGAGAACTATGCTGAAGTGGGAATGAATGGACATTGACCCAGTAGCCTGTGGAATATGAAGACATGCTGAGTGCTCTCTGGTCAGGGAGGCTCATTGGTTCTGTTGGCTGGTTTTGGCATAGTCAGGTATGCTAGGGTGCCCAAGAGAGAAGCGGCTGCCTGAAAGTGAGCATGGCCCTTAGGAGGTGTGGCTGGCTGTTCAAGGACTGGAAATCAATTCCAAGAAAACACCAAGTCTTTCAAATGATGAAATGTCCCCGAAGGCAGCCACATCTTTTCAATTTAAATATAGCATTTTACTTAAATTCAATAACACTATAATAGTGTTATTTCTGTAGAGTGTTATTTCTGTGCCCTGGTTTCTTCATTTAAAATATTGATAATAATAGTACCTACTTCTTAAGGTTATGATGATGATTAAATGAGAATGTCTAGTTAAGCACTTAGAATAGAGCATGGCATAAAGTAAGAACTCATTAACTGTTGTCTAGTATTACTGTTGTTACTGCTGTTATGAGTTAAAATCTACAAGCTTTAACTTATATAAGGTAGAAGCTGGTGTCTAATGGAAGAAAGAGTAATTTCAAGGCCTGAGTCTCACAAATAAGCAACATTTATGGGGATCTTTATCAATGTACATCTAGGTTAGTGAAGCAATGCAATTTTTGTGTCTTATTTTAGCAGAATATTCTCTTTCTGAGTCTTTTTCACTTCAACTTAAAAATATACTGATTTATAGTCCTAATGACAGTGTGCTGAGTGAGAAGGAGTACCGAAAGTCAAGTAATGCCCAGAAAGTATATGCTTGAAAATAGCTAGACATTATACAAGACATTAAACTATGAGATTATTGTTTTTGTCTGTTCTCTGTTGCTTAAAAACTGAATAATTTAGGGGACCAGTAGATGGTCTAATGGCTATGTCGCTGGACTCTCATGCAGGCAACTGCAGTTCGAGTCCCAGACCCGGTGGCTTAAACCCATGCCGAGTGCATGTGAGTGCGTGCCCAAGATCCCAGGAGGAGAATGGAGGAGAAGGGATTGCAGCATGGCCATCCACCCCAGGGGGTGATTTCTCGCTTTCTGTCTCTCTGTCTCTCTCTGTATTTCTGGTGAGCACACACACTCTATAGCAAAAACCTCTCCAAAAATTAAAAAAAAAAAAAAAGCTGAATAGCTTAAATTAGGAGATTGATATTAAAAAAAATAGAGGTCCACTCAGCTCACAGTTTTAGATGTCCAGGTGAAGAGGCCACATCTGGTGAGGATCTTCTTGTTGGTAGGGACTCTGCGAGTCCAGAGGGAACACAGAGCATCACCTAATGAGAAAGAGCGAGAACAGAGCATATGTGTTCATGTGACAGTTCTCCCATCTTATGGCATTACATGGGGTCTCTCATGGGGTCTCCTGGTCAGGGCATCTCCTGATGCCCAATCACTTCCCAAAGGCTCCTTCTTTCAACTTCTTACTGGGTTAAGTTTCTACCCTTTCAACACCAGTATAATGACTCACCAAATTTTAACTCATGAATTTTGGGGTATCTATTCAAACCAAAGCAATTATCCATAACTCATATAGTGATAATCAAAAGTGAATACGTTGTTCTCGCTCAGATTAATAGTGATTACAATTGCTCAATAGGGAAATGGAATAACGGAGATCAGATGCTGAGATTTTCTGGTCCTGGGAGAGGATGTTCCTCACAGACAATGTGCAGATAGAATCACCATAGTGCAGGTAATGGTGGCATGGAGATGACTTAACTTACTCTTTAGCTCCAGTCCCAATTCAGGCAATGTATGAAGAAACGATGAGTACAACTTTTAAACCCATAAAAGCCCGCACGCTTGAGATTCCATTTCTTTTTTTCCTCGTCACTGAATGAAGATCTCAAGTCCCTAGAGGACAATGGAACTATAATATGGAACACCATCCTGGGAAAAATGTATACATGGGTCTGACATGAGTGAGAAATAAACTTTCGTTGCATTAAGCCACTGAGTTTTTAAATTTGTTTATTATAGCAGCAAGCATTACTTAATCTAACTAGTACAGTGATCCTTGTTCTTTCAACACAGTATGCTCATAAGAGAAGCAGTGATATATATAATCTTTTTTTTATTAAAAAAAAAACTCTCCATTGACTAATGATTCAAGAAGCTTCCAGTAAGCTGACCATACCAGAAATGATTGTTAAACAGATCCTATTTCAGTAATGATAACCAGTGTATATTTTTTCCTGAAGAAAAATATAGCTTCCTATGTGATAAAAATACTTGCTAAAAGATATAATAGATATTTTATGAATCTAACTTATTAAAGGAAAGCTGAATAACTTACCACAATGATGCTCTATCACAAGCCACACAGAAATGATCAATAATGTTGTGCATCATTTTAGATTCCAAAAGAAATATCTGAATTGTATCCCTTGGCAAATATTATTCAGCTGCCAGAATGTCCCTATAACATCTTCATCAGGGAGACTCTGCCCTTTTGTCCATAGTGGCAAGGAACAAAAGCTGGCTGACCATCTGGCAGGAGGCATGGCTGGGAATGCCTGCCCTGGGAGGACACAGGAGGTATGGTTGGGCATGCCTGCCCTGGATGGACACAGGCTATAGAACTTCTGAGACCACATTCAACCCTGAGAATTTGTGACCTAGGAAAGGAACCAAAGATTTTACACAATCTCCAAATTCCTTAAGTCTTACCAGTACCATTTTTGAAGCTCTTGGGGTGATTTTGTGACTTATTTCGTAAAACTTCCTAATTCTAAGTTAGCAAAACAAGACAAAACAAGAGCCGTACATGCATTTGATGAAGACATCCTAGCAGTCTCCCTGAAGCTCTTTTAGAACATAAAATTATACTGACTTTGCATTACCTGAATTCTTACTAACCCAGGGATAAAGGGACGGTGGGAAGAATTCTTTCATCCTAAAGAGCTATCAGCATTTCAAAAGCAGGAAAGTCATTCTGTAAAGTCCCTGCATCTTTGGGAGAGGAAAGTGAAGTCAAAATAAAGTAAATGGTTAAGAACTAGTGTTAATTGAAGATCAATCAGCAGTTAACCTGCATTACATTTGAAATTATAGTGCTAATTGATGGAAAGCTAGAGTTCAATTTAAAAGCAGATGGTTCCCATGCAGATTTTCACAACTCAAGTAAAGAGAAAAGATGAGATACCCTGTCATATCTGTTTACTCCAATAGCCAGGAATGGACTCCTTCAAAGACATACAAGTGAAAGAAAGAATCTTCTGCTTTAGCTTCATTGGCTTAATTTTAGTAGGGGGTGCCTATGCTTGTGTTGAAGAGAGGGTGGGAGCAGAGACTAAGCAGTGAGGAGATGCATGCATATTACCAAACATAAATTGCCAGTAAGCTTTCTGTTTAACTGCTGTTACACACGAAATCTCTGCTCCCAGCAAAGAGAAATTTGCAGGCTGGTCGCATTCATCACCAGGAAAAGCCCTGGATTTTCTGCTGCTGTTGTGTTTGGTGGCTTGTTTTAATTAGGGACTGGGGAATTGATCAACTTTAGCCTACCAAGCACGGATTCGGGCTTAGGTTCTTATTCCTTCTGCACCATTTTCAGAATTAATTTCTACAACTCTCTGGCTGCATCAACTCTTTGACCCTGAGTTCACATGAATTCAAAACAGCTGGTTGACTTGGTCAACACAAACAAGAAAATTCAGAAAACAAAAGTCAAGAAAATCACTGATTTAGTCTGAAAGTTCATCCAAATGCAACAAAAAGAACCCAAACTTCACCCTGTTAATGAAAAGCAAACTGCTGTGAAGAATGTATTCGGAAGCATCTTATCTAAGGTAAAACTTAAGATAAGACAAATGTTTTGAAAATATCACTTTCTGAACAACCTAAAGCACCAACGGTACAATTTCTGCATATGTCCTTGTAATAGTGAATGAGTTTAGCACTTAGTAAACACTTGCCTCTATTTCTGCTCTCCACCCTAATACACACACACACACACACACACACACACACACACACACACGACAAAGCCACTCATTTTAGATGCAAAGATTGTACTCTTGCCTTCACAGATACATTCATTGTTTAAGGGAACCTATTATTTTGAAAGCAAGTCCTTTAGTTTTTAAGATGGTACCAAGTATAACATTGGCTTTCATTTCAGAAAACATGGGTACACGTGTGGCCTAGAACTTGAAAACGAGGAAAAGGAGGAGAATGGGCTAGTCCCATAGCCTATTGATTAAATAAGCTGAATCCCACATGGCTGATAATGGTCCAAATCCTGGCCCCAGTGACTTGAAAACCATGCCGGCACGTGTGTGTGTGTGTGTGTGTGTGTGTGTGTGTGTGTGTGCCCAAAATGCCAATAGGATGGAGAAATGAAAGAGAAAGAGATTCAGTATAATCATATCCCATTGGGGAACTGTTTCTACCTCCACTCTCTCCCTCTCTGTATTGCCTTTCTCTCTTTAGCGAGAGCACATGCCCTCTGGCAATTAAAAGAAAGAAGAAAGGAAGGAAGAAAAAGGAGGAGGAAAAGAAAAGTTTCAAAAAGAAAAGGTTTTGGCCCAGCCCTGGACACATATGCTGCTAAAACACTGTGCGTCACTGTCCGGGACTACAGGGAAGACCCAGGCTTGATTTCTAGTCCAACCTAAAGTCCTGGAATGGTCGCATACAACAATGATCCCAGCTACTTAGAAGCCTGATGCAGGATGAGCACTAACTCAAGGCTGGCCTGGGCAACATAGAATGACTGATCTTTTTATTTTATTATTATTATTGTTTACAAGAGCTTTTTGCTATAGGGCGCATGTGCTCACCAGAAAGAGAGAAAGCGAGAAATCACTCTCTGGAGGGATGGCCATACCACAATCCCTTCTTCTCCATTCTCCTCTTAGGATCTTGGGCACACATGCACATGTGCCTGTTGTGAATTTTAAGTCGCTGAGTCCTGGACTCAAACCATTGTCGGCTACATGGGAGTACAACGATGTCACCATTACACCATCAGCTCATCTCTAACAACAACAACAAAAGATAAGAAAAGAAGAAAAGGAAACGAAAAAAAATGTTATGACCAGATGGTGAAAGGAATATTCGGCAATGAGTGGACAATAAGAAACAAAATCTAAATACGTATGAAACACAGCTAAACATTAACAGTTCTTTTTTAAAAATTATTTATTTTATTTTATTTATTATTATTTTAAAATTTGACCAGAGAGAAAGAGAGAGGGGAGGAAAGTGAGAAAGCAAATTGCCAGGTATAGGACTTGAACCACAGTTGACCATGTGGGAGTCGAGCACCTTAACCACCATGTCACCTGCTGGCTCCATGAATGGTTCTTTATGAGCTCTTCCTGACTGCTAAAATACATGTATAAATATGGAATAAATTAATAATGCCTTGGTTACTTTCAGCATACTAGAGAGATAATAATGGAGGGGGACTAAGGAACATGAGACTAGGTCTTGGCTGCAACCAGCCTTTGGTGACATTGACCAAGACACTTTCTTTCTCTGGGCCTCTCCTTCCTCATCTGAAGAACAAATGGATTCATTCAGATCAAAGTTGCAAAATGAGTTCATCAGAATGGTAGTTCCACAGGATGTGAGAGTATAAGGTGAAAAAGGGGCAAGCTGGTGGCCCAGAGGAAACACAACACTGCTTTGCTGGACCACAGGGGAAGGTCCTGGGGTTGTGTCCCAAGGCCTCCCTATATGCCAGGTATGCACGCATGCATCTGTGATCTGGGCTGGGACTAGAGGTGCATCGTAGCATAAGGACTCTGTTGGAAGTTCCTCTCTGTCTCTTTCTCTCTGTTTCTTTCTCTCTCATGGAAGAAATCTATAAGCTTAAAAAAAATGAGTGAAACAATAAAAAATATTGAATTGAGTTAAAGATCTTGTAGTCTATAAATTAGGGAAACCCTGGGTTAAACAAAATCAAACAGGCAGATGCACTGCAGAACCTCTCAGACCTACTGGCGCTTTGTACCCTGGTGCATTGGTACTATCTTCCAGAACATATACCAACGTCCTATTAATTTCCTTACTATGTGTCACTCATCTCCCTTCTCTGACTAGAAGAGCAGCTTCAGGAGAGCTGGGGCCTCATTTGCTTTGAAAGATAGTAGAGTGTTGATAAGGGTTAGCTTCACAGGTGAGCAACTTCGGCATTTGTCCAGGTCCCTAGGCTCAGAAGGGCCTACACTTAATCTAATACTCTACTTTTGTCTTCTTGAAATTCTTAATATTTTTTTAACAAGACACCCCAGATTTTCATTTGTCACTGGGCCTCACAAATTCCATGTTCTACTGTTAACCAAGAGCACAGACTCTACAGACAGATCATCTGGCTTCAATGCCCAGTTTTGCCACTGGATGCCTGCCATATGGCCAATGGGCCATACATACCTTTAGATATCATGGCCCATCACCCAACACTGGGATAACATCTGGTACAAAGTAGCACTTCATAAATATTTATCAAGTTAATGAGTACAGATATTATGATGTTCATGAAAATCTTTCCAAAAGGAAAATGAATACATATTTGACCACCATGTCATTTGACTTCAGAAACTGTACTCTTGCAAAATCCAAACAGTATACAATGAAAATGTCTTCAGCCAACCCTTTCTGCTAGCCATCCACATCTCTTCTTGGATATAACTGATGCTGCCAGTTTCTCAAGTATTTTAGATATTCCATGCTGAGAAAAACAACTTTTTCCTATTTTTATGCAAATGGTAATATATTATTGGGTTGTTGGAAAAGTTGTTACACATTTTTGCATAGAGAAACAGAAAAAAATACCATATATATGTAATGCTTATATGCGTGCCCCCATGTACATGTACACATGGGCGTGCATGCACACACGCACACACACATACCTTTTTTTTTCCTTGCCATAAGGCACATGTGCTCACCAGAAAGAGACAGAAAGACACAGGGAGAGGAAAAGTGAAAACTCACCCTCCAGAGGGGATGGCTACACCACAATCCCTTCCCTTCCATTCTCCTCCTGGGATTTTGGGCATGTACACACACTCACCTGGTACAATTTTCAATTTTCAAGTCACCAGGTCCAGGACGCAAACCATGGTTGACCATGTGGGAATCCAGTGCCTTAACAACAACGCACCTGCAGGCCCCTACACCTTGATTTTTTAACTTAATGTATCTAACAATTTTAAGATCCTTGATTATATATTTATAAAAACATTGAATTGCATTATACAGATGTGCACAATTTATTTAAATTCACCCACTAGAAGAAATCTATATCAAAATATCTCTTGTGTGAACACAGGCTTATAGTAAATTACTAGAAGCAAAACTGTAGAATCAAGAAGATACACAAACACACACACACACACACACACACACACACACACACACACACATATGTATATATTTTTTCAATTTTGAAATTTTTTTTTGCCAAATTACCTACCACTGGTATGATATAGCTGTTCAATGCACTTCTCCCAGTACAGTGTAACCTCAAACCTTCAAACAAATAATTAAAACAAATATCAGGGACCAGCAGTTAGCATAATGGCTGCGCTGCTGAACTCCACAGTTCGAGTCCTGGATCCAGTGGCTTAGAATCATGCTGGGCGCGAGTGCGTGAGTGCCCAAGATCCCGAGAGGAGAACGGAGGAGAAGGGATTGTGGCGTGGCCATCCCACTGGTGGGTGATTTCTCACTTTCTATCTCTCTGTCTCTCTCTGTCTTTCTGGCAAGTGCATGTGCCCTATAGCAAAAAAAAAAAAAAAAAAAAAACCTCTCCAAAAAATGAAAAAAAAAAATATCAATTTAGTTTTAACTTGGATTTACTATAAATAAAATCGTGTTTCTTTATCTATGTTCAAGAGAGTCATTTATATGTTTCGTGTGTGTTCCTTGCTCATGTCCTCTGCAGTCTGGTATTTCATTGAGCTATTTTTTACTTAAACTTGTTATGTTTGATATACTAATAAATTCTCAAATGCATTCACCTTATTATCACAAATTAGACATTTTCTTTTCTTTTTTTGGAGAGGTTTTTGCTACAGGGCATGTGCACTCGCCAGAAAGAAAGAGAGAGACAGAGAGATAGAGAGTGAGAAATCATCCCCCAGGGGGGATGGCCACGCCACAATCCTTTCTCCTCCATTCTCCTCTCGGGATCTTGGGCACACACACACACGCGCCCGGCATGAGTTTAAGCCACCAGGTCTGGGACTCAAACCGTGGTCGACTACATGGGAGTCCAGCAACATGGCCATTACGCTAACTGCTGGTCCCACAAATTGGACGTTTTTTTATCCCCACTTCAGAGATGGGAAAACTGAGGCTCTGAGTAGATACACAACTAGTGATACAGTAGGCAGCAGAGCCAAGATTTAAACCAGGACTTTTTGATCAGAACCCATGCTTTCAGCCTCTTTGGGTGTTGCCTCCTCAAATACATATAAAATTTATACAATTAGAGCTTGATTTCTTTTTCATATTCTCAAAGTCCCTAACACCAGGCTAGGCACGCAGATGCTTTTACTGATGGACTGTTCTGCCTTCCTCTGCAGCTCTTTCATGTAGCTCAGATGGGTAGCTTATGCTAACTTCTTTCAGCTTCTTATATTGATTTTTAGGAAATCCACAAGGTCCCCAGATAAGAGAGAATACACAGGAAGACAAACATCAGACACAAAATAGCTAAAGGACATTTGCTTTTAGAATAGTCTAGGGTGGCTTCATTTGGTCAGATAAATGTTTTCACTTTAATGGGAAGTGAAGACTCTAACTACACAGAGACACCCCAGGTCCTTGAATAATTGTAAGTTCACCTCCAGAAATCCAGAGGCCAATCAGGGACCAGCATCACTGCTCAACCATCAGAAGGTGCAACCTGAGCATCTCATTCCATGGGAAGTTGTGACCTCTCGACCCCAAGGCATCCCAGGCCTGGTAAGTCCATTTCTGGGATCACAAGCATGTGGTTTCCCATTCATGTCTCAGAGAGCCATCCCCAATGTGGGCATTTTCTGCCACTGCCTCTGTTTCTTTAATACTCCACTGAGTTCCCCCCCCCCAAACCTGAATGTTCATAGTGCCCAGCAGATTAGCCAGGGAGTAAAGGGTGTTACTAGTAAAGGGTGTTGCTAGTGGCTGCACTGCTCTATACCACCAATTAAAATCGGAAGCCAAGTCTGGCTCCACGTCCCAAAGGTTAAGGCAGCTAGATGCCACATGGCCACATGGCTGACTGGGCATTTCAAATCCCAGACCCTTATGTTTGAGAAACATGCTGGGTGTGTGTGCATGTGTGCCCAAAATCAGTAGAAGAGAATAGAGAAGAAGGGATAGTGGTGTGGCCATTACCCTCTGGAGAGGAGGGTGAGTTCTTACTTTACCTCTCTCTCTCTCTCTTCAACATGCATGCACCCTATAGCAAAAAAAAAAATTAAATTAAATTAAATGAAAAATAAAATAAAAATGGACCTCCCAGTTTCTGAAAGCCAGTCTCTTGTACAACCGTGCCTCTCTTACCTGTCCTTCTCCTTGCTTCTAGACAATCTAAGCCCACCACCATCTCCTCCCTGCCCAAGTCCTTGTTCAGACCTCCTTTTGCCCTCATGCTATGGAGAGGCTGTGGCACACAGATGAGATGCCCTACCTGGCTGGGCTCCGATACACTTGGGGAGCTGTTTAGTCTGACTTTCCAGGCCTCTGTGCAGAGCCACCAAGTCAGAATATCAGGGCAGGGAAGAGGGTGATGATAGGAGGGAGGGGTGATTCCATAAACTTGGGGGGTTTTTGTTTGATTTGGTTTTGATTGGCTTATTTTTTTTTTCCTTTGAGAGTTCCTTTATTTAATTTTCTTTCTTTCTTTCTTTCTTTCTTTCTTTCTTTCTTTCTTTCTTTCTTCTTTTAACTTGACCAGAGAGGGACAGAGCAAGAGAGAGAGAGAGGGGAAATAAGAAAACAGGCTGCCAGGTCCAGGACTTGAACTGTAGTCAGCCATATGGGAGTCCAGTGCCCTTAACCACGACGCATCCTGCTGGCCCCTGGCTGGGATTTTTAATGATTTTGTTACAACACTTGAAACCAGAGTTTGAAAGGCACTGCCATAGAAGGAACTTCTGTCTTAGGATAAGCAACTGAGTTAGGTGATTTTTAAAGTTCTCTAGGCTAAGATTCTAATATTCGGTGGTTGGTACAAGATTGACATCATCTATAAGGTGCAAAGAGCAAGGTGGATGCAAGCTGGGTTTGGAACTTGCTGCCAGTACTTGTGACCCTCACCAAACTCCTTTACCTTGACTCCTCCATATCTGCAGCTCTAGGATGGGGGCAGTAACTCTCCTGACCTCATGGGGGCTTCCTGAGACCTTGCTGAGAGAGTGGAGGAGTGAAGAGTGCACAGCGAATACTCAATAAATGTTAGTGGTTATCAGCAACTTCAAGTTAATTAATAAATTACATTATTTTAAAAAGGATTTTTAAATATTTAAGAAAGTGCCCTGTTTTTGTTGCCATTCAATACTGAACTGCTTTCATTGACAACACTTCTGACACCCAATGTGTGTGGGTTTTTTCCTCACACTAGCCATGTCATTTACTTTCTAGGCACCAGATGGGTGTCCTTCTAAAGAGGCCAGTTTGAAAGTTAGCAGAAGTGCAGCCATTTTGAAATTAAGGCTTCTAATGAGGACAACCTGACCAGGAACTGAGTTATAGAGCGAACTGTTTGAGAAGCCATCAGATGAGAAATCAGGAATGGGTATTTGAAGCAAAACAGGAATCAGGATAATTATTCAGGGGAAAGCAGTCGACTCTGATTATAGTGAGAAATGATTTACATGAGTTTGTGTCTTGTACCATCAATTAAAAATGGAAGCCAAGACTGGCTCCACGGCCCAGTGGAGCCAGAAAATGTGTTGTGCTCTTCCAGACAGTTTGATGGTGTTGCTGCCTGTCTCCCTGTAACCGATTACAGAAATAACCTCCCTTCTCCAGGCTTTGCCTCTCATTTCATTGACCACAAGAAGTAGCCAGAGATAGCTGGCTGGTAACATTTCCTCCAGTTCAACTTCCACATTCACTACCTGGAATTAGTATGGACCCCACAGGGCTTGGTCCCATGACATTGCCCCCACTTCCGATGCCAGTTGCAAATCCCAGGTGGCCCCCAGGACTTCTGGCCAACTGGACATAAATCAGGAGTTCCCACCACCTTCTCCTCCTGATGTAAGGTGTTAGAATGACTAGAAAAACATTTACTTACATTGACCACTTTATTATAAGGACTACCACAGAGAATATAAATGAGCAGGCAAGTGAAGAGGTACATTGGGCGAGATCTGGTGGGGCCCGGAAAAATCCATGGAACTGGGCTGCACCACCTCCCCACCCCCAGCACGTAGATGCTGGCATGCTTGAGTCAATCATTGCCCATCAGTGACTGAACTCAGCATCCACCCCCTCTCTCCTCCCGCGAGGCTGGGAGTGAGGAGGAAAGTTGCAGCCCCCTAATCACAAGCTTGGCTCCTTTGATAATCAGCCTTCATTCTGAAGCTATCTGGGGGCCCAGAGAGAGTCACCTCATTAGCAAAAACTAAGGCGTGGTAGAAAGGGGATTGTTATGAACAGCAAAAGATGCTCCCCTCACCCCATTGCTGGGGAAATTAGGAGGGTGTTAGGAGCTCTGTGCCAGGGACTGGGGACAAAGACCAAATATTTATTTCTTATTATGCCACCAATGCTTACACAGACCGTGCCTTGGAAGTTACCCTCACTGAGCCTACCTCCGGGGAGAGAAGGCCGTGCCCAGGCAGCAGTAGCCGGTAGTGCAGGGCCTTCTGCTATGTCAGGTTTGCCTGAATGCCCTGAGAGAGCACTGAAGGAGCATCCCCTGCCTTGCGGAGCTCCGCAGGCATGTGTAATTCAGCACACTCTCCTGGAGTGCAGAGTTAAGGAAAGGGAGGATTTTATATTCTGTTTGCAGCCTCCTGGGCATCCTCTTTCTCCCTCTTCAGTCCTTTGTATGTTTACTAATCAGAACCCAAAAAGGAACAAGGGAAGCAATCTGGTATTATGATTATAACTGTTTATGCTTCTTAATATTATCATCATCATCCGGATCATTTCTGTTGTTATTCTTACTTAATGTCTAAACGGCCCACGGGGCTCTCAAGATGTACTCAGTGGAGATGCCAGTGAAAGCCGAGGCCGTGCCTGAGGTCAGGCCCCTAGGCGGGCAGAGGCGGCGGTGACTGCCGCTCTCTTTCACTGTCTGCATCATAGGTGTCACCCCAGCTCCTCATTTCCATGCCTGCCCTTCTCAGAGACAGTCTGGAAGTCAGTTCAGATTCGGGGACTTGAGGGAATTGCAACTTGACTCTCCTGCCACTAGGTGGCAGGCAACCCGAGGTACATTTTCCAAGTAAGATTATTAACGGCAGTCATAAACGATCCCCCTCTGTCTCCAAGCATTTATTCTCTATAATAAAATCAGTAAATCTCAAGCTCATTTCTGATTTCAAGCCCAACTTGCTCCATCTGAGAGCACCCTGGGTCTGCCTGCTGTAATGTCTGCCCTTCAGGGATTCATAATCACAACCCTGATAATAGCAAACCCGTGTGTCTATAGCGTTTTATAGTTTACAAAGCACTGTAGGGTTGGTAAAGCTCTTTTGCATGCAGGATCTTATTTGACAAGTGAACCTACATACACGCTAAGCCCAGCCATAACGTAACTTCATTATATTGATGAACAATGCATACACAATGTCCTGCTGCTCTATTTGCATCCACTTTGTACGAAAACGGTTGCTACCCTAGGTCTTGGAACCAATGGCAGTATTTTAAGATACTCAACAAGTGATAGGCATCACTTTAGCTTCATCTCTCCAGGACCTCTCCTTCCCTGCTCAGGGAAGCCTGTAGCTGAAAGGCCAAAGCCGTGGGGCTGGGGACACAGTGCACAGTGTTTCCGTGTTTGGTGGGGTAACGCCACCCCATGGGGGGGGCTCTGGTCTTTTTTTGTCCTCATAAAAATAACCAGCTACATCTTGTCATTTGCATATAGCCAGCATGAGCTAAGTCACCCTTGCACTTGAGGAATAAATTAGCTCATTTAAGAAGAGAACAAACCCTGCATATACGTGAGTGTGTATGATGGTGGGGAGGAGGGGCATTTAGGCAGACCGAGGGTGGGTAAGAGAACTGAAAATCCACTTGTGTGAGACTATTTTCATCTGTCTTCCAGTTGTATGACTCAGTCTGAAAAGGTCTGATTCCCTTTATTAACAATTGAAGGTTTTCTTCCAGTCTGAAGTTCAATCTGACTTGCAAAGGCAGGTAATGACATACTGCAGAATCATTGTTTTCTGTTGTGAACTGCAAATGACACACATTTGTATTGCATGAAATGAGCATAAAAGCCAAACCCGTATTGGCTTGGGGAGTAAGTTTGTCCATCAGCCTAATATTCCTATCAGTGCAGCTATTCAGCTGCGGGGGGAAACGTCATTGTATTCCAATAATTAAATAGAACAGGTGAGTGTTATGTCTTCCACTTTAGAAACACTGCTATTTACATATTGCATATATTTTATTATTATAGGACCAGAGGGAAATGGATTTTGCATAATTTTCAAAAAAAAAATCCTAATTACAGGTGGAGGTTATGGAAAGCCACAGCTGCCTTCCTAGATGGGTCCTTAATCAAGTCCCTTCCTCTCCAACCAGTCATGGAGATGACCCTGTTCCCTCTCCCCGGGTCACCCAGTGTCCTGGGCCTCCCAGAGCTGGCCTTAGGAACCTTTAGCAATGTGACTTGCTATTTCAGAATGCCAGTTGCATAACAGGTGCAAATTCTGAGACAGAATTTGCAGAATGGACAGAGCAAATTCTCACCAGTTTCATTTCATCTGTGCCCCGAGCAGACTTTATAAAGCAATAAAGACTGAATGTCTGAGGACTTAAAAGAAATGTGCTGTGTTATCATCATCAATTTATGAAACTCCCACAAGGAAGCAGACATGATACAAAACATACAAATTGTACGGCTGTTGCCTCTGGAAGTTTAAATGCCCAAGAACAAAATGTTGATATTGGATATTACTTTCTTAGCTCACCTCTCTTCTTCTCTCACTCCTTTTTTCTTTTTCTTTTCTGCTTTAGTCTTTGAGGTGAAGGGTCCCCTCTGGCGATTAGAGGCTTTCACTGTAACAGCTGCGAAGGCAAGAGCCAATTCTTAACACTGGGAGGGGCTAGGACAGCAAGAGGGAAGTGGTAGTGTGTGCGTGTGTGTGTATGTGGGGGGGTGGTGTGTGTATGTGTGTGCGCGGGTGCGTGCGTACATGTTTAGAATAATGTTGCAGTCAGATTGACTAAGATTCACATCTTAACGAGGATGTTTGTGTTGAATAAAACGGTGACAGTTAAAAGGAGATTTTTTTAAAAAAAGAAAAAGGGACCAAGATTCCACCAGGTTGTATTCAGTCCATTGGTATGAGATATTCTTCCTCCTCAACTCAGCACCCTCACATCCTCTGTGAACCACTGGGCCATGGGACCCTTTTAAGATTTGCTTCCCTGCTCCTGGGAAGGACTCCAAGCCTCACACTTCCTGCACGAACACTTCTGGGTTTCGAATGTGTGCAGCATTTGGGAAGCAGGGATGACCAGGGCATGGTTTCTGCTGGTGGTGTTGGCAGAAGCTGCTGCTCTGCATTGCTGGAAGCCACATGCCAGCTAAGGGCTCTGATCCTGAGTGGACCTGAAACACACATGGCACACACAAGCCCAGAATCCCAACTAGCTAAAGGATGGGAGAAGGAGACTGTGGCGTGCTAGGACCCTGTCAAGAATGCCAGTCTCCCGTGCTCTCTCAAGTGCTCTCACTCATGAAAAAAATAAAATAAATAAACTTAAAAGGAAGTTCATAGTTTTGTGTACAACACAATTCTGCGATTTCAGTAAAAACAACGTGTTCAAAGAGGGCTGAGGAAAGTACTATGAGAACAAATAAAATTGCCCTGGCCGGGACAGCTTTCAGAGGAGAGGAAACATCTTAGACGAGGCAGAAAGGAATAGAAGGATTCTGCGGAAAACTTGGCAGAAAGAAGGACACGTGCATAATACAGAAGCAGACAGCTGCTCAGTCTGGTCCTGGGGATGATAAACTCTGGCAAAGGATATTGGAAGTTGGAGTTATGAAGTTAGTTAGTCTTAATGTAAATTGCTCAGTATGCTGTAAGCAGCCAAGTCCCTTGGATTTTAAGTAACAATAGCCTCCTTAGAGCTCAGGTATCTCAGGGCACTTCACACCTGGAAGCACCAAAGCACCTGGAAGCAGGAACTTGCACATTGCCAGTATCCAGTCATCTACAAACCTGGGCTCCTCCCTACATGGGGTGTGTGTGTGTGTGTGTGTGTGTGTGTGTGTGTGTGTTGTTTAAAGGCCTTCTCTTCTTTGTTTTTTAAATAAGATGAGAAATATGGCTGCTCTCTGGTTTTCTATCTTACAATCCAGGAACCCAAAGAGAGACAGACTTCTTACCAATTTCAGCGCCAACAGTCCCAGGGAAGAATTCCGACTACCCAGGTCATGCCGGGTGAATAGTCTACTATGTGGAATAGTCTACTATGGTCATGGAGCATTAACATGCTCAAACCAGCTTGGGTCAGTTTCCAGTCTCAATCAATATAATGTAACTGGGCATGGGGGCGAGGTGTTTTTGTTGCTGTTGTTTTTAGATTTTTGCCATAGGGCACATGCACTCACCAGAGAGGGAAAGTGAGAAATCACTCTCCAAGGGGCATGACCACACTGCAATCCCTTCTCTTTCATTCTCCTCTCAGAATTTTAGGTATGCACATACATGTGCCTGGCATGTTCTCCAAGCTGCCAGGTCCAGAACTCTAACCACCATGCCACCTGCTGGCCACATAGGGAGAGGTGTTTTAATATGACTACTTGACAGCAGCCTAAAGATGCGGGTCAAATACAAAAGTGGGGCGGGGTAGGGGGGGGCATTGGGTCAGATGGTGGTGCAGCAGGAAGACATTACACTCTGTGAGGCTGACCCCTGTAAGTCCCAGGTTCATGTCCAGGGACCTCCTTGAGGATGCTGAGCATGCATGCAACCAGGATGTGGGGCTGGCTAAAGCTGGGGGTGTATTGTGGTGTGAAGACCCTCTTGGAAGTGCTATCTCTCTGTCTCTCTTACTCAGGGAACAAATAAATGTGTAAAAATTGTCTTAAAAACACAGTGTCAAGCAGACAACTGCACAGATGCCCATGCAACATGAACTCCATTCAAAGACACAGACAAAACTCGCCAGCTGCAAGGAGGCCATGACAAAGTCTGACCCAATCTGCTCCTGAGAGAAACAATTCTATGTAGAATTTATTACAGCATCTAATAACTTTATTGCCAGGAAGCATTTCTTTCTATCTGACCTCTTGTAGTCTTAACTCTTTTGTAGAGAACATGAAATATTCACCTCATGACCATAGACTCAAAGACCAGCTGTGAAGTGCTCCTAAAATTTGTCCTCTATGGTCCGTACCCACCAAAGGGCCACCTGCCATACATGGAGCATTCTGCTGGATTCTAGGGTTTCAATAGTAAGTAAGATGGAGTTTAGGCTGACAAGGTGTTTGAAGTCTGGTATCTAGGAAGACAGCATTTCAAATCTCCACCAACTAGCAACAGAGTATTTGGTTACGTTTAAGACCCAGCTCTGGGAGAACTCTGAGAGGATTAAAAAAAAAAAAAAATCAGCACACTGTCCTCCCACGCCCAACCTCCAGCAGCTGATGTACTAGAAGGTTTGGGGCAACTCAGTCAGCCCCTCTGCCACTCACGTTGTTCAGTTCCATCCGGAGAAAAGCTGTCTAGTTTAGACAGCCTAGCCCTGGAGAAGGGGCCGCAGAGGCTGCAGAGAAGTGAGTGGAGTCCACTAGGCTCCATAGATGTACTCCAGGGATGTCCCATTGCTCAGAAGATAATCCCCCAAGGCTGTGCTGTCCTCCCTGGTGGACTGACTGTCAGCACCTCCTGAAAGGGTGGGCAGCCTGAAATCCAGAGCATCTTGGGTCCCAGCCACAGAAAGGGAAGGGGGCTAGTAAATACACACACAGCAGAGCTCCGCAGAAACTACGATTGCTAAAAAACAGGGCTGAGAAGGAGAAGCCCAGAGCAACTGGGTAGGTGGCTTATGTCTGAGTAGTGCCCCAGCTGGGACTGGTGACTTCAGAAGTGACACAACCCAGGAGACACGGGTCTGTCTCAGCACCCCAACCCCAACTGTAACGCTAAACTACCGGCAGGGTTAAAAAGAAGGTCCTTACTCTCTGGAAAGGTGTGGAATGGCAAGAGCGGGCGTCACTCTTCCACGCTAACTGGAATCTGAAAGCTGCGTTTTAGCGGAAGCGAAGCCTCTCCACTAGGCCGCGGAGTGGGCTTTAGAGAGGCCGCGCGCCCTTGGTCTTGCTCAAGTGAGCTCAGCGCGCCCTCTCGTGGCCTCTACGTTCACCGCAGGTCTCGGGAAGCAGCTGGCCACCACATACAAATGGACTCCTAGTAGTTAAGCTGTCAGGTCTAATGTATTTATTTGACTCTCTGCTGTTAAAATGATTTCTCTACAGCACTGCGGTTATTTACGACTATTGTCAGTACAAGGCGATGAGAAGGCAGCAGCAGAACAAAACAACAACCGCTGAAGGAAAGGTTCTGTCTGGGAGGTGGCTTGGTTCTCTGGCAGCAGGGCTGTTTGTTTACTTAATCTGCAGCGGGGGGGGGGGCTTCAGAGCTCACTCATCCATAATGCAGAAACCCTGCCCTTGGCCCTGGGCCCTTCGCCAGCCCCAAAGAGCGAGCTCCCGCGCAGAGAACCCTGGCCTGGGAGGACGCCCCTGCACGCTCAGCTGTTAATCATTTTCACACAGACCCATTAAATAACCTTCAGTTTTTCTGGGGTCTAGACACATCGCTTCCGTACTCAGATAAGGATAAGTTTATAGACTGTTGAACCTGGGACCCAGATGCTCTATGGTTTATCACTGTGGGGTTGTATTTCCAAAAATGTGGTCCTTGGGTGTCAGCATCCACACCACCTGGGAATTTGTTGGAAATCCACATTCCCAGGTTCCAACACAGACCTAAAGGATGGAAACAGGGATTGGGGCCCAGGCCTCTGTGTTGCCGCAAGCTCACCAAGCAGTTCTGATGACACATATGAGAAGCATAGCTCTAGGACCAGAGCAGCCAGATAGGCCTGGAAGTGCCTTTTCAGAGGGAACCGGCCCCAGCCACCCACACAGCAGTGTCTGTCCAACTCCCTTCCTATAAAGGCTCCTGGAGACCAGGGGGCCCCTCCAGCGCTCATTTGGGTAAATGCCTGTTTTGCCCTGCAGTAGCCCTGGAACAGGAGGGACCTGAGAAGGGCAGGCTATGCTGGTGGTTAGTGACACGGGTCCTGGGTCGGTCTGCGTGTAAACTCAGGTAACTCCACTTATGAGCTATCCGGCCTGGGGAAATGACTCTGTCTCTATAAATGAACGTGATAATGATGGCCTTATGGGTTTACTATAAGGAGAGAGGAGTTCACACAGTACAGTTCTCAGAAGAGTAGCTGCCGTGTAGTAAGGGTGAAGAAACACTAGCCATGACTGTAATTTGTAACATGGGCATGTGTGTCCATGTGAACACGTGGCAGGTGTCACTCAGCGCTGTGGCTCGCGGAGAGACCCTTATCGGCAGAGCGTGTTTATGTGTTGTCACTGCTGCTTATAAGCTATATACCACTTGGAGCAAGCCACTTGGCTTTTCGGTGCCTCAAATTTCTCATCTAAAAATCAATAGCTAACTCAAGTTTTCATATAAATTATCCTATTTACTTCTCACCCAAGCCATTGCACTGGGAAAAACAGATCTGTCGTGATGCTCATTATACAAACGTAACAACCAGGGCCCAGAGAGGCCAAGTCATGTGCCCAAGGTCACACAGCACGTAGGGAAGGAAGTCAAGACAGGAATCCGTTTCATCTGAGTCGAGATCTACTGAATTTTGGATGAGATAATGCATGTGAGAGTGCTCTATGAATGAGGGTTATCATACTTGTTATTTTGGAAGCGCAATCTAAAGAAAAGCATCCCATTTTCTGGATATGAATTCAGGAAATTAAAATAACAAACTGCAAAGTCTTTCTGAAGGGGAAAAATCCACAATACTGGGAAGAAAAAGAAAATAACAAAAACAAAGCACAACGTTCTGCTACCAGGATTGAGAGAAAAATCATGGGAATAAATGAAGACGCGACACCAACATTTTCCCCTTCTTGGAGATGTGTCTGTGTGCATGAAAGGCACAGAACTGACAGCGGGAGCTGATGGTCTATTTATCCCCGGGACAGACGCTGCCTCGTCTGTTTAGCATTTATATAGTGCTTGTCTCCGCAGCGCGCCACGGTGGGAGAGTGAGTAACGCCCTCAGGGTGGGTCATGCCTGGGAAAGCGGAAGGGCAGCCAGGGTCCCAGCAGAGGGCAGAGGACATGAGAGTTTCTTAGCCCCGCCCCCTTGCTCCTGTGTGACAGGACCTGGGGGGGGTTCCAGGTGCATCCTGCTGGTTTGTTTGTGCTGGTCATTAGCAGAAGATTCACGGAGCACAGGAAGGGATGTCTCAAAACGCTCCTACTGAGAACTTCTTCAACAGGCAGCGGCCCTGTGCGGTAACTGACAGAAACTTGGAGCAGCTTTGCTCTGGTACGTCATCCTTCAACACTGCTCCCAGCTTGCCCTTCTTTCCCCCAACAAACCTTCCATAGACCCCACCCCCCAACACACTCATCTCTTCTCAATTTCTACACCTGGTTTCCAACCCCTGCTCCTTTGATTTCATTTCTCTGGGCCCCCAAATGCAGTCTTCCGTTCAGGTGTGCGGGGCTGTAAGGGAGGGGACAGGAGACTGAGCAGTGAAGACCTGGACCCGAGGTCTGAATCTGCTTCTATGAATCCTGGGGCCTTGAGCAAGTCTCCACTTTTCTATGCCTTGGTTTCATCTTCTGTAGAATGGTGCAAAGCTCTTTTAAAAAGCAAAGCTGGGGGCCAGTGGAGGGCATAGAGGTTGCGTGGCTGGACTCCCACATGGCTGACTGCAGTTTGAGTCCTGGACAGTAGCTTAAAACTCAAGCCAAGTGCATGCGCATGAGTGACCAAGATCCCAGGAGGTGAATGGAGGAGAAGAGATTGCAGTATGGCCACCCTCCTGGGGGAGTGATTTCTCACATTTTCTCTCATTGTCTCTGTCTCTGTCTCTCTCTGGTGAGTGCACGTGCCTGTCCTAAGGCAAAAAAAAAAAAAATCTTTTTTTTTTCTTTTTTCTTTTTTGGAGAGATTTTCACTGTAGGGCGCGTGCGCTCACCAGACAGACAGAGAGAGACATAGAGACAGAAAGCGAGAAATCACCCCCCAGGGGGGATGGTCACGCCGCAATCCCTTCTCCTCCATTCTCCTCTCGGGATCTTGGGCACGCACGCACACGCGCCCGGCATGAGTTTTAAGCCACCGGGTCCGGGACACGAAACGCGGTTGACTACGTGGGAGTCCAGGGACATAGCCATTACGCTAACTGCTGGTTCCCAAAAAATCTTAAAAAATTAAAAAATAACTGTGAACTACCTGTGATGTCTTTCAATGTGCCGTTCTTTTTTCCTTTCTTTCTTCTCTTTTAGGTACCTATTTTTGTCAACTTCTAGGAGATTATCTGCCCAGGAGGATGATGAGAACTTTTTTAAAAGAGAAGAAATGCAAAGAAAGAAGTAAGCCAGCTATTGTCATTAGAAACATAACTTACACCCCGAAGAATGATGTTTCCTGGAGATGTGATTTTCTACATTTCTTAGTGTTTGAGATTTTTTTTAGTAGAAATTAGGTCTAGATGTCCCAGCTCATGGGACTGTCCCAAGCAGCCCGTTGTCTGCTTATCATGAAACTCATTGCTCTATGGAGGAAGGGTCACTATGTACAAAATCCAGAGGGGTGATAGGGAAGGAGAGGCAGAGAGGGATCAGAGATGGAGCAAAGAAACTGGGTTCGGCTGAGAAGGGGGTGCTTGCCTTTGCCCTCGTGCCTTGCTCACTTCCTATGAGGAGCTCTGGTCCTGAGAGGAGCCTCCCAGGCCACCCCTGGGTACAGCCACATCAGTGCTGACCTGGCCCTGTGGCATGGTGAGGTACAAACAGGCCCTGCGGCTTAGCTTGTCTGGGCCTCCCTGACGTTCAGTTTCATAGATGGGATGAAGATGTTCACTGTGAGAAAGGGAAGGCCGCTGAGCTGACATTCAACAAACTCTCTGTAACAAGGAGAGGGAGACCCAGAGCAGAAGTCAGATGGGAAGATGCAGGATGTGGCAAAGAAATGGACAGTGGGGTCTAGCACACATGGGCCATGAAGGCCAGGCTGAGCATAGAGGTCAGGGAAGTGAGTCAGCTAAGAAGAGCTCCAGGCCTTGATCACTCCACAGAGTAACGGCAGCCACCGGCTTCCTCACCTTCAACCAGCACAGCACGCAGCACGTGGAGGAGCTAGAGGACGATGTAAAGCTGTCTTCCTGGCACCCTTCCAAAGCCAGGTGAATCCCTCTACTCCAGCTCACTAAACCCCAGGCACCATCTGAGAAAGAGCAGGAAAGAATAAGAGACACTGAGTAACTGCTTCCCAATTCTGAACACCTTCAGGGAATGCTGAAATTACCAGAATGAACCAAGTTGTAAACCATGGTAGATTAAACATTCATCTCTTTGCCACCACTTGGGGGACATGGAGCTTGCTTGCAAGGAAGACCAGATAAGATGTAGACCACATTTGCTGAATATATGACTTAGAGATACAGAATCAAGATTCAACAGGCAACTCCACCTATCCCCCACAAAGGCCAAATTAACCCTCACCTTTCTGCCTTTTCAGCTCTATGGTACCTGGAGAATTTTCATCCCAGCCATCTAACGCTTGCTCACCCGCCGTGCCCTAATAACAGCTCCTCTTCTCCAGGAGGTGTCCCTGAGTCCTCCAACCCTGATTACCACCCTGCATTTATTTCTTCCTTCACCTACGTTTCCATTTAAGCCCAAATCAAATGTCCCTGTGGATCGGGCACAAGGAATGCAACTAGCTAAGGCATGGTGCTTACAGATGAAGAGAAATTTCCCCAGTCTTACATACCTGATACTCAAATCACTTGAACTTAGGGACACCCAGCTGCTGATGCTCTACACAAAGCTGACTCTTAATCAACACTGGCTGAATGAATGAGAAACAATGTGGCTTGGCTCCTTGTCCATCGTCTCTCCCTCTGTTAGGAGCCCAGGCACACAAAAGCAGGACTGCAGCAACACGTGCTTCTACCAGGACAGGGGATGCTAAGCCTGTAAATTGCTCCTCAGTTCCAGTGGGCGCTACTACGTGAACACCTGTAAGTACTTCTCTCTGCTTCCCAGGGTTCTACAGTGCGGTGAGGCTGCGGTATAGGGAGCTGCCAAAGCGGCAAATGATGGGTTCAGTGGTTTGGAACCTCTACCTTTCAGCTGGGGAATTTTATTTTTCCTGGTTGCTTCTCAGCTCAGGGGAATGATAAAGAGAAAAACACATTTCACATGATTCCCCCTTGGTCTTCTTTAACAAGTTCACCAGTCCACCACTGAGACTAGCCAATTCATTCTCTGGGAGAGAAATCTTGGTGTCCTTGGTGTCTCTTCTCCCCTTGACCCCGTTAAGTCACCCAGGAGGACTAGGTATTGACCCTCAGAAGCAGCTTCATGCCTGTCCAGCTTGCTGTTTAGATAAACACCTCCCCCACCCTAAGGTACACTCTCCTTCTGGCTCACTGACATTCCTAATCACTGATCCCAATAGACAGAACAGTGTCCAGCGCTGACTCAACATGTCAGAAACATTTATTGAATTACCGAGCATAGTTCAACCTTTATCTAATGTATCAGATCTAAATGAGCCCACCTAGAACTCAGACAACTTTACATGCAGCCCCCTCCAGTCCCTTCTCCCATGGTTGGAGGAACAATAGCTTGAGTCCAGGCTTCTGGATACCTCATTTCTGTCTATCAGGAGCCAAGAGGATTCTGACCTTGGCTGGGGCTCCCTTGTCCTGACATCCTCCACATTTGCCCTCACACCCTCTTTCTTCCACCATCTTAATTCTATCCAGACTTTTTTATCCACCTGAAGAGGTACTTACTCAACATCTCGGCTGTGCAGCCAGCTCTACTTCTTTTAAGAAGCTCTCTGTGAGGGGGCAGCAGGTGATGTGGTGGTTAAGACACCGGACTCCCGGGGCCCCGCGCCAAGGCTGTGACCGGCGGCGGGACCTGCGCGGGCCCTCCTGGGCTCAGCGCGGGCCCCCCTGGGCCCCGCGCCAAGGCAGTGGCCCCCCCACGCTCTCAGGGGCGGTCGTGTGGCCTCTGGGCCAGCAAGCTGAAGCTGAAAACAAGGATTAAGAACTTACAACCATAAGAAACAGAAAGAATCTTTAGCTGTCTTAAACTAATTGAGAAAATATACTGTATAGAAGGATTTTATCTACCTATGGACAGTGAGAAGATGATGGTTACCAGCCCTGTATTACCTCAGGGAAGAACAGGAACTACCCTACCATTCTTAGGGAAGCCAGATACCCGAGGATAAGTCACGCTGCAGATCCCC
>NW_006160147.1:7532521-7565632 GCF_000334495.1 Tupaia belangeri chinensis
TAGATGGGAAACTACATTTAGTGTGTTGTGATGATGCTCAGGGAATGAGTGTTAGCTAATATAATTTAATTTAAAAAAATTTTAAAAAAAGCAGGAGGAAAAAAAAATGCACATTTGATGACTGCAGTGAGCTGTATGGACACAACTGGGTACTACTTTATAGTATGTTCATTCTACTCACTGAGGTTTATGCCTAGGGTCAGATTTGGGTACATGTATAGGTATGTGTCAGCTGTGCTAGCTATTGGATCTATTTAGACTAATTGAGTTTATTGGCAGAACAATTGAAGGGGGGGCGGAAGGCGTGGAGGGCAACCATGGATGCCAGGGACAATGGAGGAGGAAGATGGGACATGGCAGAGGGTAGGGGATGGGGAATCAGGGATGGCAAGACAAAGGGCAAGGTATGCAGGATGTAAGAATTGGAAAATTACTTGCTGAGAACATGTATGCTGATGTGCTTGATTGAACCAATGCACAGTGTATTTCGGATGGAAAATTCATTGGTGTGTTGTGATGGTGTATAGTGAATTAAGGTAGAAAATAAAAATTAAAAAAAAAAATAGACACTGGACTTCCACATGACCAACCACAGTTGGAGTCCTGGACCTGGCGGCTTGCTTTCTCACTTTCCCTCTCTTTCTCTCTCATTTGCTCTGTAACTCTCTGGTCAAATTAAAAATTAATAAATAAAGTTAAATAAAATAATTCTTAAATAAAAAAAAATGAAGCTCTCTGTGCTCATGTTGGCCTGCAGCCCTTTCCCTTCCACATGTTTGCATGTGTTGAGCACAGCTGCACAGCTCCTCAAATCTCTGCCCTACTACTGTGAAAGTTCTCGGAAGCCAGGTATGATTTAAGTCTCTTTTTTGATCCTCTTTTCAGATCCCTAACTCCCATCTCAACATCATCTCACAACACAGGATGCCACGCTCACACCTCCTCCTCATAACTACCACAGCTCCAGGCACGGAGCAACTGCCTCAGAAAGACTGGCCAGTGCCAACGTCCTTCTCATCCTGACCCCTGAGGTGGTTCTTACTGATTTTCCCAGTACCTCACAGTGCCTGACTCAGAGCATTTAGGAACATGGACAGGCAGAGAAAGGACTAAGTTGAAAGACTATTGAGAAGGACCCCTCTCCATCCACTCTGATCTCAGACTACCCTCCCAATGCCAGCTGGGAAGACACAGGAAGGGAGGAAGAAGAAAGGAAAGGGGAAGGTGTGGAGAACCCTGCTCTGATGCTGAAGCAGACCGGCAAGTGTCCTTTGCTTCTTGCGATGCACCTTTTCTGACATTTGCAGTGCCAGCGTGCATGGGAGAGAAGGCTGTCACTCTGACAAACGACTTGCAGTCAGAGCCAACTCTGGTCATGCCCATGCCAGACACACCAGGACAGCCGGTGGTGGGGACAAGCAGGGTTGGACATGGGAGAAATAGACTTGGCCTGGAACTCCATCTGTAACCCCGTTATTGAGCTGGAAGGACACAACTGCCCCATGTTAAAATGACACAAGAACATTCTTAACATAAGGCTTCAACTCTAATTCTGTCGGCACATGGATTTTTTGATAAGTCCAAGGAGCTAAAGCTAATCAGAATCCCCTTCTAAAACTGGGAGAGAGAATGGGGTTACGAATAGCCCGGAGGTACATTTCTGAAATTCAGGGAGATTGATCTTCAGGATCCCAGCTCTCGGCTTCACGGGACTCTCCCACCTTCGTAGCACTTTCACAGCAACTTTCACAGCCTCTGGGCTTCAGATTCCTCCTTGTCAAAAGAAAAATGTAGAATGATCTCAAAGAAAGTTCTTGCCACATCTGACAATGGCTCTATGACTCCTTGACCTTCAAATTACCACTGTTTGGTTTTGGAGCTGTTTAGTATTTTTTGTTCTTCTGCTGTCAGCATCCTCCCCAGCCACATGTAGGGGCAAATACCTGACAATTTCATCCCTCTGGGGAAGATTTCTTTAACAGCAATCACGTTTCCAGTATCAAAGAGAGGACTCTAATGGTGGGAGTCCAGACATCAGCCAGTCAGTTGGAGGGAGAGATCTCTGGAGGCATGATATCCTTCTAAAGGCCCTAAACCTTGGGTCACCATCTCCCTAGTCAATTGCCATACAGTGCCTAATTCATGATGTGGCACAGCTCCTAGAGTTCAGATTTGCACCTTACTGAATGTTTTTAATCCTCACAAGTCCAAGCCCTTTGGTTCTGTTTTTTTAAAAAATTATTATTTATTTGACTTTATTTATTCATTCATTTCATTTTAATTTGACCAGAGAGAGGCACAGAGAGAGAGAGAGAAAGGGAAAGGGAGAAAGGAAGCCGCCAGGTCCAGGACTCGAACCACGGTAGGCCATGTGGGAGTGTCCAGCACCTTAACCACCACGCCACCTGCTGGTCCCAGCCCATTGGTTCTTACAGACAAGGCTGGGTGAGTCATATGGAATCCCCAATTAGGAGGGAGATCCAGATACAGAAAGTCCTAGTAGTAACATGGACAGGGTACTGGCAGGCCCTGCATCCATGAATCGACCACGTGCTCACTCTATCAGACTTGAAGCATGTGTTCCTAACTTAATTCCCACAAATTCAGTAGATAGGGAATATTAATCTCCATGTACACTTGAAGAAACTGAGGCTCAGAAAGGATAAGTCACTTTTCCAGGGTCCAACTGTGGACAGGGGTGAGTGGAAGGCAGGTACCATATTGTTACCTACCTGTGGTCTAGAAAATCCTAGGCTCTTCCTTCTAGTCTATGGCTAGGGGAACCTCTGCCAGAGGGAGTCCTTCTACCCAGAGGAAGCCATTCTACCTAGAGGGAGCCATCCTACATGGAGAAAGCCTTTCTACCCAAATGAGCCCTTCCACTCAAAAGGAAACTTTTCTACCTAGAGGGAGCCATCCTACCCAGAGAGAGTCCTTCTACTCAAAAGGGAACCCTTCTACCTAGAGGGAGCCACCCTACCCAGAGGGAGCTGTTCCACCTGGAGGAAACACTTCTCCCCAGAGGGAGGCCTTCCACTCAGAGGGAACCATTCTCCCCAGAGGGAGCCCTCCTACCCTGAGGGAACCCTCCTACACAGAGGAGCCTGAGAGGACTGAAAGCAGAGGCTACTGCCCGCCCTTGCGACCTGCAGCTCCATTCCCCTCCCACGCTCCTCTCCTTGAAGCAGGAGGACTCGGAGCACACACGCAGCCTATTTCCGCTAAGGGAACACTGGCAGAGATGACTTTTTGTTCCAGTGGATGTATATTTTTGGAAATGTTCTGGAGTGTAAGTGCATAAAAGGCTGGGTCAGACAGAGCCTGGGGCTGTGGGTGGGGAAGAGACCTGGCACTCCAAAGAAAGCTGGAGCAGCAGCTTCAAACAGTGGTTTGATATTTTTCCTCCTGATTTTGATCTTAGAAATGTCTGCAGCCGCCGACAGCCATCGGCAGCTTTGGCCAACGGGGGCTCTAACCACCACGACCTTGCTGCCACACTGCAAAGGCTTCTAGTTAACAGAACTCTTTTGTGTGATGGAAAGCAAGTGAGCGCATGAGAGACGGAAAACACTGGGGCTGACAGAGACAGCTGGCTGCTGCAGCAAGGCTTCAGAATTGTCAACGGAAACACACAGTGGAGACAGCGAAGCAGGCCGCAGCGCTCTGAGTGAACAGGAAGCATGCTCTCTTGGCCGGCCCTGACACCTAAGGGATTCCAGTTGACACCAGAGCCTGTTTTTGTCTTCCTAGACTGAGGGAGCAGACAGTGCAGCCACTCAGCTCTTGATATCTCAATCACTTTGTCTTTGACCAGTGACAAGGTGGCATTGATGAGCTCCCAAAGGAATCCAACTCCTCTTGGGTGCCTTTTTTTTTTTTTTTCTTTTTCTTACTCCTTTTCTGAGCAACTTCTCAAGTAGAGAGAACAGAAGTAGACGTCATGGTTATCTAGCCACCGTTTGATCAGGAGGTCCCCATCTGAGTGACACCCAAAGGACACAGGTTATATGAAGGGTGTGGAGTGCAGGACACTTCCTTGTCAAGGGCAGTCCTCAGTCCCAAGTCTCAGAGAACAAGGGCAGCCACCCTTGCCATGAGGTTTCATAGATGCTAGTTGGGTGTCTACCACCTCCGAATCTCACCTTTGCTGCCTCTGTCAGCCTTCCACACACATGTGCGTGTACATACGCATGAGTGTGTACACACACACACACACACACACACACCAAGCACACATCAATATATCCATTCAAGGGCCAGATGCCCATCTGAAATGCCTGAAATTCAGTCCTGAACACTCTTATTCAAATAGCTTTATAATGCAAAATAAAAACAAAAATGCATGAAAGGAAGAAAAAGAAAGAAAGAAAGGGCAGGTCAGCCAGTGGCATGGTAAAGGCAGCTGGATCTCACATGGCTGGCAATGTAATTCTCATCCCTGCCCAACAGCTTAAAAAACACACTGGCTATGTGTACGTGCATGTCCAAAATCCCAAAAGAAGAAGTAAAAGAGAAGGGCTTGCAGTCTGGCCATCCTCCATGGGAGCTGCTTTTCAGTTTCTCTCTCTCTCTCCCAGTCAGCACATGCACCCTGTAGCATTTTTTTTTAAGAGGCTGGAAACGGGGCTGGCAGGTGGCTTGATGATTTCAGTGCTGGACTCCGAGATGACTGACCACAGTTCAAGTCCTGGACCTGGTGGCTTGCTTTCTCACCTTCCCCCATACTCCCTCTCCCTCTCTATCTATCTCTCTCTGGTCATATTAAAAATGAATAATAACAATAAATAAAAATAAATAAAATAATTTTTTAAAAGAGTCTGAAAGAAAACACTTTAAAATATTAAGAATGGTTGTGTCTGGAAGGAAGAATCTAAACTAATGTTTTTCTTCTGTTAATTTTCTATTTGTTCTAAAATTTTGATAATGAAAGCATATACTTTTTTTAATGGAGGAATACCTAAATTTTTAAATAGAACATCTAGCAGGGGTAAGTTACAACCTTATCAAGTGTCTTGGGGGATCTTGAGAACTACCAGAAAGGAAGGTCCTTTAAAAATGATAAGGGAGTGGACATGTCTAGCAAGCTGAACAGATGCTAACAGGGCTTCTAGAAGGAGCACAAGGAAAAGCTCGGCTTTTTAAAATAGATTTTCCAGGGCTAGTCCCTGGGCTTTTGTTTCTTTATCTGTAAAATAAAAGCACGCCATTAAATGACTGTGAGGATAATGTGTGATGTAGTGTAACTGCTGTCTTGTCAGCCCTTCATGACTGGGGAGTTCCCAGCTTCCCTTCTCCCCTCTTCTGTTTCACCTGTTTGGAGTCTAGAGTGCAGCACTAACTTTTCTAGATCAAAATCACAGCTCTTCTAGGACAGGGAATATCGCAAAGGAATCAGAGCTATTCGGTATAATGCCATGAGTCTAAATGAGGTCTCCAGAGCTCAACGAGGCTATTGTCTACCCCTCTCTAACCCGTTTCTTGCCATGCCACACCCACTTTTCTACCACCCAAATATCTATGCAG
Organism: Tupaia belangeri chinensis; assembly: GCF_000334495.1. NCBI lineage: Eukaryota > Metazoa > Chordata > Mammalia > Scandentia > Tupaiidae > Tupaia > Tupaia belangeri. Next base: position 7,538,045 of record NW_006160147.1, read on the forward strand.
GAGGTTATCTCACAGAAGACCCACAATCTCTTTTCAGATCTCAGAATCTGGGAAGGAAAGAGAGGGTAGTGGTGAAATCCTGAGCTTCGAAATTGTTCAAACTGGGATTTGAATCCCAACCCTGTCTCTTCTGAGCAGTTTGATACTAAGGATGCTAATCAGACGCTGATTCCCCATTTTCTTTTACTGAAAATAGAGAGACTGATACCTCACTTACAACTTTATTAAGGGTATATTAAATAAGATAAAGTGCTTGGCATATGGCATGTGTTAGATGTCTTTCCTCTTTTTATAACTGAATTCCCTCTTGGCTTTGCAAAATCCTATTTCCTCTTTCCTTAAGTTTAGAATATACTGAGAAATAACACATAAACTAACAGGCAAAATACTTTTATTTTTCCACAGTTCAAGTTCATGCACCAATATTAACAATCAGAATTAACATCCAACTCTTGCAACCCCAAGAAATATTTGTCCCAGAGATACCAATGCTGATCCTTAGTATTTTCTTTCTCTAAACTATCTACACACGTGCATGTGCACACACACACCCTCAATCATATTCGCTCTTTTCTAGCACAAGGTTGACTAAATATCTAAAGATATGCCCTGACCTTTCACCACCGTCTAAATGTCTTCAGATGTTGCCACTTTGATTATAATCCTGCTTTCTCTTTCTGTTATCTCAGATGCCAACCCCATGAGACACATTAAATACATAATGCATTTTGACTTGCATCTGGGCTATGCTGTCTGGTGTGGGAAGGTTACAGCAGAAGCATATGCCTGCTTCTTAAAATTCAATTATTCAAATTCAATTTCTTCTCTTCCTCCCAGTCCTCACCAGCATGCAGTCTGGGACTTTTCATCAGATCACTCAAACTGCCAGCACTGGAGCCAGACGTTATTGGCTTCTGTTCAGCTTGGTTCCTCAGACATTTGCTGTTGTTGTTGCTGTTATTGTTGCTGCAATGGACTGTTCTGGACACAGGAGGTTTAGAGACGTAGAGCACAGAGAAGCAACCCTTAGGAAGTTCATGTCCTAGTAGATAAAGAGCTCATGTGTATTTAACCCCAATAGTGTGTGGCAAGGGCAGTCTCAGCATAAAAGGTAAAGCAATATGTAAGAGTACAGAGGAGAGAGCAATTAATTATTTCTGCTATGGGAGTAAAGGATCAGTCAGATAAGATCTCATCTACAACATGGGCAACAAAGTCCTATAGGCCCATAGGAAACAGAGATTAAAGTCAGTTGAGGAAGAATGAGGGGCCAAGAATTATTCTAACCCCAGGTAGGCGTGCCAGGGTATAATAAAAATAGAAGAAACCATTGCCCATAAATAGCTGCCACTTGTTATCAGCCCTCCTCCTCAGATCCTGTTGTTCCCTGGCCACTGTGGACATTGACCTCATCCCTCCTTATCATCTGAAACCCCATGAATCCTTCAACGCTCCCATGCCATCTCCTTGATGGATTCCTCGCCTCAAAACAATTCATTGCTCTTCCCATATCATTTGAGCTTTTGTTTTTGCTATTTACTTCCTTGGCATCTTTTGGTTCAACTCTAATACCATTCATTAGTGCCTGTCTTACGTACATGTGATCTTGAGAGCAGAAAGCTTAGTGTATTCGTATTTGTATCTTCTTGCAGTAACTCACAAGAGCTCAGCACATTGTAAACAGTAATTCTTTGCATTAGGAAGTCAGAGGCAAATACAAACCCAGTAGAAAATATTTAATGAGATACAAAACATGTTTTTGGCTGAATTATAATAGGGGGTATTTACGACCTTCCTGAGCTTTAGAAACCTTTATCCAAATGCCTGTTCAAAGTCCTCTTGGATATCTCAAAGGAACCTCACACTGAACTCATTAGTCCCTCCACAGTACTCCAGATTGATCCTTCTCCATCATCCCTATTTCAGTAAAAGGCACTTTTGTCCATGCCATTACTAGGAAATACCTAGCTATAACTTTTGATACCTTGGTCTCTCACCCATCATGTTGTATTCTACTTCTCCTATGTCTCTCAATTTCCATCTCTAAATCAACTGCCCAATTCCAAGAAGCTGTCACCTGAAATCCTGTGATAGTCTTCGTTCATCTCCCTGCATTTCTCTCTGCCCTCTCCAACCCATTCCAAAGTGTTGGCCTCCTCACACCGCCCACTCCTTTCAGCCCTTTAATCGCCTCCCATTGTTCTGGGATAAAGCTTGAAACCTTTCCACAGAATCCAAGGCCTTGCAACCCTTCCGCCCGCCCAGGCCTAGCCTGATGGTGGTTGCCCTAGCCTGATGGTGGTTGCCCTAGCCTGATGGTGGCTGCCTTTTTTGTTGGTTTACTTGAACAGTGCATGTGCTGGGAAGGCTGAGTGACCCAGTGTTGGCCCTCATGGCAGGGAGTGTGGATGGTTGTTGCAGCAGAATGGTCAATCAGAACAGTGCCAGTATTAATAATGGACCAGTGAGACTTCTGCTTGAGTTGACCAATCAGAGCTGCACAAATTCCAGTCCCTTAATTGCATAGACAGACCAAATTAAAGACTAGAATGAGACGTATTTCTCTGTAAAGTCCATCCCTAAACACACTCAGGGAAGTGGCATTCTCTCTCTTTTTTTTTTTTTTTTTTTTTTTTTTGGGTGGTTTTTTTGTTTGGGAGGTGCTCACCAGAGAGGTTTTTGCTATAGGGCACATGTGCTCACCAGAAAGACAGAGAGAGACCGAGAGACAGAAAGCAAGAAATCACCCCCCGGTGGGGGGGATGGCCACGCCACAATCCCTTCTCCTCCATTCTCTTCTCAGGATCTTGGGCATGCACACATACGTGCCCGGCGTGAGTTTAAGCCACCAGGTCCGGGATTCAAACCACAGTCAACTACATGGGAGTTCAGTGACATAGCCATTACGTCAACTGCTGGTCCCAGGGAAGTGGCCTTCTCAACAAACTTAGCTGTCTCCTGGCTGACGTCACTCATAATGAGCCTTCTTCCTAGACAAACTCACAGGTCAGAGTTTGGCTTTTCTGGCAGCTAGTGACTATTTCCAGTTTCTACCTGCTTTGCTTTGGTAACACCTGCAAAGTCTTGCCCAGCAAAGCTTTGCTAAAATGTATAATAGTAAATATTTTAGGTTTTGTGGGTCAGGCAGTCTCAGTTACAATACTCAACTCTGCCATTGGTATTAGCTTTAATATGGAGTTAACTTTGGTTCCTCGTGTATCTTAGCTACAAAGTCACATTCCTTCTCCCTATCTACAAACTCATGAGGTGTTAATCAAGCCTCCTCCATGGCTTTCTTACCTTAATCCCAATTTCCTCTCAAAAGTCTCACCTCTCAATACCATGGTCAGGTGAAGTTTTTACTCTTTTGATCCCACCACAACCAAATTATGACACATGAATTTTGTGGAGATATTCACACCAGGACAAACACCGACAGTGAATCTCAATGTGAACTGTAAACTTTGGATGATAAGGACATGTCAATGTAGGTTCATCAGCTGTAAGTAATGTACCATCACTGTGGGGGATCTTGATAAGAAGGGAGGCTATGCATGCATGAGGACAAGGCATATATGGGACATTTCTGCACCTTCCACTCAGCTTGGCTGTGAAATAAAACCATTATTAAAAAATAAAGTCTACCAACACATATGCAAATAAAAATTCATATTTAGTGACTTTTTAAAATGATCACATATCATTCAGTCAAGGCTGGTTACCTAATTTTCAGATCCCAGTGAAAAATGAAAATGAAAGATCCTTAAGCAGTTCTTTCTTCCATGGCCTCTCATGTGGTTTGTTGTGATATTTTCTTATTTGTCATTTAATGCTGTTTGAAGTATATAACAATAAAAAAATCTTAATTATTAGCATAAATTGTGCATTCATCTTTGTATTGTGCAGTGCAAGTTTAAAATGCAGATAACACCACTTAGCTAATTTGCAGAATCACCAAAATTATACAATTCCTATTTTGAAGTACTAACACACATATGTATTTATTTCTTGCCAGGACTGTGGAAATGCTGCACAAAATGATCTCAGCTGGCTTTACTTCACTTCTCAATACTCATGTAGTCAGCCAACAATACTGATGAGTAAGAAATGGCTGAAAGGAAGAAGAACTACAGGTAGCCCTACTTTCCCCTCTCATTTTATATCATCATTTCCAGTGGTTGGCTAATAAAGGGAAGTAGCATGAGTAAGGAAGGACATAAGGCTTCTTAGTCCTTCATGTTCCTTAGACTGTATTGTGTTCTTTCTGCATTAGAAGCAAGTTCTGATTCAATGGGAAGCATGACCTCTTGGAGCTATCAGCATTCCACTATAGATGAAACATCCCCACCTGGTACTCATTTTCCATTGCCGGGGAGTCCCTTGCAGTGTGGAATCATCGGTATTCTGTGCTCAAGAGCTCCAGGAACACTGCATGCAAATGGAGCAGCAAGAACAGGTGTCACCCCTATAGTACCATGGATCTCCTCTGCTCACATACATGTCCCATTGAACCTCACTTACAAAACATAAGTTTAAACATGAAGTCAAGAATTCCATACTAGCAATAGCAGAGCATGAAGCCAAGGATAGGCCGTGTGCACATGAAACCAGTCTGGCGTTAGGTGGAAAATAATTATAGTTTGATCTTAATTTTGTTATCAACACACACACACACACACACACACACACACACACACACACATTTTAAAGACGGGAAGGATATATACTCAAATATCAATATTAGCTATTTCCAGGTTTTATGAATGACTTCTATTTTTTGCTTTGTGTTCTGCTGTATTTTCTACAGTCAACTTGCCTATTTATAATAATAAAAAATAGCCTGTTTATAAGACTGTTGCTTTGGAATGCATCCTTTTATACAGTCATAGTAAAAAGACTGTCAGATGGTAGAACAGGCCCTCCTCAATGTGCATTCTCAAGGCAGGAGCCAATTTCATCTCACCACCAAGGATAGGCCGTGTGCACATGAAACCAGTCTGGCGTTAGGTGGAAAATAATTATAGTTTGATCTTAATTTTGTTATCAACACACACACACACACACACACACACACACACACACACACACATTTTAAAGACGGGAAGGATATATACTCAAATATCAATATTAGCTATTTCCAGGTTTTATGAATGACTTCTATTTTTTGCTTTGTGTTCTGCTGTATTTTCTACAGTCAACTTGCCTATTTATAATAATAAAAAATAGCCTGTTTATAAGACTGTTGCTTTGGAATGCATCCTTTTATACAGTCATAGTAAAAAGACTGTCAGATGGTAGAACAGGCCCTCCTCAATGTGCATTCTCAAGGCAGGAGCCAATTTCATCTCACCACTTGGAAACACTCCTTTTCCCCACCAGAATGGGGAGAGAGGGTGCCAGATGGCAAAATGGCTTTGTAGTCCTTTTAAGATAGCTTCATCTATTGTTGGGACAGTTTAAGCACTCAAAATTGTGTCACCTTCTAGTCTTTGCCAATAATGTCATCATTTGATATGGAAACGGTGCATACTATTAAAATGGTAATTTGATTTTTAAATGTGCCTCAGCAGCCAGTTTTCTCTGACTGAAGTATTTATCTTGCTTTTCCAAACCCTTTCTTCTTTAGCCACAGTAAGAGAGCCTCCTGGATTAAGTTCAAATATGCATTGCATCTTTTCCATCCTCCTTTTTTCTTTCTTTCTTGATAGATGGGATGGGGTGGGCCAATACTTGTAGCCTATAGGAAGTCGGGCAGTAACTCTGGTTGTTCAGGGTTCACAACCACCACCACACCGTATTCATCATTTGTAGCCACAGCACCTCACACAGCCTGCTGTATAGTAGCTGCTCAGTAAATACCTGTTAAAATGAAGAAAGAAATGGTTATGGAGCTACGTGAATGAAGTCGGTAATCCACTCAGGTAGCCTGCCTATCGAACATTTCTCCCTCACAGTGCCAGAGGCAGAATGGACTTTAATTAGGGACAAAATAGAAAGTGACATACATGGTAGCATTTGAACAATAGGGTCAGACACAGCTCAAAGATTTCCTACCAAGAGGTTTAGGATTCTATCAAGAGAGATTTACTCCTTTAAGTTAAATAATTGCTGAAGTCTCCTTTTACAATTCAGAAATCCACAGAAGAAAATAACAAATTAACCCTTTATTCTCCAGTACAGTTTAGCATATTGGCTGATTAGCGATGACCTAGACACTAGATAGCTGGGGTCTGTGACCATGTCTGCATGAGAAGAAGTCAGAAATCCACTCTGATGCTATACAGGACAGATAGATATACGATGGATTTCAAAAAAATTCTTGGAAAATCCAATTACAATATGGGTTTGTTTTGGTGCAAAATATTTTGAAATCCATGGATTTTTTTTCTTAATATACATTTTCCTTAAAGTTTTTGAAGACCTGCTCTGCATATACACAGTCCAGGAGAGCAAGAAAGTAGTGGGGAGGGATAGAAAAGAAAACAGCGATGTTAATAAGGAGCCGCATGAGAAAAATGTGCCAAAAAAGAGAGATAATATCAATTTAAATAAATGTTACGTATTTTAAATTTTCTCTTACACTGACTCTGCTTTCTATTAATTACTTCCAGTTGATGCCCTAATACTGGCCGTTCACCCAGATCCTGATCCCTCGAGACAGTGCATCCCAAGTTCCCTATGTTTAGTGTCTGGAAGGGATGGGGGGAGTGGGTTGATAATAGGATGGTTAAAATAATTAAACTCTTGCAGGGATTTAAGCCAGACCGTCAAAATGGAATCTTGGTAACTAATCCAGACAATCACAAAGGGCATTAAGTTTCAAATCTGACTTCAGTGAATTCTAGAACGAAACAAGAGAAAGATAGGATAGAATGGGACAAAACCAAATCAAATGGATTGGAATTGAAAAGGGCGTTGTTGAAGTCTTACAAGGAGAATATATTATTTGATCCATGGCACTGGTTCACAGTCTCGTCAATTGTTGACAGAATTAAGTATCCCTGAGAATAAATCTTAGAGAGGAATCAAACATTTAAAGAAAAAAGATGAATAAGTCATCTGTAAGATTTAGCTTTAGAAACATCTAGTTTATTAATGGATATTGGCCATGTGGAGAATAAATAATGTCCCTCCACTTCAATTTGTGTTTATTTAATACAAAAATTGGCTAGGAAGAATGATTAAAGCTTCATGATAAAAAGAAGTTTGAATTTTAAAAAACAAGTTACTTATCTCCAATGCATGTTCTTTTCAGGCCTGGTACAGCGTCCAAAATCATGAGAGATGGGGAAAAAAATGAGAAGAATAAAAACATGATGTAATGTTCATTCTACTTAATCATAAAAAGGTTGCTTTACTATCCGTCCTTTCTACATTGTGAGCCTTTAGGGGGAAGTAAGAAATTTTCAACCTGCTTACCCAAGTCATTATCAAAGTAGATTAGAGCTAGGTACCTTGCATGCAAATGGACCTACTTGACAAAAAAATAAATTGGAATTTAGATAGCAACAAATAAACTGGATTGAAGGCTAATTTAGGTGTCTTGCCCTTGCATCAATGGAGCTGAAACTAGGACAGAATTATTGAATTGCTTAGCTCCATTCTCTCTCCTCCAGGACTTATTACACATGACTCTTCTCTCTCCCTCATCACCCCTCCACACACAAACACACCTGCCTCACGTTTTATACTCTGTCTACCTAAAGCTAATGGTTACCATCACTCCACAAATGTCCTATGATCAAATAACTCTGCCTATGTCTCCAGGACATAGCTAGGCACTGCAGGATACTTGATGGAACTAACCGTTTCTTAGTCACATACCTCTCACTTGCATTTATTTATTATTGCCCATACCCACAGGCATTTATTTTCTAGATGCATTATTTCAGTCACTCTCAGCAACTCTTTGCTTTATCCCACCAACTCTCGCCAATGCCTTGTCTATGTCTATAAAGATAGCCAACTGCAAAAACTGAAAGAAAGTCAGTAAAGTTTGTTTTTGAGTTGTCCCCCCTGTCACTCCACCAATTCCTCATTCTTGGTGTCTTCAGAAGTCACTCAACACCTTCAAACTTCTCCCTCTGTCCCATCAAAACTTGTTCCAGAATGGACTCAGGACTGTGACTTATAGTTTGGTGTAATTGTATTTTTATCTCAGACATTTGGCCTTTAAGTTCAATAAGAAGTCTTTCCTTGGTGCTCCAACAGGATCTTTCAAGTACTAGTGAAGAGATGGAGAAGAGAAGTTCTCTGTACCTCTGAATTATGCCTTCCCAGGGAGTGTTTCCCAAGTGTGGTATAAGGACTCAGAGTGTCGGAATCCCTTTGGGCAGTAAAAATGTAGAGTTAACTAGACTATTTCATCCAAAAGCCATTAAATAAGACTTGGGGAAGCCCTCCAAATTCATCCTTTAATAAAGCACTCTGAAGCACAACAGAGTATATGCACTTTTAATCCTAGGACGATCTACTTAAAACACTGGGCTCACTTTAATTCTTTAATTACCTTTGTGTTCACCCAGTCCCTTTCAAATTTTCCAATATGAAATCAGTCCGGAGCCATAGCACAACTTAACGAAAGATCACACAACTGGTTAGCACAATAGAGGGCTTTTGAAACAAGCTTTCTGACTCCAAAATCAAGACTAGATCCCTTGCACCTCAAAACTAGTTTAGAAAAAGAATGACATAAACCAAGAGCCCGCTCATAACCAAGTGACTTAAAAATGGACTGAAGACAGAATATCTTTCAGATACTCTTTATAATTTAGCACGTGTCCAAGTGATCAGGAAAAGATTTATTGGACCAGACACAGAAACTTCAGGCAGAAATTCTGACTTTCCCCCAAGTGTAAAGAGACACTACAAAGTCCTCTGTCCCCTAGTTCTGTTCCTGTTGTTGAGTACAGGGCTAAATTTATTCTGAGTCTCTTCATTCCAGAAATTTTTTTATCTCCATTTGTGTAAGAGTTATTTGGTTGGGAGAGTGGAAAGTAACTGCCTGAATGTAGTCAAATATGAAAGAAAAAGGCAACGAGAGCTTCCTAAGTAAAGGAGTTAAGATTACAGGCCTCAAAAGTCCCTGAAAAAGGTCGTTTCAAACTGGAAAAGGCCAGGGAGAACTAGAGCAGTAGAAGACTTTGGAAACAGAGATCAGGGCAGTGATGACTGCAAAGGTCATGTCTACGATGATTTGTGATGGAGATGACCTATTTATAAATACCAGGATACCGGCCTCTCATAGTGAGAAGGGCCCTATTCCTTTTCGGATGCTGACGTGCTCGAGCCAACCTCTCTGAGAGACTGTGGAGGAAATTGCAGCGATTATGATTCAAGGCCATACAGTCTACCTATGGATCTTCCAACTTTTAGAACATCTATCATTTTACGGAACTGAAGCCAGACCTGACCAACCTGAGGAAAATAAAAACAAAGGCAAGAGAGAAGAAGCCAAATGGACCTAAAAGTCACAGGGGGCAAGTTGAAAAATGGAAAAGACCATTTCATTTGCAAATAAAACATTGTATTAGGGAATAGGTTTGGTGGTTTTTTTGTTTTTTGTTTCCTTTCTGTAACATCAAGAGAGTGTTTTCCACCTCAAAAGACTTTATTCTTTGCTAATTCTAACCATTCCCCAAAGGGCAATTTCCTTTGACTAAATAAGGTTTCTCAGTCGTAATGAACTGTAAAAGAGACTTATAGGCTCTTCCTTACTTATAAAGCCATCACAAATGAAAAGCAGTTGGAGGCATCTTCCTTTGTTTAGTCAGGACAAAGTGGAGCATAGGATCCCCAGTATGCAACAAGGTTTAAAGTCCAATTTCAGGGGCTGGCTCTATGGCCTAGTGGTTAAGGAAACCGGACCCTACATGGCCAACCACAGTTTGAGTCCTGAACCCAGTGGCTTGAAAAACACAGCAGGCATGTTTGTGTGCATGCCCAACAGGATGGAAAAATGGAGGAGAGGGGATTGCAGCATGACTACACTCTCTTAGGAGGGGCTTCCTCCCCACCCCCACCCCTACCCCCATCTGTCCATCTGTCTCTGGCAAGCACAGATACCCTTTGACAAATTAGACAAATAATGTAAGGGGAGTGACCTGGTGGTCCAGGTGCTGGATTCTGACATGACCTATCAGAGTTTGAGTCCCATACCCAGCAGTTTGAAAATCACACGGTGCATGTGTGAGTGCATGCCCAAAATTCTGAGAGGAAAATGAAAGAAATAACAGCAACCTGGCCATCTCTTCTGGGGAGGGTGGGGTGATGTCTCCCTTTCCATCACTTTGTTTCTGTCCAGCAAACTCACACGCCCTATGGCAAAAATCTAAAAATAATAACAATAATAATCATTTAAAGTCCAATTAAGAAATATTAGGCTTCAAGGCAGCAGAAAAGACTGAATTCAGGCAGAAGATAAATACCTCACTAATGTCCTCCCAAATGTGGGTTATTCTAACATAGCCTGTGAACCCTTGAAACAGACTTCTAAATCATTAAAGCATCTGTTATTTCAAGGGTAGGTGTTCTGTGAGATAATACTAACTCCCCAAGTCTGTCTTTTCAGAGAAAGAAACATGCTCCATTTATCAATGTTAACTGAAAAACTCCAGGATTCAGCGACCTCTGGAAGTTGTCTATTGAAGTGTAGGTTTCACATATATTTCTTCAAAGACTAAAAAAAGCCCATTTCTCTTAAAAACTCTTAGCTAATCTTCCACAGCTGGCCTTGGGAGCATTCAGGAGGCTCTGGAGTTTACATCTGGGCAAGGCTCCAGAGGAAGTATTTATGACACCTTCCTGACCCTGGGAAACAGAAAATGTCTCTGAACAAATGGAAGCAATAAGAAAACATTATTAAGCTAAAAATGTATTCCTATTCTGGGACAGATTCACCTTTCCATGTTTAAATTATTTCACTGGGTCAGTGTGGTGGTCCAGTGGTAATGTCCTGCCCAAGTGATGCTGACTCCACGTGAAAGATTGTGGGGCCAGTACCCAGGTCAATCTGTGTACACTGGTACAGGTGCCCAGAATCCTAGCTGGCTGGCTGGGAGAGCTTGTGGGGTGGGATTGAGGCAAGAAACGTTGTTGAGAGTGCTCGTCTCTCTCTCACTCACAAAGGGAATAAATATACTTTAAGTTTTTTTTAAAAATAATAATTTTATAAAATAAGAATAACCCACACCCCAATCCCACCACCCTCTGCTGATTTTTTGTTTTTAGATGTTTTCACCTTAAGGTGTGTGCACTCACTGGAGAGAGAGACAGAGACAGTGAGATGGAACATGAGAAATCACTCCCTGGGGCTAGGAGGATGATCATGCTGCAATCCCCTCTCCTACATTCTCCTCCATGGATCTTGGGCACACATTCAAATGCACCTGGAGTGATTGTCAAGCCACCAGTTCCGGGACTTGAACCACAGTCAGCCATGTGGGAGTCCAGCAATGACATGGCTCCAACATCTGCTGGCTCACTCTCTGCTGATTCTAATGGACATTTAATGTTTGGTGTCCACAACACCAAACATTTAGGAGAAGGGTGAACAACAATTAAACATCTGAATGTCCTATCTACAATATGCTGCAAAAAATCTGGATATTTAGAATAGTCTGGATAACAAACTATGGGTTTTTTTTTTCCTTTTTCTAAACTGCCTAACATGACACTTCGTGAAAGTACATTAAACACAAACTATAAACCACCTACAAATATAAAGAGTAGTCATTGTTGAGATCTCATTGCTCTTAAAATTTGATATGAATCCTTTCAGACACATCTTGAGTAAGAAACACCTTCTTGGCTATAAATCAATACTGCTGTTTATTTCTCCAGTACCACCTTTCCCACTCTGAATGCTATAGAAGCAGCTTAGGAAAACAAGAGAGAATAACAATAAATGATATTACAATGTTGCTTTGAAATGAGAATTGGTAGTATGGGGCAGGGAGAAACAGATGGGGAAGAAATGTACCCGGAGAGAATGATTTTTGTTTAAATAAGTTCATAATATGTGAAATGCACGATGGAAACTGACAGGGGAAGTGGAGGATCATTGTTTGAATAGCATCAATATAAACACAGATGCAAAAGAAATTGGCTTGGGAGATGGAAGAGCCTAGCTTGAATAATGTTGCTATACCAATAAAAAACCATAAAAAGGGGAAAATATATACAGTGGTTGATTATTTCTGTGATGCTTGAAGATGCACATTTCCACCGATATCAAGGGAAAAAGCAAATATGCTTCAGCGATCCCTTAGTTGGCTATTTTTGCTACAGTTCATAATTCTTCCAGGTTTCACCAAATCACAACTTGTCTCTCTACTTGACTGTATGATAAGCAAACTTCTATCTTACAATGAAAGAGGCTGCCTAGGCCTCAGTCCTGGGAAATATAATATATGGATATGTGAAGCGTGCATAGGCTCAACTCAACTCCCAGTCCTTGCTGACATCCACACTAGTTAATGAGAACAGTACAATGTTTCGGGCAGACAGAGGACAGGGAAGGTGTCTTTGCTCTCACTCATCGGACCATCCACTCCTACTGTGCTCTAGGGAACCTCTACTTCCCGGTGCCTGTCTGGCTTCACTCTTTGCCAAACTATGCATTCCAGGAAGAGAGAAAGATTTTCTTTTTTGGTTATATAGTAATATTTATCAAATATATCCGTATGAAGAGCAATTGTTTTCCATGGGAACTTTTTAGTATTCTGCTAACCTGTCTGAAAATCTTTGGACTGAATCCACACAAAGTAACCATGGCTGATAATATAATAGTCGGTTTGTATTTAGCACAATAGACTTAACAGGCATAATGGGAACTTTATTAACTATATCATCCTATTTAATCACAACAGTCTGGGAAGTAGGTTTATTACCCCCGTTTTACAGGTAGTAATAAATGAGTCTCAGAGAGACTTAGTAAGTTGTCCAAAGTGGCTCAGCTATTAGGAAAGCTGGGTGCAATTCTCCCAAAGTTCATACCGGCTGCCTTGTCTTAATAGTTCTGGTTGTTCTTACATACATGACATCGTTTGAGGGGTATGGACAAAAGTTCACCCTAACCCCAATCTTCCTTTCAGACATTCCTGAAATGTCATCATTAATAATTCAATTTTGTATTAAGCATTGCTCTCTTTTTGCAGAGCTCATCTTGCAAGGGGCCAACGTCTTAGGGGAAAATGAGAAGTGTATCCATCTACTCTCCTCTATGACAATTAAGACATAGAAAGCCCCAGGAAACAGAAAGAGCAGAGGATGCATTAAAAAGAGGACGGAGGGAAGAGAAGGCACCCCAAACAACCTTTTCCTACTTTATAATTTTCTCATGTGCCAACCTTACGAGGAAGAGGCAAAGCAAAAGGCAGAAGGAAAGATTTCAGTTAGATATAAAACATTCCAAATAGAAGATGTCATGGTCAACAGCAGAGAGCTAAAGAGTGTCCTTCCCTAGAGACTCTCAAGGTGAGGAAGTGACCTCTCTTGATGGAGTTGAAGAGCATGTGCCAGAAAACAGATGAGGGATGAGGTATCTTCTGAGAAGGCTTCTCAGTGGTATCCCATGAGCTGGTGCAGAGCTGATTGGCAATCCATTTAGAATTGTAGGAGAAATACTTATCCTGTGTCATCTCATTTCTCTTATCCAGGACAGAAGAAGCAGCGCTTCTCTCTGACATGGGTCACCGTAGAAAAGCAATTCCCTGGTGATAAGACCCAGTAGCAAGAATAAGCAAAGAAGAGGGGTAAAGCTCCTTGTTGCTAACCAAAAAAGGCAGATGTTTCAAAAAAAAAATGTCAAGTGCTTGTCTTTCCAGTGGGGGATAATCTGTCCAGTTGATCTGATGTGTCGCCATGTTGATTGGTGGCCATTCTGGTAGTGTCACCTGACAACTTCATAGAGAGGTTCATCGTGTGTTTGGGTAAAGCCGTTTTCTTCCTCCAAATCAAAATATTTTTCTCTCACCAATTGTCATTTGTACTTCAATGAATTTTATTTATTTATTTTATTTTTTTTGGAGTGGTTTTTGCTATAGGGTGCGTGTGCTCACCAGAAAGACAGAGAGAGACAGAGAGATAAAAAGTGAGAAATCTACCCCCCAGGGGGCATGGCCACGCCGCAATCCCTTCTCCTTCATTCTCCTCTGGGGATGTTGGGCACGCACGCACACGCACCCGGCATGAGTTTAAGCCACTGGGTCCGAGACTTGAACAATAGTCAACTACATGGGAGCCCAGTGACATAGCCATTACGCTAACTTCTGGTCCCTATGATGGAATTTTAATTTATATTCTCCCTCCCACACACTTCTTTGAAAACTCTTAGAATATACATATCTCAGCCCCAAGCATATAGATTTATTTTTTAAGTGAAGCTGGAGAACTGTGGGGGATGGGGGGGGTGATCACAGCAGCACTTTTTTTCGGCTTCACAGAAAGCTCTCCAGAGATGAAAAATCCCTATGCAGGTCCACTCCTCCACCCTCCTGACTTTGGGCATGACGAGCTGAGTGGACAGTGATGAATCCCACTTCCCAGAACCCTCAGAAACTTGGTTTTGTGGCCCTGCCTCGGCACTACTGGTTTGGGTTGGTCCTCTTTGGAGTGAATGCGGATCAACTCTATACATCCTATTCTCCCCAGCCGTGGCTCCAACATGATAAGAGTGTGATCAAGTAACACTATGAGATGTCACCTGGCATATTATTTTGTCTATCCTCTTGCGACTTGCCCTGTTCTAGCTTTGACCAAGGGTCACCTTTAACCCCAGAACTAGAGAGCAAAGATGTCACATTGTCAGTTTCTAAGATAAAATGCTAAGATTTCTGGTGTTAAAAGATGTAAAAAAGGAATTCACCTAAATACAACCATTCTCACCACAATCAGCTCTCTTACATGTAAATGGAAAGGGAGAATAGAGTGAGGGGTGGATTCGGGAAGCAGATGTGGGTCCATCTTTTTACTGTGCCCACTCCCCCTCAAAGATAACCAGAAAAGGGGAGTAGAATCACTGATTTTCTGGAGTCAGAGAGATGATGTAAATCTCAAAAATGAATAAATAAAGGGACCAGCAGATGGTATAATGGTTACATCGCTCCCAAATAGTCAATTGTGGTTCAAGTCCTGGACCTGGCAACTTAAAACACACATTGGGCAGGACCAGCAGTTAGCGTAATGGCTATGTCGCTGGCCCCAAGTAGTCGACAGCGGTTCGAGACCCGGACCCGGTGGCTTAAACTTACGCCGGGCGCATGTGCGTGCGTGCCCAAGATCCCGAGAGGAGAATGGAGGAGAAGGGATTGCAGCGTGCCCATCCCTCCTGGGGGGTGATTTCTTGCTTTCTATCTCTCTGTCACTCTCTGTCTGGTGAGCTCATGTGCCCTATAGCAAAAAACAAACAAACACAAAACTCTCAAAACACACACACACACACACACACACACACACTGGGCATATATGCATGCGTGCCTAAGATCCCAAAAGGAGAATAGAGGAGCAGGGATTGTGGCATGGCCATCCCCACCAGGGGGTGACTTCTCACTTTCTGTCTCTCTATCTCTCCAGTGACTGCATGCACCCTATAGCAAAAATCTCTTTTAAAAAAAAAGAGAGAGAGAGAGAGAGATGCTGGAAATCTCACTGGGACCTACCAGGAGAGGCAGTCTTTAGCACTCCTTTGTGTCTCTGGGCATGTGAACAGCAAAGCAGAGAGGCTGTAGGGTATGTCGAGGCAGAGTGAGAACACCCAACTGGCCCTTAGTCTTTCTAGGGTCACAGAAAGATCCAAACGGTGTCCAAGTTTGTGAGAAGATTGAGCAAGGACTGATGGATGCAAGAGAACTTGGGAGTCTGAACAAACAAAATGAAAAAGTAACCCTAAGAAGCCTGGATGGTGGAGACTATAGCAAAACCAAACGTACTTCTCTAACAGGCCAGTTTGAGGTTTAGCAGGACAGCGGCCATTTTGAAATTAAGAAAAGCCTCTCTTGAGAATAATCTGACCAAGTGCTGAGTCATGGGGAGATCTGTTTGAGGAATAGTCAGATGAGAAACTAGGAATGGGCATTTGAAGTAAAATAGCAATCAGAAAACTTACTCAGGGGAAAGTGACTGACTGACTGTAGTAAGGAATGATTTCCATGTGCTTGTAACTTGCAGCTCTAAATACTGAGAAATGTTGAGCTTTACAAGACAATTTGATGGTGTTTGCTGCCTGTCTCTCTGTAACCAGTTCCAGAAATAAACTCCCTTTTTCTCCAGGCTCTGCCTCCTGTTTCATTAACCTCAGGAAGAACTGGATTTAGTTGGCTAAAGCAGTTGGCACTGTGAGTAGGATACTTTGGTGGGCATTACCACAGGAAACTCCCCATGGTCACTCGCACCAGTTTAGTTCTGGAGACTGTCTGGGTACTTCTCTTCAGTAAATAAGGCTGATGGAGGATGAAGACATGTTATGTTGGGAGCTGTGTGAAGGGGCTTCCTCAAGATCCAAACATTCATTTACATCTGAAATGATGACTGCTTAGGACCAAGACAGGCGTACCCTGAGAAAGGAATAGCTCTTGCCTGGGTGACGCCACGGGGAAGACTGTTGTACAACCACCCTCTTCCCCAGCTGAACTTGGTGTCAAGGAAGCAGAGAGGAAAGAAGCTGAAAGTGAGGATTTTTTATTTTTTTTTTTCAAAATCAGGATTGTAACTGAACCCTGATCTTATTTGTCTGAGAAGATACTACATAGGAGTAAGTTAACCTGAAAGTGACTAGATGAAGTTACTGCATCGGTTGGAATGAGGACTCAGATTCAGGAAATTAAATTGCTTCTAGGAAAATGAAGAAATATATTTTTGTTCATTTGAGCCAGTGGTGGTGAAAGTTCATATCCAACCTATAGGTTAAATTCCATAGAGACACTTACATTACACATTGTTAAGAAGCAATGGAAATAAGGATTGCCCAGCAGAGTCATTTGAACTCGCATCATTAGTGAGAAGCCCAGCAGGTCTCAGTGCCCTCCAGGAAACTGACTTATTCAAATAGCCTCTTCTACCCAGAACTGGGATTGCTATGGGAGAGAAAGTTTCAGCTTCGGCTGGGCAAGCTTCAAGGCACCAGCCCATTAGGATTCTTTCCCCAATTAATTATGCAAATGGCTTATTGATTATTAATTAGAACATTTAGTGATGTTCTTAAGAACTTAGAAGATAAATCTTTTTGACTTGTACTTAACTGGTAGATTGTATAAGCAATAAAGAGTATGTGAGCAATAGCTGCATAATTACGTTTTATGAATAGCAGAAACCTGTAAGGGATGTGGAGAGATTTAATTGACACTTAACAAGATAACTACAGCAAATTAATTAGGAATTATCTGCTAAAATATGAATTAACTTCTAATAATATTTTAACCAGCTACTCTATGATGCTAGCGTCATCGTATTGTTGCTAAAACACCTAAATAAAATATCCTGCTCGTTAAAACCATAGTGCTAATTTGTCTCCCAAATAATCAATCAGGTTTTATTGAGATTTATTGTATAACCAGGATATATTAAAGAATTAAAAGAAGTTTGGCGTGAAGTTTCTCCTGTCATGAAATTTACAGCAGAGTTAGGGAGAAAACTCAGCACGAGAGACAGCCAGGAGCAAGACATTTAATAAGACTCACCTTATCTCTACTTTAAACCTCAGTTTTCTCATTGTAAAATGGAAATCCGTGCTATCTATCACCAAGTTTCTTGTCCAGATGCCCTATTTCAGTGTATGGTACCTAAAAACCATTCAATAAGTATAAGTTTGGTTCTCATTTTTCTTTTCCTTTTTTTTTTTTTTTGGAGAGGTTTTTGCGTGTGCACTCGCCAGAAGGACAGAGAGAGACAGAGAGATAGAAAGCGAGAAATCACCCCCCAGGGGGAATGGCCACGCCGCAATCCCTTCTCCTCCGTTCTCTTCTCAGGATCGTGGGCGGGCATGCACACACATGTGCCCAGCGTGAGTATAAGCCACTGGGTCTGGGACTGGAACCATGGTCGACAATGTGGGAGTCCAGCGACATAGCCATTATGCTAACTGCTGGTCCCAGTTCTCATTTTTCTGTGTGATTCTTAGAAGAAAATGGAATCGGCGATTCACACTCAAGCAAAAGGAGATGTTCTCCAGGTGGTTTAGTGACATGGGTCTCTTAAACCTAAACACTGAGAGAGCCTCATGCCCCTCGCAGAGGTAAGGCTCAATTAAAGGTTGATGGCAGAGAGTAGTACGCCAGGCACTCAGAGTGAGGCTCATGACAAGGATAGAGCACCAGCAAGATATTGGTGCTATTTAGATTTTTAAGTCTAAATGGCACACGTTTTGGCCATTATCAGTGGCAGTTATACATAAATAAATATTCAAAATATAAATGTCATTTTATATTTTTTAAAGTGCATGCACAGTATAAATCATTTCATGAGCACGCACATACATGCACACACACATATATATGAAATATATTTAAATGTATTTAAAGCATGTATGGGCCAGCAAGTGGCAGGGGGATTAAGGTCACTGGGACCCACATGACTGACTTTGTGGTTCAAGTCCCAGACCTAGCAGCTTAACGATCCCCCAGATGCATGTGTATGTGTGCCCAAGATCCATAAACTCAAAAAAAAAAAATCTGTAAGTACATCTCTTAAGCATTTAACTATGGTACCTGGGCAGGAGAAAATAACCAAGATTGGTATGAGTGGTTAAAGAGCCTTCCAAATTCATTTTAAGGGACATATTGATTATAGCACTAGCTTAATTAAAATGTATTTATTTTCTTAAAGAATTATTTTATTTAAATTTATTTATTTATCTATGTTAATTTGATCAGAGAGGGACAGAGCGAGAGAGAGAGGGAACGTGAGAAAGCAAGCTATCGGGTCTAGGACTCGACCTGTGTTCAGTCATGTGGGAGACCAGCCTCCCTAACCACCACACTACCTGCTGGCCCTGTAACTAAAATTTAAATTATGAGAAAGAAATGGGGAGGGACCAGCAATTAGCGTAATGGCTATGTCGCTGGACTCCCATGTAGTCGACCGCAGTTTGAGTCCTGGACCCGGTGGCTTAAACTCACGCCGGGTGCGTGTGCGTGTGCGTGTGTGCCCAAGATCCCGAGAGGAGAATGGAGAAAGAAATGGGGTCAGAATGCAGACAAGGCATGAAGTAGTTTGGAGTGTTAGAAAGAGTAGACAGAATGCAGACTGGAATGAGAGAAGCAGGAAGCTGCCCGAAGACCCGTACCTGGACATACCCAGTGCTCTTTACAAGCCTGCAGTACCTGGCAAAGACAGAGGCTAGAGGGAATGTCGTGGAGATGGAGGACAGAGAGAGGCTGACAGATAAAGCTGAAAAAAAAAAATAGGAAAATGATAGAATAGACTAACGGAGGGCCAAATATAGAAACTAAATGGAGGAGGAGGCAGTGAGAAGTCTGTGGGGTCTGCAGCAGAGGAAGGGTGAGATCCACAGAGCATTTTAAAAGATTTATTTGACAAAAGATAGATGAGAAACACGAAGACGCCCGGAAGGCTGTCGAAGGCATCCAGGTATGCAGTATTAAACACGTGAAGTGTGGAAGTGGAGAGAGAAGAGCAAATATGAGAGACAGCTGGAAGTAAACCATGAAAGAAACTGCCAAAGGAAGGGGGCGAGTTAAGGATGATGCTAAGCTGGCTATCTTGGAGGCTGGGGTACAGGAAGTCATACCTCACAGGAAAACATGGTTTGTGGGCCGGCAGCAACTTGAATGATTAAAATAAAAAGATCAACTTAAAAATAGAGAATTCTCCATGTGGGTTTAACTTTTATATGGAAATGACCTATTATTGAGTTGCATGCATGAGTAAGATGTCCCAGTTTCCTTCGGAGAGGTGACACCAAATTAAGTGCAGAAACTCCCCAGCATGAGCAAAATGAGTGTGGAGAAAGATGGGAGTCATGTGCTGTGTGGGGGGTCCGGGGGTGAGAAGTAGGGGGTACTTCCTGCTTAGGAGTTCAGCAATTTCCATCTGTGTCTCCATCAGGTGTGGTGTGTCTAAAATAATTTTATATCTACACCAAATACTTCTTTTTTCTTCTCTTTATAAGCTTATTTATTCCATGCATCAGAGAGATGGCAAGACAGAGCAAGAGAGAGAAACACAGTTATTGAATCTAATTAGGTGCAGATAGGGAATCAGTTGCTCACTACCGGAAAACCCAATCTCTGTACCATGAGGTTTGTCAAGAAAGAAGGCTTTATTATGGGTAACGTCAATCAGGAAACATTACTCCTTCTGGTATGTCTCTCCTTCTAGGATGGGCTTTTATAGAGGAATAAATCCCTCCTAAGTCTTCGACCAGGGCTATAAATGCCAATGAAGGGCTGAAATGTGTAAAGTTCTGATTGGTTAATTTGAGCATCAGTCCCATTGATCCATTATTGAAACTTAGTACTGTTCTGATCGGCCACTCGGTTGCAGCCAGTACTTTTTTTTAAAAGAATGATTTTATTTATCTTCATTTATTCACTTTTTAATTTGACCAGAAAGGAACAGAGAGAGAGAGAAGGCGAGAAAGCAAGCTACCAGGTCTGGCACTCAAACCACGGTTGGCCATGTGGGAGTCCAACGCCCTCAACTACCATAGCACCTGCCAGCCCCACAGCCAGCACTTTCAGTGGTGGTCAACTTTTGACCATTCAGCCTCCTTAAAGCATACATCCTTCAAGTAAATTTACAAAACAGCGGTTGTTAGGCTAATTCTGGCCAGTTCCAGCAGCACCCTCAAAAGAGTCCTGACCTAACGTCTCACCCTCATCTTCTGCCAGCCCTGGATTATGGACACACACGTGCCAGTGTGTTCAGAGGAGTCTCTAGATGTGAAACCAGAACCTTCCAATGTGGATCAACCTTGCAATGTATCACTTTTTACTGGTGCACCACCGTCCAGCACCATCCAGCCCCATCTTTTTAAGAAGTGATTCTTCTCTTTTTTTTTTTTTTTTTTTGAGAGGTTTTTGCTATAGGGCGCGTGCGCTCGCCAGATAGACAGAGAGAGACAGAGAGACAAAAAGCAGGAAATCACCCCCCAGGGGGGATGGCCATGCCACAATCCCTTCTCCTCCATTCTCCTCTCAGGATCTTGGGCATGCACGCACATGCGCCTGGCGTGAGTTTAAGCCACCAGGTCCAGGACTCGAACAGTGTTCGACTACATGGGAGTCCAGTGACATAGCCATTACGCTATCTGTGGTCCCTAAGAAGTGATTGTTAAAACTAAGAGATTCTCCCAGGGCTAGCCATCAGTCAAAGAATAGAGCTGGGTACGTTATTTTCTAAGCATGGCTTTCCCTGGCAATCGGCATTCTGGCGTGCTTTCCCGTTTGAATAAACCAAGAGCTGTGACGGAGAATCAATTGCTATTTCCACTGGCTGGGCTCTCCTAGGAAGTCCACTCCCCTGTCCCTCAAAAAGTTACTGACTAAATGACTAAGTCTTTTCATTGGTCACTGTTCAGTTCCTGTCACTCACTGACAGCCTTGCTCCTGAGCTCAGTAATAATGACTGCCCCAAGATCTTCTGAGTGTTTTTACTCATCAAGGTAGTCATCTCATTTTATCTATCAGACCTCATGGACTGCCTCCCAGAAGAAAATGGAGAGTCATTTGTCTTTTTTCTTCTAGATTTTCTCATTTGTGAAAAAGGGAAAGTAAGTTATTTGACCACGATTCTTCGGTAGCTGGTTGATGCCTAATGAAAATAATAGATAATTCCTGATTGCAATGCCAGGTGCTAATAACTGTATCTGCAACATCTCACTTACAATTATTTCCATAGTTATTTCCAAAGATATAGGCACTGAAGCTTCTTAAGACAAAGAGCTTGAGAACAAAACTAGTGGATAAACCCAGGTTGTCCGACATCAGAGTCCCCTCTGCTTAATCACTGCACTCTATAGAATAAAAATGCCAGTTTTATTGCTTCTTAGTTTGGATTCTTTTTTTTTTTTATGACACTTTGTGTTAGAGAAACAGGCTAGCAGGGTCTCTGTGTGTGGGTATTTATTATAAGGACATGTGACCATGCAGGCTGCTAAGTCCCCAGATTGGCAGTCAGTTAAGTAGAGACCCAGGAGAACTGATGGTGTCATTTCCAGTTTGAATGCCAGCAGGCTCAAGACCCAGGAAGAGCCGATATTTCAGTTAGAGCCCAGAGGCAGGACAAAGACAGTGTCCCAGCTCAAAGGCAGTCTAGCAGGAAGACGTCCCTCTCACTAGAAGGAACGTCAATTTTTGTTTGTTTGTTCTAATCTTTTATTCTATTTAAACCTTCAACTAACGGGATGAGTCTCACTGCATGTGAGGCAGGGCAATCTGCTTTGCTTAGTCTACTGATTCCCATGTTACTCTCATTCCAGAAACACCCTCTCAGACACACCAGAATCGTGTTTGACCAGCTCCCTTGGCAGCATATGGCTCAGACAAGTTGACATATAAAATTAACTATTACACCCATTTTGTCCTCTAGAATCACTTTGAGGGATAGGGCTGTGAATTTGTTTTGGACCCCTTCCCTCCGAATTTCACTGCTTCGAGAGGACGGTAACGTGGGAAGATAGAAAACGATCCATGTCGCCTCCTCTTGGCAGCCTGATCCCGGAAGTGTTCCAGTGGAGAACACGTGAGCCTCTTTCAGGGCTGTGCTAGGGAGATTCTCGCACTGGATGGGAAGCCAGACTGCACAGTGGAGATTTTCTCAACTCTAAGATTCTGGGTCCTTGATAGTTTGCTCTTTCCCGGTTCCTCTTACATCTTATGGTGATGAAGGAATCTTTAACTCACTTGAGAATGAGGCACTAAGTTTGGCCACTTAACTTCTTCTCAAAACTAGAAAAGCATTTTCTTAAAGTAATGTCTAAGAACACGACCTTAGTCATCAGCCAGAGCTGGGACTGAATTGCAGCTCTGACAACTACTAGGTATGTGATCCCAGGCAGGTAGTTTCTTAACCTCCTAATTCTCACAGGACTGTTGCAAAGATAAATATATTAATATATAAGGAACATTTAAGATGATGCTTGCCAGATGATCATCATCCAATAGTCTAATTGCTACTGTTACAGCAGAAGGCAGGCCCCTTTCACCTGAATCAGTCATGCCTACATCTGATAATCAGCCCAGGAGGTCCTTTGTTGCCACCTACTGGTCATTAATTGCATGACACCACACAGGTCAACCTACCCAGATAAACTGAATTCAAGGGCCGATAAAACTTCAGAGCCTAAATATTACACAAGAGAAGGCAGAGAAAAGATTATGTGCCACTGAAACTACCACCTTTATCTCAAGACGCTTGAGGTTTAGCCTCCTGCTGCTGGGTTACAGGAGCTGCCTCATAAAGAAAGCATTGATGCATGCACAATGAGATAAAGAACATTTCTTGTTATAAA
The DNA here is from genome assembly GCF_000334495.1 of Tupaia belangeri chinensis. Taxonomy (NCBI): domain Eukaryota; kingdom Metazoa; phylum Chordata; class Mammalia; order Scandentia; family Tupaiidae; genus Tupaia; species Tupaia belangeri. The sequence continues at coordinate 7,561,512 of NW_006160147.1, forward strand.
TTGGAAAGTTTATTTTATTATTTTTGTAAGAATCTGTTTACAAGATTAGTAAAATATATGGAAAGGTGGGTAGAGAGATAAGTACGTGTTCTGATTAAATGGAGCACAAGCCAATGCAGCGTGGAAGAAAAAACTTAGTGACTGACTGTCTGGAGCCCGACACAGAGTTTTCAATAAAAATCCAGGCCAAAGTGCCTTAGGCACAGCATGTTAAAGGTTTTAGCAAACTCCAGCACAGAGTAAGCTTCACACTCACCTCCTTCCCTCCCTGGCTCCCAAACTCCACAGAGACATCGTTTAAGAAAAAAATGGTTAGGTAGTCGCCTTCCATTTCTCCAAATGTCAAAGAGAAGTCCAACAGAAAGCAATTAACAGATGTCTGCCCAGCAGAGAGTGTGGGAGTTCCAGGCAGAAATGAATGCAGGCATATCTTAGCATATCACAGGGTGGCCCCATTTACTCCCCATTACCCAGCTAAAAATAGCCTCTCTGCTTGCTTAGCTTTCTGTCTTTATTAGCATCAGTCCCAACAGGTTCTCTCTTTCCCCTTGAAACAAGCTTCCTTAAACAAGTGGCAAGGGAGAAAACTAAATTTGGACTCTGCACAGGTGCGAGTTGCCCCAGGGAATTTCTAGCCTCTCCCTGCAGGTGAACTGCCAGGAAGTGTTCCCACAAATTTGTCCCGAACCCCACCCAGTCAGCCCCTACCCCAGAGGCGGGGAAAACAACCACACTGTCCCTGAGGAGGGACCAAGGAGGTCAGAGAGAAGACACGCTATGCAGTTAAACAGCACAATCTTGTTTGTGACATTAAATGAGCACATCATAAAGCATCTAACATGATTAATTGCTCGCGGGGGCTGTCAGTGAGCTGTCAGCAACTGACAGATCTGTCATAAGTGTCATTTATAATGTCACAAGTCTATCCACCATCAATGTCATTAAACAATTAGACTTGGTTTAGAAAAAGGAAGGGGAGGGCAGGAGATGCCTGGAAAGCCATGCGTAAGGCTTAAGCAATTATATACTTTGCTGTTCCTGGGTGGCAATCCCGGCCAACAATTAAATCTTACTTGATTTGTTCATTTAGGCAAATTATCAATTATTTGGAGGCAGCAGCCTGGGTAATTTTTTCCTCTCCACTGGCAACGCCACCATGCCCTGCCAGGATTGATATCAACAGGATGGAGACGGAGCTTTGATAATTAGCCCTCTCAGCGCCCAAGCCTGCAGTGCTCCTCTCCCTTTTCGTGCTCGATCTGGTGTGTTTTCTTTGTCAGCATTTGACATATGGGTGAGACCACTAATTCTGTGAGCTGTTTAAATAAAGATTGCTCTTCTAATAAATACGCCCTTTCCTCTCATTCCTTTTTTAAATTTCTGGTAAATGTAACCTGTTACGTAGCTACCATCTCCCTTCCTATTTTCTGCTTCCATATTGCTTCATGTTTTGCTGGGCCACTTTGTTCAACTCCCACTCATGCCTGGGCATCTGTAAAGGAAAGATCGGCTCCAGTGAAAATGTTCACTGGAATAGCAACACAAATGATCCTCTCTGATCACTACGCGGCATCCGTAGAAAAATGAGTGTGAGTGTGAGGAGAGGGGCCAGAACGGATGAGGATATAAGACCAGCCCTTGTTAAGGGTGAGAAAGAGAAAGACAGAAAGACACTGTTGAACTCTGTAAAGGGATTTCTTTTTGGAATAGCGTATCTGAGATCAGGGTAAGTTTCTTCGAAGAGCACGAGGGAGCAGGCCCAGAAGGCTCCAAACCATTTATCGAAAAAAGAAACCTGGATACAGAATGTTGTAGAGCAATTTTCATGTAAGCTTCGAGCCTTCAGATAGATCTGACCCTTTCCTAGTGGATTCCGGAAACTGGGGCATCATTGTACTTGGTTCAGTTTTATAACTATGGCTTCTCGTTGGCATCTGGGGGAGACATCTGCTGGTTTTTGCCTGCTAGCATCTTCCCTCTTTTGTGAAGAAGACTGCTGTTTCTTCTAGCAGAATCATTCCCTCTTACTCTGACTGGGTACTCTGGTGGGTCTCACCCCATGGCTGGTCCAGGGGTGAATGTTTGGCCAGGCATAATTCACCCTAGCCACAGTAATTAGTCCAAAGGAGGAAGAAGACCCAGACTGAACCAGTGGGGGCCCCTCTGAACCTTTCCTCATCCTCATGAGATGGAGTTTGAGCCTGCAGGTGCTAATGGCTTGCTTGCCACTTTGAAGGAGAGTGCACCTGAGAAGGGGGGGCAGGACAGAGGAGGGCAGGACAGAGACGGGCAGGTAGACTGCACCAGGGTTACTGAAGCATCTGGTCTACCGTGCCTGGGGCTTGTGAGAGCCTGCACTTTTAAATTAGATTGACCAATAAACTAGCTTTCACTTAGGTTTAACCAAGTTGGGTTTCTATTAGCTGCAACAAACAGAATCCCAACTAACCCAGTCTTTGCTTTTTTCTCAGTTTTCCAGTTCTCTCTTATGTTTACGTCCAATTTGTCTGAGAGTATCTATCTCTTGATTACTCATATAATGGTTTCCATTTTGTTCCTTTGGTGTAGCTTTGTCCCAGTTTGGTAAACTGCCCAAATGTTCTCTACTTCTACCTGCTGACACACGGGTAGTTGAGGATGGGATGGGGAATTACCATCCAGTTAGCATTCTAAACTCGTATCCTGCATTTAGGTGCTTTCTCACAGGCTGGCCAGAGTGAAGCCAACTCTTTGCATTTAATGGTGCATGTGGTTAAGACACATGTAAATATTACTAAAATGTCTCTTACAATCCCTGCAATAGATGGATGGAAGGAAGGAAAGAAGGAAGAAGAAAAGGAAAGAAGGAAGGAGGAAAGGAAAGAGATGGTAGAATAGGACATGGACCCGTTGATTGCCCTGACATCCCATGTAAACACAATATCTTGATATCACAATTATTTAGAGGCAGCAGCCTGGGTAATTTTTTCCTCTCCACTGGCAATGCCACTGGTCTCACCTATATGCCAGTGGGTGTTCTTGGGAACATGTGCTTAAGAACCCCCAAGCTGTGGTGTTCAGGACAGTGTAAGGAGCTGGCCTAAACAATTGTCCTTTGCACTGCTTGGTTTGAAATGATGGTGCTCCCACGTTCTCACTCTTTTCTCAAATATTCTTGCCCTGATTAACACCCCCCCCATTTCGCTACTTCTCTGGCATCAAACATCCTCCTCCCACTATTGTCCATCCCACTTTGCCTCAGTTTCCAAGGTGTCTCCAGTTCTTGCAAGACTGCATTTATAAAAACACCCACCCTTTGACACTTAGTGCAGAAAGGATCACGGGGATACCCTCTAAGGGGGAGTGGAAGGGTATCCGTCGGGGTGGAGTGGGTTTCTTATCACACCTGGTGCAGCATTTGAACAGGTTTTATTTAATTACCAAAGAGAAGCCTGACAAAGAGTAGAAAATCGAATCTACCAGGCTTTGTCCACAGTGCCACTAGTGCCAGTGATGTTCTGCAGATTGACAGGCTTTCTAGCCAAATCAATTGGTTCTTTTTGTCATCTGGTAGACTCAGAAACAGTTTTCCCTTGAGCTTTTTAGTTCCCAAAAGGTAAATGCATAGTGATCTGAAAGAACAATAAAGCAGAATAAATGTGTGTTTTCTAGCTGAATTTTGCAAGAGAAATCTGAGAAAAAGGCAAGAGAGAGAGAAATAAATGGGGGGTGAGAAAGGAAGATGGGGAGAGATAAGGGGAAAGAGAGAAGTAGGAGAGAGTAGATGTCACTTGATGGCAAATCCATGGGAACCACCCTGACTGAGCTGTGCTGTGCTGGAAGCCCAGTTTGGCCCTGCCCCATCCTCTGTGGTTGAGGCCCAGGTGGTTCCAGAACATTGAAGTGATTCTGTGGTTGATATCAGAACAAATGCCAAGGAAAAAAATCTAAATTACATTTAAAAGAATCTACCTTTTTATCTTTTAACCTTAGGCCTTCCCCAGCCATGCAGAAAAATCAATCTTGGCTAATCCACTGACCAAGAAAAAGGGAGAAGAACAGACAAAAACGTTATATTAAACAGCTGCTTGATGCTTAAAGAGGTATCAGAGGGAAGGTGATTCAAGAGCTTACCAGCAGGA
>NW_006160147.1:7565644-7570744 GCF_000334495.1 Tupaia belangeri chinensis
CAGGCTCAAAGGGCTGAATTTAGGGACTTCTTATCCATATCCCATGGCTGGTCATTAGCCAGAGAGACAGAGGATAGAGTTATATTACTTTAGCTTATTGATCTTAAACCAACAGCAAAGCTTGGCTTTGCTAAGGTCATGCTGTCCTGACATCTCTTTGCTGAGAGTGGGAAAACCTGACTTCTTCTCTATTCTTGTTAGAATACAGCCAACTGTATGACCAATATGTAAGCACTATCTGAGAAATCAAGAGAGTTATTGCTACTTATGATCTATAATAAGGAATAGATCTCATCTTTGTCCCCACTTCCTTGCACAGAACTTTTAAAACATTTGAATTTCCTGTGATAGGTGTGTCCTGTTATTCACCAAGAGACCCTTTTGACTGTATGTGAATTTATGCTAACAAGGTGACTCTCGGTAAGAATGTTAGTGGAGGGACTGGCCACTTTGAAAAGACCAAGCACATTAAATTTAGAGAGCTGAAAGTTACAGGCCCAACCCCCAACTCCAGAAAGAGAGGGACTGGATATTGAGTTTGCTCACATTATCAATAATACAATAATCATGTCTACTTAATGGAATCCTATATAAAAACTGGTGAACATATATCCATGACCCGGAGGATGACACACCCACCCTCCATGGGACAGAAGCACCTGCCCTTGACACCTTGCTTTATGTTCATCTGGCTGTTCATTAGAGATTGTTCTTTTAAGATAAGACAGTAATTGCAAGCACAGTGCTCTTCCAGTTCTGTGAATATTCTAGCAATTACCAAACCTTTGAGGTTGCAGGAAACCCCAAATTTGTAGTTGACTGGACAGAAACCTAAGTAGCCTGAAACCCTCCTTGTGTCTGGGATCTAAACAAAGGGCAGACTTGTTGGGGACCTTGCCCTTTAACTTGTCGGATCTGATGCTAACACCAGGCAGTTAGTGTCAGGACTGAATAGAATTGTATAGGACAGCCAGCTGGTGTCAGAGATTTGGAGTCAGCACGCACTCCTTCTTCAGCATTTTCAAGTAGAGAAGCTACGAAAGGCACCATGCAGGATGAGACACTTGGCCTCTGAGTGCTATAGAACATTTTCCTAGCAATAGGAAAATTGGTGGTACATTCACTTCAGCTAAGGAGCTGTTTGCTCAGCAAGAGGAGGATGACTGACCACAGTCATTGCATCACAAATGGAAATGGACAATGTGAGTGTAGTGATCAATTAGGATGACCATAAATCTTTCTTACTTTTTCCTTTTTTATTGTGGTAATACATGCATAGCATAAAATATAGGGTGCACATTGTCACCAGAGAGAAAGCACTCCCCAGAGAGGATAGGCACATCACAATCTCTTCTCTTCCACTCTCTTCTCAAGATTTTGAGCATGCATGCACATGCACTCAGCATGTTTTTCAAGCTTCTGGGTCCAGGACTTGTCAGTTATGTGGGATCCAGCCACCATGTCACCAGCTGGCCCCATTCCAGCCATCATTATCATTATTATTATTTTAGGTTTTTGTCATAGGGAGCAGGCACTCAATAGAAAGGAGAATGATAGAAAGATTCAGAGAGGGGGGCCAGGAGATGGTGTGGCAGTTACATGGCTGGACTCTCACGTGACTGACTGTAGTTCGAGTACCAGACCCGGTGGCTTTAAACTCACACCAGGCACATGTGCATGTGTGCTCAAGATTCCAGGAAGAGAATGGAGAAGAAGGGATTGTGATTTCTTGCTTTCTGTCTCTCTGTCTCTCTCTGTCTCTTTGGCAAGTGCATGTGCCCTATAACAAAAATGTCTAAAAAAAAAAAAAAGAGATTCACAGAGAGGGAAAGTGAGAATTCATCCTCCAGGAGGAATGGCCATGCCATAATCCCTTCTCTTCTCAGGATTTTGGGCACACACACACACACACACACGTGCCCAGTGTGAGTTTCAATTTCAAGCTGCTGGATCTGAGACTCAAACTGTTGTCAGCTGTGTCAGAGTCTAGCACCTTAACCACTATGCCACCTGCTGGCCCCATTCCAGCTATATTTAAGTGCATAATTCTGTGGCATGATGTCCTGCAACTATCTTCATCATCTATACCCAGAAATTTCTCTTTCCAAAATGGAACTCTGTACTCATTAAACACTAACACCTTCTTTCCCCTTTGCCCCAATCCCTAGCAACTACCATTCTACTTTCCGTCTCTATGAATTTGACTAGTCCAGGTATCTCTTAGAAATGGAATCACAACATCAAAGTCCATCCCTGAAATAACATGTGTTGAGTTGCCTTCCTTTTGAAGGCTACATATTATCTTATTGTTGGATATACCACATTTGTTTTCTCATTCATCTATTGATGGGCACTAAGATTGCTTTCCCTTTTTGGCGATATTACTATTGCCTATTGGTAAATATCGCTGCTATGAACATGGATGTTGCGCACAAATATCTGAGTCTCTGCTTTCATATAGTTGGGGTCTAAGTCCAGAAGTGGAATTGCTGGATCTTATGGTCATTCCATGTTTGCTTTGTTAAAGAACTACCACAATGTAGTTCTTTAAAATCTATAATATTTAGTTTATTATTCATTGTGGATGCAGGTCTTGAAATGTGATCCCATTGACCCTCATTTAGGTAGCAATCATTGAAATAAAAAAAAAATGTCATAGTGTCTGTGCCATTTTTCTTACCTTTTTGTTTGTGCTTTGAATTAGTTACATATTCACGTGATACAAAACACAAGATGAATAGCAAAATATCTACTTTTTACTACTATCTTCAAACATTTGGTCCCCTTCCTGGAGGCAGTCAATGTTACCACTCACCACAATTCTACTATAGCACCCCAGGGCATCCCAATATCCAAGTAAGTTCAAGACCTAGGCTGAGGCTAGCTTTCCTAACAGAATGATTTTAAAACTATCTCCTGTCTCCTTAGAGAAGGGGTTAATGGAGAGCAAAACTCTGAAATGCACTGTACATAATGAATAACAAATACCCTTTTAAGAAGAGTATTATTAAAGCACCAACATGCTATTATCCAAAATGTATGAAGTGTCTTTTTTCCTTCTTTGACCCTTAATACTGCATTGAAAGCATTACCTAATGCCCACTCCAAAAGATTAGATCCCTTTGAATGAAAAGAGTCAACATGCATAACACATCGCAGCACCATCCTGCATCTTTTCCATTTGGGTTCGCAGTGAGACATTCCCTGGTTTCAGGAAAAGAGCATTTGCAAAATGGCTCTTGGGGCTTAATTGGTATTTCTTTCTTTTGCCTGCCAGTATAATCCAGGAGAGGAGACTGCAAAGCAATTTGAGAACATTAGCATTGTTCCTAAATACCCACGTCCAAGGTTAGTGAACACAACTGGAAAAGCCCAAAGAGCATCTAGGGAGATTAAGGAAGGTTTTGAAGCAGAACGCGTGATTCTAATGAACTTGGGCTCTGCCTCCGAAGAAGAATCTATCTAAATACATTAGGGCCAACAGAGCAGACAGCAGACGGGAGGCAGCTACCTAAACGCGAGAGACGCTGTTCTCAGTAAGTTGTGAAACGCTGCAAATAGATTTGGGTGGGTTTGAAGCCCTGAGTCGCTACAGGGTGCTAATTATGATTTCCATACTGTTGGCGAGAGAGATTCTCCCAGCAGGGCATGGAGAGCCACAACATATGCACTCCAGCTGTCCTCATGAATGTCCCCTTGTGCTGCTCTGGGTGGAGGCCTCTACTTGAGTTCCTCCTCTCCCTGTGCAGATGAATAGATTTGCTTGAAGATTGGAGAAGGAGTTTTGGAAAGAAAAGAGTATACAGTAGGTTAGTTCAAGATAGAGTAATTTTGTTCAAGTTTTTTTTTTGTTTGTATTTTTATTTCAATATGATTGTTACCTAAACGAGGATCAATGGGGTCACATTTCAAGACCTGCATCCACAATGAACAAGAACCTAAATAGTATAGATTTTAAGCAAATCTTGTTTTTGACTCTCAGATTCCAGCATGTACCTGGTCTCCCATTTGATGTCCTGTGGTAAAGAGGACTGCAGCTACTTGGAGCTGGGCCAAATTTCACAGGCTAATGATAAGTTCTCCACAAAAATGGCCTTATTTTAAACACAATTTGCAAATTTTGGAATCCTCAGACCGTCTTCATTTCTGACCAACTTTCTACAAATTCAGAGTTATACTATACACTCAGGTGTTCTCATTTGCAAGAACAACTCATAGAACTCCAGAGCGCACTATACTTATGAAAGTGTTATTACACCAAAGGATACAAGTCAATCAGAACCATCCAAAGGGAGAAACATATATGGAAATGTCTGGGCAGGTCCCAAATGCAAAGCTTCCTTTGTCCTCTCCCCATGAAGTCAGAAGGCAGGATCCTCCTCCACAGCAGTGTGTGACATACAGTGCATTACCAACTAAGGAGTTCAGCTGGACCTCTGTGTCCATGGCTTTGATTGCAACTTTATCATGAAGTCTTCATTGATCAAACTGTTGGCCATGTGACTCAGTCTCCAGTCCATGTCCCCTACCTGGAGGTTGTTCTGATTCAAGATAATCCCATGGCTGGTCTTCCTAGCATGGCCAATCTCCAACCTAAGCCTTTTTACTTTTAGCATCATAAGCATAACTAGAGGATACAGCATGAATCGCAAAGACACTCCTATTATTTCAGAAATTCAAAAGGAAATCCAAAATCTAATTTTAAAAGAACTGGGAACAAAGCCAACCCAAATCCTTTATTATCCAGGGCTATAGTGAATAGAGATCAATAAGGGATAGAGGAAAATGATAGGATGGGAGGTAATGAGGTCATCAAAGAAGCAAAAACTCAAGTTCTAGTGAGATGGCATCTCAAGCAAGTCTCAGTCATTTGGGCTTTTACATCCTATTCTCTTCGCTTGTCATGATAATACGGATACCATTTAATGTGCCTACTATGCATCAGATGCTGTGCCCAGTGCTCTGCCTACTTAACGTCATCTTTTCTTCACAATACACTTCCAACTCTTTCCATTTTGTTATATATCATATATTCTGTAGAGTGAAGAGTTGAATGAGACTTTTTTTTTTTTTTCTGTAAAGCGTGTGTGCTCACCAGAG
>NW_006160147.1:7570775-7575650 GCF_000334495.1 Tupaia belangeri chinensis
TGGAAGCATAGTCATACCACAATCCCTTCTCTTCCACTCTCTTCTTGGGATTTTGGGTACACACACCGCACACATACACCCCCAGCATGATTCTCAAGTCACCAGTCTGGGATTTGAACTGAGAAATGGGTCTTGTGGTATCCAGTGCCTTACCGTCCATACCACCTGCTGGTCCCAAGTTGACTGAGATTTTAAGAGGTTAAATAAATGGAGGAGTTGACAAAAACAAGTGAGTCCAACATTCCCATTCTTTTCTTAAATGAATGAATGAGATTTTTCACAAGAGATCGTGAGACATTCCCAACGAAGTCTCATCGCACTGATCCTTCTGCCCCAGCCTCCCAGCCAGCCAGGATCACAGGTGCGTTGCCATACCTGGTGCGTTCAGGTTGGCTTGAGATCTGAACCTGGGCTTTCCAAGTGGCACAGCATCACAGAGCATTGCTCTACCACCCACACCGCTGTGTCCGGGTCTTAGTTTTCCACTCCTAACATTATACTTACAACGCTTTGCTTGGCCTACACACATATTGGGAATATAAATGAGACTGATGTGAATTATTATAATCTCAATGAAAGAACCTCATAATTCAAAGTTAAGATTATCATTATTATTATGTCACTGATTATTACTGCAGCACTATTATTTTATTTTTACACTTCGCATGAATCTGTCTAGTTATTTTAAAAATGATTCTATTTTTTGTATGAGTTTCTATTATAAGGAAAGAACTTTTCAGGGCGAATTCAAGTCTTTATACATATACTTTTATATATAATATAAATTATATATATATATATATATATATATGTAGTTTATTAATTCACTTCATATGACAGGGAGTGAGAAAAATAGAGACTCCTTCCCATGGTAATCCTTCTGTCAGCCCTGTAGCCTTCTGGGATTACTGAAGCACCCAGTGTGTTCAGGAGACCCAGGACATGAACCTGGAGCCTTCCCACACGGTTTCCAGCATCTCCCAGCAGCGCCCCTACTGCCTACTCCGCTGTGGCTGGGCCAAGTTTTTAAATTAAATTAAGCAAGTTTTCAGGTTGTTCCTTGAATGTTAGTTAAGGATAATTAGTACAAGGATCTTCATAAAGTTGATGGATAATGTGTATTATGAAAAAACTGGGGACCAGCAATTAGCATAATGGCTATGTCGCTGAACTCCCATGTAGCCAACCGCAGTTTGAGTCCCAGACCCAGTGACTTAAACTCATGCCAGGTGCATGTGCATGCATGCCCAAGATCCCGAGAGGAGAATGAAGGTGAAGGGACTGCAGTGTAGCCATGCCCTCTAGGGGGTGATTTCTTGCTTTCTATCTCTCTGTCTCTCTCTGTCTTTCTGGCGAGCGCATGTGCCCTATAGCAAAAACCTTTAAAAAAAAAAAAAAACTGTGCGTGTATTCAACATTTATTTGCACCAAAATAAACTCAGGCCTTCATTCCATTTTTTCATGAACTTTCCAAGGTACCCTCTGATGTGCCACTGTCCTTACAAGCTGGAAGCAGCAGAAGAACCATAGCCATGGCCAGGAAGACAGGTATGCAGAGTAAAGCAACAGAAGGTGGAATGTGCCAAGGGCCCTCTGCTGGCTCACAGGAGAGATAGTAAGCTCACAATTTCATGTTCCTACCTGGATGGATGAATAGAATGTTCAGGCTTAGAAGGAAGTGTAGTAGGAAAATCAGGAGATTCAATTCAGAATATCCTACAGAATAAGTGTATAATCTGGTGGTAACATCTAATTGTAAGATAAGCATAAAATTCAAAATACTAGGCTGTTGGGAAAGTCATGACATATTTTCCTATGTTTTTTCTTCGCCAAAATGTTTCAGGACTTTCCAGATGATCCAATATAATTCTGGCTCCATCACATATTGGCTTTATGGTTGTTGGGTAAAGTTCTAGCTCCTCTTAAACCACTTTGTCTGTTTGTGTCTCTTCTTTTTCTTTTTCTTTTTTCTTTTCTCACTTGTCAGAGGGCATGTGCACTCACCAGAGAGAGGAGAGGGAATGGTCATGCCACAATCCATTCTTCTATGTTTCTCTCTCCTTTCAGGACTCTGGGCATATATGCACCAGACCAGGCATATTTTCCAAGTCATCGGATTCAGGAGTCCATGTGTTTTCCAAGTGGCTCAGTCAACTATGTGGGATCTGGCTCCTTTAAACATCAGGCCATGGGTTGGTCTCCACTTTGTCCATTCAAAATAAATAAATAAAGGTAAATAATACCTAGCTCTAAAGATCCGTGTTGGAGTTAAATAAGAAATATTTCAAAAAACTTATATTCTGTGAACTAAGCAATATTAAACAAATACTAGGTTTCACTTTTTTTTTTCTCTTTCTGTTTGTATTATAGAAAATCCACAAGGCCATGATGGACAACATCAGTGAAAAGTGGTTTGGAGCCAGACCCTGTAGGATAAGGATGATGAGGACACCAGGGTGGGGAGACTGAGCTTTGTTCAGAAGGATCTAAGTCAGCCCCATGCCTTGTTTTGTGTTGATTTGTTTTGGCTTGTTTCATTGAAGGTGATGATAATAGCATAACACTGGATGGTAACAGCATTTATTATTTCGAGACTAGTAAGCATTGCTCTTAGTTCCATGGCCTACTGGTGAAGGGCACCAAATCCCACATGGCCGACTAAAGTTTGAATCCCAGCTACTGCATCTTGAAAAACACATGGGCATGTATGAATGCATACCCAAAATCCCAAAGGAAGGAGAGATAAGAGAGAACAGAAGAGGAGAGGAGAGGAGAGGAGAGGAGAGAAGAGAAGAGAAGAGAAGAGAAGAGAAGAGAAGAGAAGAGAAGAGAAGAGAAGAGGAGAGGAGAGGAGAGGAGAGGAGAGGAGAGGAGAGGAGAGGAGAGGAGAGGAGAGGAGAGAAGAGAAGAGAAGAGAAGAGAAGAGAAGAGAAGAGAAGAGAAGAGAAGAGAAGAGAAGAGGAGAGGGAGAGAAAAGAGAGAGAAGAGAAGAGAAGAGAAGAGAAGAGAAGAGAAGAGAAGAGAAGAAAAGAGGAGAGAAGAGAGAAGAGATTGCAGCATAACCACAGAGAGAGAGAGAGAAAGAGAGAGAGAGAGAATAGTAAGGATTAACTTTAAGAAAAAGCAAAACTATTTATTTGAAAATTTGGGTGAGGATAAGTGTGGAATGTAGTCCAAATTTGTCTTTGAAGATTATGAAACAGATTTTCTTTATCAGACAAAAGCCCAGAGATACTTTGCTTACCTGGATGCACATGGCCCTAGCTAGAACCAGAGTAGGAGTGAGATGGTGACATATGGTCCCTCTGGTTGGAGAACTCGCAGCACTTCTCTCAATAACTTACCTTCTCCCCTCTCCTTTTACCTCACGTCGTCATCAGAAGTTGAAGCGAAATGGGACTCCTCATTTGGCATCATAGCCAGAGTGGGAGAGAGAGTAGAGAAAAACAACTGTCACTTTAAACAATCCTAAATATCCATGTACAATTAATTTTCTAATAAGTAGAGATTTCAAAAAGATTTACCTTAACTAAGTCTGGCTGTAAAAATTGAATCAAATCATTTTAATTAACTCATATAATTATGTGAGATGTGCTTTGATGTCATGGAGCTGAAACCTAAATTCCTTTATCGTTAATACCTGGATTGACTATTTTAAATTAGCTTATTACAAAGTTTTCAACACACAAAAATGTAGAGAGGATAGTACAATGAATTTTGATATGCTCATCACCCATTTGCAATGATCATCAAGATATTACCATACTTACTACACCTATTCTTTTTCTTTTTCTTGCTTTTTGGAGGTACATTTGTTTATATCTTTTTAAATATCTTTTTAAAAGCTTTCTAGGTATAAGATGTGCACATTTTGGTAGGTTTATGCCTAAGAATTTTTCGTTGTTATTTTTATTGTGGTAGATGAAGCTGACTCCTTCCTTAAAACTACTAACTAGTTATGTTCATAATTCACAATATTATTCATTTCTATTAGTCAGTTTTCTATCCCGTTTTACTGATATTTTCTATTATTACTAATAGAAGTGTGTATTTTTAGTTTAGTTTTCTTTTTTAGACAGGGTTTCACCATGTCACGACCCTCCTGATTCAGCCTCTCAAGTAGCTGGGACTTCAGACATACCACCATCACCCCCAGATTTTTAGGGTGGGCTGGAAATCAAACCCAGTCTCCCCTTCTGGCCTCACATTATTCAGTGTGCACTGTGGCTGGGACAGCAGTCTTTTCTTCTTTATTCTCTTTTCCAAATATGTAATATTTTCATTATTACATAGACTTCAAAAGTTCTAACATTTTGTTTAGTATTTTTCCTTTGACCCAAGCATCTTTTAGAAGGGACTTTCAGGATCAGTCTCATGGCACAGCAGTTAACTGTGGGGCATAGAAAACACACAGATCCCACATGGCTCACCATGTGTCGAAACTCAGCCCCAGTGGCTTGAAAAACATGTCAGGCATGTGTGTGTGGTCACCTAAAATCTTGTGGGAATAGACAAATGGAGGGAAAATGATTGCAGTATGACCATGACCTACTGAGTAGAGGGGGTGCTTTCTTCTCCCGCTCATCGCTCTCTCTCTGGTGAGCACACACGCTCTCTGGCAAGAACTAAGAAAGGGTTTTGATAATTTGTTAATTGTTTTTGGTTAAAGGACATTTTTTGTACAAGAATGGCTGATATGTTATCACTATTTTATAAAACTAACTGAGGTCTTTCTCTGTGTTTTAACATACAGTAAGTATTCTGAACTTTTCCAAAACTCCTCCTGAAAATCGGGTGATAAGAGTAATGTAGGAAAATATGAATCAGTTATATATGTTAAATACTAGGTGTTAAGGTGATAAGAAACCCTGCTGA
>NW_006160147.1:7575668-7586988 GCF_000334495.1 Tupaia belangeri chinensis
CCTGCTTAACCCAAGGGTGCTGGTAGGTATGGTCAAAACCACATGTAGCCATGGGACCTAATGGCGATCAGCGGTGATGAGGTGGCGGCAAATGAGTGGGGCAGGAACACGCCGTGGTCCATGTGGCGGGAAGTGGGGGACATGGGAAAAGGGAATGGTCAGCGTAAGTGCAATCCTGTGACAAGCCCTGTAAGCTGCGGAATCCAAAATTACCCATAAATACCCTCAACAGAAGCCCTTACCTTCATTGAAACTGTATGAACAAGCCTGAGGATATCTGTGAAATTAGAGGTTCTCATATGATCTGAGGTGCAAGTAACAGCAAAAGCCTAAATACTGCCAAGAGATCCAACAGTGATACAGTAAATTCTTTTTTTTTTTTTTTTTTGAGAGATTTTCACTGTAGGGCGCGTGCGCTCGCCAGACAGACAGAGAGAAACATAGAGACAGAAAGCGAGAAATCACCCCCCAGGGGGGGATGGTCACGCCGCAATCCCTTCTCCTCCATTCTCCTCTTGGGATCTTGGGCACGCACGCACACGCACCCGGTGTGAGTTTTTTAAGCCACCGGGTCCGGGACGTGAACCGCGGTCGACTACGTGGGAGTCCAGTGACATAGCCATTATGCTAACTGCTGGTTCCCAATACAGTAAATTCTTGATGAGCTCCTAAATATCTAGCCAATATCCCTTTTCAGAAGTGTATTTTTGTCCTGAGGGGAAAACTGCTAAAAGCAGGCAAACTGAGGAGGGCAGGAACTCTGGACAGTTGATTTGTAAGCACTGGGGTATGGGGATAGTGAACCCAGTGGAATCCGATCCCAGAAAATAATTGGCCTAAAAATGAAAGCTCTGGGAAACACAGGACTAAAGGCAGAAAACCTTCTTGGGCAGGTTTAGGACAGAGAGGAAGATGGGATGTATTTTGAGTTCTTCACAATAACAAGGATAGAGAAAACCTGGGCTATAACACTGATAAAACTACCTAGTTCTTCCCTGGGTCCCCTAACCCAGGAACTTCCCATCCCAGTAGTCCAAGAAAAGCCATCTCATTTAAACATGGATAATGCAGGGGGAGGGGGAAGTAGTCTTGTATTAATGTCATCATTTTCTACCCCTCACTTGGTACCACTGCTGATTCTTTTTCACCACTACGTATAGCAGAAGACCATCTAAGGCCAAAGCACTAGTGCATGCAGTCTTTGTTCTTCTGTTTGTTTTGTACATATAATGAGATAGATAAGCAGATAAATGATAGAGAGAGAGATGATAGACAGACAGATAGATAAATAGATGATAGATAGAGGATCAGCTGGCAGCACAGTGATTAAGGTGGCCGGATCCCACATGGTTCGAGTCTGGGACCTGGCAGCTAGAAAAACACACTGGATGCATATGTGTGCATTCCCAAAATCCTGAGAAGAGAATGGAGAAAGGATTGTGGTATGGTCATCCTCCTGGAGGTGTGACTTGCCACTTTTCTTCTCTCTATGTCTCTCTCTCTGTCTCTCTCTCTCTCTCTCTCTGTGTGTCTGTCTCTCTAGGGTGAGCACACACACCCCACAGAAATAAAATGAAATAAGATAGATGATAGAATTAATAAGAACACATAAAGTTAGATGACCAATACTGCCCTTCTTTAAGGAGTAGATAACTGCTTTTGCATAGGGTGACCTACCTTTGCCTCTCATTTATTATCCAGGTTAACAGCATTATATCCTCTAACAACCTGCATCTTTATCTATAAAATAAGGATATTTAGTGATAATTTGTATTTCCTTTGACCTTAGGACATTTCTAATATTATAACATGATAATTCTTTATCACTCTCCCTTCTATTTGCCATGTAAATCTTACCTGTACATCAAAGAAGACCTTTTCAGTATTAAGGAGATACACTGAAGCAAAAACACAGAAACCTCAACACAGCATGAATTTTCAAATGCCGATTGGCCAGTTCATATGAAGGGCCAACACAAACACCAGTGAGAGCCTTGAAAATAAACATATCTCAAAACAAATACGTGATGAGAAAATATTAAGTTGATTTTTCCTTCACAAAAATATCCCGTTATCCTAGTAAAATAGGTGAAAAGACCTTCCTTTTCCCATTAAACTGCTGAGACGGTTTTGTCAAAAATCAGATGACTATAAGGGCTGGCAGGTGGTGTAGTGGTTAGGGGTGCTGAACCACCACATGGCTGACCATGGTTCCGGTCCCAGACCTGGCGGCTTGCTTTCTCACTTTCTCACTTTCTCACTTTCTCTCTCTCTCGCTCTCTCTCTCTCTCTCTCTCTCCCTCTCCCTCTCTGGTCAAATTAAAATTAATTAATCAATTAATTAAGCAAGCTAAATTTTAAAAAGATCAGAAGACTCTAATTGTGGATATATTTTTGAAGTCTCTATTCTATCTTGATAGATTTCATCCAATATGACTTCAAATATTTTTTTTTCTGTCCCATTATCTAGCTCTTCTTCTGGGTCTCAATTTACATATATATTAGACTGCTTAATATTGCCAAATAGATCTCCAATGATTATTTTTATTATTATTATTTAGTATTTTGCTTTCTACTTCTCAGGTTGTATAGTTTCTATTGTTCTAACTTTATGTTTATTGATTCTCTCTTCTGCTGTCTCTGATCTGCTTTTAAACCCATTTGGTGAATTTTTAATCTCGGTTATGGTAGTTTTTAGCTTTAGAATTTCCATTTTGTTTTGTTATATACATTGTATTTCTCTGATTATATTTCCCACACATTTATTATTAATATATTTTCCTTTAAATTCTTGAAAATATTCATACTAGTACTTTAAAGTGTTTGCCTCCTAATTGCAATTTCTGTATCATCTTGGGTTGGAAGCCTATTGACTTATTTTATCTTATTTTATTTTTGGTTATGGATCACATTTTTCTATCTCTTTTGCAGATCTATTGAGAATTTTTGGTAGTGGCCATTATAAAAAATTGTATAGATTCTGGATTCTGTTATTTTCCCCTTAAGAATGATTTTTGCTAACTAAGTTGGACTGAAATTCCAATTTTGTCTCTTACACAATGAACAGAAATTTCAATCTTTCAGTTATATCAGCTCCTGCTGGTGTGTGTGTTTTATTTCTCACACTTTCGTCTGGAGTTCTCCTATATAAGAAGAGCTAACAGTCACTCAAGAATTGGAGTGGTTTTGAAGTACAGATTTTGGGATTCACCCTTCTATGGATCTCTACTCTAGAATTTTTCACCCAACTTTCTAGCTGTTTTTCCAGTCCCCAATTCTGTTCTCTAACACATTAAGACAATAAAATTATGGCTCTCTCTGCCAAATGGGATTTGCTGCATTAGAGAGTGTCACAAACAAAATTTCTCCTTCAGAGTTTATCATTGAACTGTGAATTCCACATCTGTTTCTTTTTGCTTTTAACTTTCTTGTTCCTCCAAAAAGTTGGGTAATTTATTTTAGAGATTTTTGCTATAGGGCACGTGCACTTGCCAGAGACACAGAGAGAGGCAGAGAGAAAGAAAGTAATAAATCACCTCCACCCAGGGACAGTGGTGGCCATGTCACAATCTCATCTCCATTTTCTTGGGATTTTGGACATGCACACACACATCCAACTTGTGTTTGAAGCCACAGAGCTGGGAATTTGACCCATAGCTGGCCATATGGGAGTCCAGCGCTTTAACCACTATGCACCTGCTGGCCCTAGGTAATCAATATTTATACATTTTCTGATTGTTATCTGAAGAAAGGTTAGTTCAGATAAACTTCTCTACTACTACTAGAAGCCAAAACAAATGGTATCTTTTTAAAATTATATCTTTTCATTTGTTGATGGGTATAGAAATGCAGTCTATTTTTGTATATTTTATATCCAATATCCTTATTTAACTCTCTTCTTTATTTGAATAAATTACATTATCATTGCAGATTTTCTAAATATATAATAATAAATTGTGGAAAAATCACTCTTTTCTTTCTTCTTTTTAATTCTTCTACCTTTTAATTATGTTTCTTTACATTTCAGCACTAACTAGGACTGTACAATGTGGGATAGAAATGTTAAAAATAAACACTCATCTTTTCCATTTTATTAAGAATGTTTTCAGCATCTCACAACCAGTTACTTTAGGTTTCTTATGGATTTCACTTAACAGTTAATAAGTTTTTCTTCTTTTCCTGGTTTTTTAATATATGCATATGTAAGTATGTTTTTAAAAACATATTCTATACATATATAAATCTATAAAACACTTCTCTAGAAATCATATTAAAATAACCATCTGATTTTAAATTTTTTTAAATTTTGTCAATGAATTAAATGATAGTAATTGATAGTCTAAATGTTAAGCAATCTTACACTGCAAAGATCTTACCCAAATTGATCATCACATATCACCTTCTTTAATGCATTACTGGGTATATTTGCCTATTTTTTGTTCAGAACTTTTGTATGTAAAGTGTTTCCTTTTACTACATTCTGTAATAGTTTAGATAAAAGTCAAAATATTTCTTCTTTGAATGAAGCAATTTGACAGAAAATTTTAAAAAGGAACTTCTGGGATTTGGTGGCATTTTTACAGGAAAATTTTACTTCAGATATAATTGTTATTATTATTTTTGGAGATAGTGTTTTTGTTTTTGTTTTTGTTTTCTTTTTTTTTTTTTTTTTTGCTATAGGGCGCTTGCAAAGGCCAGAGAGGTATAGAGAGACAGAGAGCAATGGGATCAGCAGTTTGTGTAATGGCTATGTCACTGGACTCCCATGTAGCCGACTGTGGTTCAAGTCCTGGACCCAGTGGCTTAAACTCATGCCGGGCACATGTGTGTGCGTGCCCAAGATCCTGAGAAGAGAATGGCTTTTTTCTTTCTTTCTTTCTTTCTTTCTTTCTTTCTTTCTTTCTTTCTTTCTTTCTTTCTTTCTTTCTTTCTTTCTTTTACGGAGAGGTTTTTGCTATAGGGCACGTGCACTCGCCAAAAAAAAAAAGAGAGAGAGAGAGACAGAAAGCAAGAAATCACTCCCCAGGGGAGTGGTCAGACTGCAATTCCTTCTCCATTCTCCTCTCAGGATCTTGGGCACATATGCACATGCACTCAGGGTGAGCTTTAAGCCATTGGATCTGTAACTCAAACCACAATGTAGGAGTCCAGCAATGTAACCATTATGCAATCCACTGACTCCCAAGATTCAATATTTTTCATTGTTATAGAACTAGTAAATTTTCTGTTTCTTTTTGATCCAGATTTGATAACTTATTGGGTATACTTTGTCATTTCACCTTTATTGGTATAAAATCAGTTATGATATCATTTTATTATTCCTTGTTTCTCTGTAGCATTTGTAATTTTGCCTTCTTTTTTATTTCTAATATTAGTTATTTGTGCCTCTATATTTTGGATGGGTTATCCTCACCATAGTTTTTTCAATTTTATCAGTCTTTTCAAAAAACAAACTTTTGGTATCATTAGTTATTATTGTTATATCCTCATTTCTTGTTGCATTAATGTCTGTATCATTATTATTTTCCTCCTGCTCTTTTCTTTGGGTTTACTTTTCTTCCTTATTTCCTAACTTCTCAAGTTGAATGTTCATTTTATTTATGCAGTAAGTTAGTTAGTTTAGCTATAGGGAGCATGCACTCCCCAGAGAGACATGCAGAGAGGGAGAGAAAAAGAGGAAAAGTGAGAAATTACCCCTCCGGGGGGATGGCCATGCCACGATTCCTTCTCTTCTATTCTCCTCTTGGGATTTTGGTCAAACACAGTTGCCCTGTGTGATTTTCAAGCTTCCAGGTCCAGGATTTGAACCACAAATTCAGACAAGTAGGGTCTAGCAACCTTAAACTTAACTCCACACCACTTGCTGGCCATTGGTGTTCATTTTATTAACTTCCAGCCATTTTTTTTCTTAATATAAGTAAAAGCTTAATTTTTCCCTTAAGCATCTTTTGGGGTGAATTCTATAAATATTCCCTGAATCCTGACTCTCCTGGTTTTACCCATACCTTACTGATCACCCTCGCTCTGTCTTCTTTGCTGATTCCTGTTTTTACCAACCTCTGAAATCCAGCATGCACCAGGACTCAATACTTCTTCTTTACCTCCACATACTCCCTTGGCAATCTAACCCTATATATGGCTATATAAACCATCTATGTGCTGAAGACTCCAAAATTATTTTTAAGGATGATTTATTCAATTTTACTTATTATTATTTTTTTAAAATTTGCTACAGGGCACATGCACTCACCAGCGAGAGAAAGAGAGAGAGCGAGAGCAAGAGAGAAAGAAAGTGAGAAAACAAATCACCAGGTCTGGGACTTGAACCACAATCAGCCATCTGAGAGTCTAGCACTTTAACCACCACGCCACCAGCAAGTACTCTACTTATATGTGTAATAAAATTTTCCCAAATTAGCATACATATAACAGTTCTGAGTATTTTTCAGAAAATATTTGTCCCACTTCTTTCCATATTGATAAGATATACTTTCCTACTCTACTGTTATTGGTCAAGGTTACTCATGTGCATTGATTTGTCCAAGGTAATGCTTGCAAATGCAATATGATCAAAAGGCTTAAAATGTATCTGTGTGATGAACTTGTGTTTTTGGACTTTTGCCATTGCCATGGGAAGAACATGCCTTAAGTAGCTCACTGGTACAAAAGTAAAAGTGGTATGTGGAGGAGAGCCACCTTGGCTGACACACATTCCTGCAGTTTGAAGCAGAGCAATCACAGTTAACCTGTTGGTACACAATCTGAAGCAGAGCACTAAGCTAACTTGTAGATTTGTGAGCAAGGCAATAAACATTTGCTATTATTTGCCACTAGATTTGGGATTGTTTGTTATGCAGTGATAGCTGACTGGTACAGAAATTTGTGCCTAGAGGCAGGTGCTTATGTTAGCAAAAAAACTAAAATATATGGACCTGGCTCAAGGAAACTATTAAAAAAAACTGAAAAAATGATTTTACATGCTACATGATGGTGAAACATTTAGCAAAATGTCTCCTGTGATAATCGGGAGAGTAGAAAATATAGCTATAATTTACAGGTTGAATTGAATGAAGAATTTTGAGATAACATGTGGAAATACAAACTGGCTTTTGCTGACTCTATATAAATAAGATACTTCAAGAGAGGAATTAATTCAAAAGAGTTTTGCTTGGGTATAAACAGAATTAAGAGAAAATACAGAAAGTTCAAAAATTTCAAAACTTGCTGAATTGGACAGTGTACCATTTCCTCAGCAAATTAATACATGAAATTATGTTATAATTTAAAGGAAAATACCCAAATAAGGGTGCTGTCAATAAGATATTGCCTCAGCTCAACTTCAAGTTAAGGCTATAACACCCTTTAGTAACCTCATTTGGGGGGCACACTAGTGAAAATGCAATGCTTTGAGAGACTGATCCACTTTGGAAGGTCCCGGATTCATGTCCAGAGACCTCCCTGAGGTACACTGGGCATATACCTTCCCATCATTTGGGGCTAGCTGAGGTTGGGGATGGGATGTGTCATTAGGACCTATTGGGAGTGCTGTCTCACTGTCTCTGTCTTTCTCTCTGTCTCTGTCTTTCACTCATGGGAAAAAAATGAATAAATAAACTTTAGAAAATTAAAAAAAAAACAGATCTTCTCAAATGATAAGCAGGTTCCCTATTAGATCCTTTAATCTAGATTAAAAGTTCCTAGAAAATCTAATCATGCAGCCTCATGGAAGTTTAATGTACACAAAATATAAACAGTTAAGTTTAGGAGTCTGGGAGTGTGCGTTCAGTAGGAGGAGAAGGGAATGTCTCAGAAAGAATCATTGTGATGGTACCTGGCATGTGCATTTGACTAAAAGCAAGTGTAGTTCATAGAAAGACCATAAAGCTTTTGAGAGAATTGTATTAGCAAAAATGGTATAAGCCTGAACTGAAGGAGTCTAAGATTGTGAGAGATACAGAAAGATCTCTGGACTTTCACCTTTCTACAGGCAGAAAAGAGACTGAAAAAGCTATTCATCCTCCAAGAAGAATCTAAAGAGCCTAATAGCTAGAGAAGGGCCTACCAAATGATGAAAGCAAGAGCTCTGGGCAACAGTGGACTGAGCACCACTCCCAAGAAACAGGATTAGGGACTAATTAAAGAATATTTGTTACCTCTGTGGTGTAGGAACCTAACGACATTGCAGAATGCTAAGGATCATTGGCTTCTCTGTTCCTGTTCTTCCCCTTTTTAAACAGAAGCATTTAGTGTGGTTGTGCTGTCCTTGTTTAATCATTTAATTTTGGGTGTGTCATGGGCACTTAATTGTCATTTTTATCACATAGGTCTTTAAATCAAGAAACATATACCCAACCTGATATAAATATTGGGTCCTCTAAAAAGTCATGACTTATTTTTCTATGCAAAATATGTCATGACTTTTCTGACATCCCAACAGTGAGATACTGGAGTTTGAGCCTATTTCATAATTGACTGAGACTTTGGGGATCTTAGGAAGAGGTGAGTGTATTTAGAATGTGGAAGTAACCTCAATATTTATGAACACAAGAGCAGACTAGAATAGTTTAGATTATTGTTCAGCAAAGTATTTCTATCCTCTTCCTCTAGGTTTAAAATGTGTCTATCTGGGGACCAGCAGTTAGCGTAATGGCTATGTTGCTGGACTCCCATGTAGTCAACTGCGGTTCAAGTCCCGGACCTGGTGGCTTAAACTCATGCCAGGCACGTGTGTGTGCATACCCAAGATCCTGAGAGGAGAATGAAAGAGAAGGGATTGTGGTGTGGCCATCCCCCCTGAGGGCTGATTTCTGGCTTTCTGTCTGTCTCTCTCTGTCTTTCTGGTGAGTGCACATGCCCTATTGCAAAAACCTCTCAGAAAAAAATGTGCCTATCTGGTAGAACTTGACATCTTATACTTCCATTCTCACCATAAGAACAAGCTCCCAATAGCCTACTGACGGGGACAGGTTGGTGCAACCATGGTGGTTTATGTGGACTCTGAGCTGCCTGTTCATGAAGCTGACTTTTCCTTTGATCCTGTTTGGGCTTAACTTTGGCCATTCTATTTCCTTCTTATGGTGACTGGGAGCTAGACCCATCAACTCTATAACTTTGGAGGTCTGAGTGAACCTAGCTCATGTTTTTGGTTTGTTTTTGTTTTTAGAGAGAGAGAAATTTTTGCTCTAAGGTGCATACACTTCCTGAGAAGACGAGACAGGAAGTGAGAAATCACCCTCCAGGGGGAATGGCCACACCACAATCCCTTCTCCTCCATTCCCCTCTCAGGATTTTGGGCATGCACATACACATACCTGGCATGAGTTTTAAGCCGCCAGATCTGAACTCAAACCATGGTCAACCACATGGGAGTCCAGCAATGTAACCATTATGCCATCTGCTAGTCCCAGAATGGGAAGTTTTTGTATGGTCATTTTGACATCTATATCCCAGCATTTCATAGCTACCAGGGCCAATAGCATGAACAATTTTTTTAAGGTGTATAATGCTCTTCTATAGATTGCATGGCTTTGTTTCAGAATCTTAGAGACTTATATTGTAGTTCTCCCTGGTGCCCTGCCATAAACATTTTACTGCATCTTTTTCTACTACTGACACCGCCCCCCAACACCACCAAATCTGCTAATTAATAGAGACCAAGAAGCAGGACTGTTCACACCAGTTTAAACCTGTTGCAGACTCTTTTCCTGCTCTAGACCCCATTCAAAGTTGGCACCCTTCCATATCAGCTGGGATATGGCATGGAGAGATTCCCAACTGTAGAATGTATCGCTTCCAGAAACTAAAAATACCTACAAAGCATTGTTCTTCTCTGTTTGTATTTGAGGTGAAAGATAAAAAATTTGTTTTTACTTCAGAGGGGATTGCTGACACACTCCAGATCATTGAACCCCTAAAGCCTCATGAAGTGCAGGTTGTTTTATCTTTGTAGAGTTTATCTTCCATCCTCTGAAGTACATTGTCTTACCAAGGACTCCAGCATGGTAGTCACTTTTATGTACTCTGTCTGATCAGCATGAGATCATAGATGTAGTGGATCAATATGACATCCCGTGGTATATCCAGATGGCCCATATCTCTTTGGAGTACACAGTCAACAAGCAGGGGAGAGTTAACATAGCTCTGAGGAAAAACTGAAAAGGAGTGTTTGGGCATGTTCTATGTGAATGTGAACAATTCATGGTTCTCTTTCCTAATTAGTAGAGAATGTGTTTGCCAAATTAGTGCCTACAATATCATATCCAGCATGGCAGATGCAATCAGGGCTGTTGCTTAGTTCGGATTGTGCTATCTAAAGACATTTCCAGAGATTTGTCTAGCTTCTTCGAGGTCAAAATGCAAATTAAATAGAGCTAGGACAGAAGTCACCAGTCCTGTATTCCTTAGATCTTAAGAGTGACCTTAATCTCTGCTATTGCCCTCTAGAATGTGATGTTCTTTTTGACTGTGAGTGGGGGGCAGCTTCAGAGTTCCCATTTGGCATTCTGCACAATAGCAGCTCTTACCCTACAGACCAAGGATCCAGTGTGAAGGTTACTCCATTTGCCAAATTGTTCAATCTCAGTTATATTCTCAGATACTCAAGAAATGGACCTATTATAGACTAGATATAATTTTATATCCATTTATTTCCTGGTCCCTGTATGCCCATTCTAATATGAGGACCAGAATAACACTCTGAATCTCAGGGTATCAATGTCAACTCAGACTCTTTGTCTAGTAGTTATCAAAATGTTTGTGATTCATCCCCCCCCCCCCAATACACAGTCATCTAAGCAAATTACTGAATGTCCCTTAGGGAAAAAAATTCTGGAGGTATCTTTGCAGAGTATACTTGCTATGATATTACAGGATCCTTATTCCAGTAGACCTGGCCAACTCTTCATCCAATAGGTCTGAATACTTGCTCAGATCCAGAAACTGAGCAAAGAGCCATGACATTGTATTAGTGTAGCTGGCCTCATCCTTCTGCAGTTACATTCTTGTCCTGTTTCAGTTGTATGTATTCAGAAATACACTGCTTGGTTGTCCATCTAGCTTGCCCTTCACATTGAAGGCACAATTAGCCATTTCTTTAACTCCTCATAAGTAATTTCCCTTTGGCTGTTCCTCTAACCTTACCAGTCATTACAAAATTGAAGCTTAAGAACTTCTACTTGGCCCCTATTAATGTGGGGTCCCATCATTCCCATTGTATTAATAAGCCAAGTTTTGTGGCAACCACTCCTATTTTTAACCCTGACCTGCATAGAAGAGCTTCCACTTAAACTGAGTGATGTTATGTTTCCCAGGCTTTCTCATG
>NW_006160147.1:7587088-7609039 GCF_000334495.1 Tupaia belangeri chinensis
ATTCCTGACCTGTTCAGATCACCCAGGAGCACCCATCTTTCCCTCATCCTGTAGCAGGACCATACCACCTGCACCACTGAGGTTAGACCTCTCAGCACAATCTTGATGGCCTTCAAACATAGTGTCCTCTAGTTCTTTTTCTGGAACAAAATCTTCCATAACATCACTGGCTCCCACTAATACATTAATTCCAGCACAATCACTTCCCTGAGCCCAACCCCTCTTATCATTCCTACACCTTCTTTCACAGCAACTTGAGCATTTCTTTTTGCTCAGTATGATCTATTGTTTTCTGCACATTTATAAGAAGTTAACAGTGAGTTTGTTCCAAATCCTAAAGTCTTTCCAGAATATAAGACTATATCTGATGGTGAATGTTTTCTTATCTCTGAGCACCTTCAACATTCATTTACATCGATACTACTCTGGTTTACTTCCATAAAGGCTGGGTAATTCTTCTGTCTCCTATGGCATAGAGTTCCTTTCCTTCCTTATGAAGCACAGCACTTCCCTGAGTGAGTAATACCAAGATTTAACCCTAGTAATCTGCCTGGCAACTAGCAAAGGAGGTACAGAGAGCTCCTCCTGGTGCACCTGTTGCCCAGGGTGGGAAGTTCCTCTGCAGAATTTTCCAAACAGGAGAAATGTCAACTCCATTAGGGAGAGCAGATACCTCTGCAGACTCTTAGGGTTCAGGACTGATACAGAGACACAATCCCTTTGACATCTGCCCATTTGTCCCTGTAATTGTATTTTAGGGTATGAAGTTTTCCCATCCAAATCTCTGGCTTTAGCTTAACACTTTTGGCTAAGCATTCAATATCTGAAGCTCTGTGATCCTGACTAACAGATCCTGCTCCTTAGCTATATCTAATCACCTGCTGTGGGCAATAATAATCATTGTTGTTTTTTTATTTTATTTTTTTAAGGTGCATGTTCTCATCAGAGAGAGATGGAGAGAGGAAAAGTGAGAAATTACTCCCCAGGGCAGATGTCCACACTACATCCCTTCTCCTCAATTCTCCTCTCAGGATTTTGGGCATGCACACACACACAGTGTGATTTTCAAGCTGCCAAGTCAAGGACTCAAACCACGGTCAGCCATGTGGGAGTCCAGCTACTTAACCACCATACTACTGCTGGCTCAATAACCTTCTTTACGCTACCAATAAATGGTCCCTGGCCAACATGCTAAATTTACAGGTGTTTATTAACTATCCTCATTTTTGTGTCATCCCACTGGAGAGGGTCAAGTCAACTTAGAAAGAATCAGCCAATTTCATTGTCCTGGATGCAATTCCCTTCCTCTCTATTCTCCACTTTTCCAATGCTTGGGTCATCACACTAGGTTGGGCCTTCCCTTCCACTGGGTCATTTTCCAAAGTTACTACTCATGAAAGTTTTACTAATTGAGCTGCCACCTTGTGATTAAGAACTGCTGGTGATCCACATACCAGCCAGATGGAGGTCAGGGATTTGATCCCCAAATCCTACCTTACCATTTTTCTTCTTGGACCATTTTCAGTACCAACTGTGTCTGTTTGGTTTCCAAAAGAACCAGACATAAAACAGTGTTAGAAATGCAAGTGATGGGAGCAAGAAGGTGGCATAGTGGTTAAAGCACTGGACTCCTACATGGCCGACTGCAATTTCCATCCTGGACTTGGTGGCTTAAAAATCCTACTGGGTGCATGTGCATGCATTCCCCAAATCCTGAGAGGAGAATGGAGGATAAGACATTATAGTGTAGCCAGTCCCCATGGGGGGTGATTTCTCACTTTCCCTCTGTTTCTCACATACATACCTTATGATAAAAACCTAAAAATGAAATCAAATGGAAATGCAAAGGACATACTGGGATTAATTCCTATGAAAAATAAAGAGACAAAGAAGAGGTGTAAGTAAGAGTGGCCTTCAGACCACAATGTGAGTCTACCATACCTGAAAGGAGATAGGGAAGGAAGGAGGATTATGTGGAAAGAGCCTCAAAGTACTACAGTAAAATTCTGAAAAATTATTAGCCACCTACATGTTGAGCAGAAATTACTGAATCCTATTTTCCCACCTGTATGCATACTCCTGGGCTCAGATATTGGCTGGAGCTGCTTGATGAATATTTGTCCTCAGCTTGAACACCGCGGCAGATCCCCAAATGACTACAGCTGTAGACTGTGCTCACGGCGCTCCTCATGGTAACTTCACTTCTGAAGGGTGAGCTGAGATGTGCCCTTCCTCCCCAGTTGCTGAGATCTCTAAAACAGCCCCAAAGGGCTTTCCAGTTCTTTGTTTTTATTTTATTTTTTTATATTTTTATAGGGCATGTGTGTTCATCAGAGAGACAGAGAGAGGGAAAGTGAGAAAGTACCCTCAGGGCGATGGCCACACCAAAATCTTCTCTTCTCCATTCTTCACTCAGGATTCTGGGCATGCATGCACACATGCCTGGTGTGTTTTCTTAAGCTGCCAAGTCTGGGACTAGAACCACACAGTTAGCCATGTGGGATCCAGCTGCTTTAACCACTGTACCATCAGCTGGCCTTTTCCAGTTCATTTTTATCAAAGAGATCAAAGATGCCTCAACTTTACTAAGTTTGTTACAGGCCGACTGTGCTTCAAATAATCTGCTCATTTACAGTGAAACAAAATTAACTAGTACATCATCTGCCTTGTCACTCAGAGTCTGCAGAGGGCTATGACAGATAAAATATTACTTATGGAACAATGTTGAAATTAGTATACAGTTCAGTTAAGTATAAAGATCTCTAGAGGAGTAAATGAGAAAT
This sequence comes from Tupaia belangeri chinensis, assembly GCF_000334495.1. Taxonomy (NCBI): domain Eukaryota; kingdom Metazoa; phylum Chordata; class Mammalia; order Scandentia; family Tupaiidae; genus Tupaia; species Tupaia belangeri. The sequence goes on from NW_006160147.1 coordinate 7,589,872, forward strand.
TGATTCCTTCTGCCTTGACGAGTTGGGAATCCTCCCTAGAGGGGGGATGTTCAAGGAAGAATAGGAGTTTTTCTGGCAAGTCATGGGGCCAGGGTATTCCAGGCAGGAAACTATGTCCTCTTAGTCACTTAGCCATAGTAGGAGCCCCATGAGTGAAGACTGAAATCAGTACAGTACTCAAAGCAGGAGTGTTTAAGTTGCCAGCTGTAGAGACTAACTCGAGTAAAAAGGGGCTTTTAAGCGACCCCAGAAATCTCACTGTATCCAAAAATCAAAAATTAAAAATATGTGCAGCTGAGTCCCACGTGAATTATCAATGAATACTAGAAAATCTCCTGAATGGAAACAGTTGCTCTCCCTCTCCATGTCCCACAGTAGTCACATGCCTTTACTCTCCTCGATACATCCCCTTCCTTCCCTCCTCTCTACAAACCAGATCCACTACAGATCCACTGTCCACGGCTTGGACCCAGTCACCTCTGTCTCCTATTCCACACAACCTTTTAGCTCCAGCATATTCTACCAATTAATGACATTCTACTCCTCTATGTCTCCTAGTATAGAGATGCCTGCAACTTGCCTTGACATGCACAAAAATAAGACATATTGATGAGTCATGAGAAGAGTGGCTACATGGACATAAATGTGCTTTTAATAAGTGAAATGTTGGGACCAGCAGTTAGTGTAATGGCTATGTCGCTGGACTCCCACGTAGTTGACCGCGATTCGAGTCCTGGACCCAGTGGCTTAAACTCACGCCAGGCATGTGTGTGTGCGTGCCCAAGATCCCGAGAGGAGAATGGAGGAGAAGGGATTGTGGCGTGGCCATCCCCCCTGGGAGGTGATTTCTCACTTTCTATCTCTCTGTCTCTCTCTGTCTGGCAAGTGGACGTGACCTATAGCGAAAACCTCTCCAAAAAAAAAAAAAAATAGTGAAATGTTAAATGTTGGCTTTTAGGTCTACAGTGTATAATCTTTTCAAGTTTTCTCAGTATTTGAAATTTCTCAAAATACAATGATAAAAAAAGTGAGTTATCAAAAGGAAGAATTTGGCTCAGGTTAGCTCTGTGCTGGGCCATTTAAGCCCTAAGTCATATAATAAGTTGACTGGCTACCTTTAGGTCAGTGGTTTATTCTTGATTTAATCAGTCATGGCTGTGGTGCAAGAAGCTATAGATAGAGGCTGCTTCCTCAAGAGGCTGTGCAAGGCTGACACTGTGAAAGATACCTCCATTCCAGGTTTAATGTAAATAAGGGAACCATAAATAGTGAAATGAGATTTTTATCATACTCTGGATGAGAACACTATGTCTATGTATGTAAGGTTTGGGGAACCAGGAGGAAAAAGAAACCTCCAAGTGTCTCTCAGAAAAGGGAATACCTGCCCCTCCTTTTGCTTATCTTCTCTGCTCTTCACTCCCCCACAAAGTCCATTACTCAGAGGAAATGCATCCCCAGTCTCAGCAACAGACAGATTGCTTTTATCTGCCAGGAGGTGGTGAGTCTTGATTTAGGGATCTCTTAGGTAAGAAACAGAATGAGATACAAGCAAGGCCAGGGTGAAGAGAGAGGGTGGAAGGAGGCAGGAGAAACATGTAGGATAAAGCAATTTCTATCCACTGACAAAATATAGATGGTGAACTCAGAAGTTTTCTGCCACAATAAACAAGAAGAAGAAGTGCAAGAAGTGGACATATAACTTTATGACCTGTGAAATTGAATTGCCTCTTACGGATTTTTACCTTTTGGTGGACAATGAAGAACTTCGTCATCTCAGGCAAGGATGGGTCATAAAAGCCACGGCAAGGAGAGGAATCAGGCTTGTCTGATTAGAATCCAGGAGGCCTTGGTTTCCAAGCCAGGCTTTATATATCTGGGCTGTGCTGAGTGGAAGCCATGGCTCTGTGAATTACAGTGCTTCACAGCCTCAAGAGCCCTGTCTCACCCATCGTAAACACCAGGGAAAGGCAAGGCCACCCTCTTAAATCAGTATGCTGAGAAGGAAAGCGAGTGCAGACACACCAGCTGGGTAAGGAAGACAGTTGCGAGCACCCCCGCCACCAACACACTTAGCCCAGTGATGGTAGCTGATTAAGATTTGAAGTCCCTCATGGTGGAGATTACTTTGTCTACCTCTGACCTGCCATGACCTATATTTGGTAATGCAACCTACCAAATGAACACAGCTCATTTTACACTAAAATGAAACATGTCACTTCTCCTTCATCTTCTTTCTTTCCTACCTAGGAAAGGTAGGAAATAGAGGAATAGAGGCCAGATGGGGAGACAAGATACAATCCGTGTGTGATTCTACCAGAGACTGTGATCAGAACCTCAAATTCTGAACTATTCAGTAGTAATTACTTTATTTACAAAGTAGTTAGAAGCCTTCACCTCTTCTATTTCTCCTTTGCCTCTTCTTCCTCCCTGCGTAAAAACTGTCCAAGTCTCTTACCAGGATTGTAGTGGCTGACCACCTACTTTTGGGCTCCAGCATGGCTGTCTCCGGACCATATTTCATAAGCTGTTAGCAGGGGGTGTTTGAAAGGAAAAGCTAGTGAATGAGCTTCCCTATGTAACATCCTTTGATGGATTCCATTTTCTATAAGATAACATTCAAACTGGTCGACTTTTCATCAGCAATCTTCTGTGACCTCTTAGAGACCATCCTAAATTCTTAGGTGAGCTAATTTCCCTTCATCTGTGCTCCCAGAGCTCCCTGGGCATTACTTGGATATTACACTGATATAACAGAGATATTTTCCCCAGTACATGTAAGACTGCAAAGTTTGGCAAGGGGAAACAGATGATGTTTTTCTCTGTTAGGATAGAAGGACTTGACATAAGAATAGAAATTGATGGAGCCAAGTTAAGGGGTTGGATTGAACTCAGTATGGATACAACTAAAGTGGTGTAGCTCTCTGAAACCTCTCCTCTGATTTCTAACTAGAGAAGCGGGTTCAGGCTATCTAAACTCTGCCCCAGTGCAGTGGTATTTGAGTTCCTTGGGGCTGAGAGTACAACGAGGAATTTCTACCTAAATCTACTGGAAGTAGGAGCATTTAAACCAGCCTAGAAAGAGAGGAGTTGGAAATGACAGTACCTAAGGATAAATAGAAGGTAAAACTGGAAGCACATGACCAAATTCTTGAGTCAGGAATAAATGTGATGGGAAAGCTGGGGTGACAGTCATGGATGGCCCAAGCAATAGGATGAAAATCCAAATGGTTGTTGCGTTTTCCCTTTAAGTATAAGTGAGTGCATGGCATATTGATGACTGAGAGTATGTATCTTAAAAAACTATGACTGCTGTGGTTGGGATAATGGTTTGTCCCCAAATGGTTTATGTTTTGGAGGTTTGGTTCCCATTGGCTTTAGGAGGTTGTGGCACTTTCAGTTTCAAGGCCTCATGGGAGGGCCTCATCCAGTCGGCTAAGAGCATGGGAGGTCACACAGAAGAGAAAAGTCAGCTTCTTCTCTTTTTTATTCTCTGTACATGGGTACCAACCTAATTGCTCCTCTCGGCCATGTTGGAACTTACCACCAATGGCCAGGCACTGCCAGATCCATGCTCTTGAACTTTCCAGCTACCAGAATCATGAGCTAAAATGACCTCTGTTCTTTATAAATCACCTAATCTTAGGTATAGCTGTTTAGCAACACAATAATCAGAGAATACAATGACAAAGCAAACTATATTTTAAGAGAGACAAAATATTTCAGGGCCTTATAATGAGAAACTTGAAATAAGCAACTAAAATAATAGAAGAAATTAGTGTATTATGATTCAGTCTCAAAACTATTTTTAAAATTCTGTTGTTTAACTGGAAAAAAACCCGAAATTACTGAAATGGAAGCTTCAGGATCCTTCACTTATATGAGTTCCTTATAAGGCCTTGAATGTAATTTTTTATTTGTAATCTTATATTCCTTTTTTTGTACTAGCTTCAGGCCTTCCATAATCTGGATGGCCTCCATCTTTTAGCTTAGCCAAGCTAAGTAATTTAATAAGGTTACCCAAAGTTTTCTATTTCAAGCATACAAGTAGTTACTCTCCATTAGAGTAAGTCCCAAGGTAGAAGTCAATAAACTCTTAACTGAAACTGTCAAGTACAAAGGAATTTGTAGGACTAAGCAAAGGAAAAGAGACAGAATCTCAGAATCAGCCCTTTCTAGCTACGGACAACAATTGTCTCCCATGGGTCATAGTAATCAAATAGTTCAAGTGACATCACTTGAGCATCAGAGTTTATAGAGCATGACAGTAGGAATTATGTATGTGAAAACTGTGAAGCTCCAACTAAGGACATGATTATGTGTGTGAAAGAGAAAGAAAGAGAAAAAGAGAGGAAGAAGAGGGTGAGAGAAAGAGAAAAATTAAAAAGAGGAGGGCCTCAGCCTGAGTGGTACAGACAGTAGGGCACCTATGCATGATCCTAGAGCCATATGGGATCCTGGAACCATAGCGTACCCATGAGGGCACCCATGGCCACACCTGTGATCCTGATTGGCTTAAAAACAGGGATTGCTGTGTAATGAGTCCCTATCAGGGTAATTACTTCTTTTTCTTTCTTCCTCTTTCAAGGAAGGAATGAAGGGAATGAGAGACTTTTTAAATAGAAGGAATTGAGGGAAAAAATGATGAAAGAGACAAGAAAGTAAAGTGAGAAATAGAGACAGGAAGAAAACATATGTAAATTAATGGTTCAGAGGGAGAAAGACAATTGAATTTTAAAACAATGAAATTCACCTGCCAAAGAAATTTCTCTCTTCCTTCAGTGAGGAACCAAATAGAATAAAAAACCAATTATCTCAAAACTGCAAACAGAAGGAAGAAGAAAGCTTAGTAACAACTCAGTGATAGAACAAGTTCCTGTAAGTTTAGGTTGCACTGGTATCATCCAGACATATTGAGTAATGGCAGGCTGGGAAGAGAAGCCCCCCTAGTGCACATATGTGTGTGTGTGTGTGCAAGGGCATGTGTGTGGGTACACACAAAAATCACATTGAAATGTAATTAGGGTCACATGGCTACCTTACATGTGTGATTTGAGATTTGAGAAATATCAAGGAGACACTCCAGAGCAAATACATTTTCTTCAATCAGCTAATAGACTGTCATTAGAGTAGCATATTGGAGGTTAAACACACTTTTCATGTGGTCTTTGTTCAAATGGCAAATGCCTTCGATAGGGTCAGCACAATAGATTTTCACCTCCATGAATCAGAATGGCAGATTATTTTCTTTTAAAAAAATAATCATTTATTTAGTTTTATTTATTTTTAAAAATTTGACCAGAGAGAGAAAGGGAAAGTGAGAAAGTCACCAGGTCTAGAACTTGAACTGCAGTTGGCCATGTGGGAGTTTCCAGCGCCACCTGCTGGCCCACCATATATTCTCACAGTGGTTGGAGAGTTAAGTTACTCTGAAAGCACAGTGAAGCCAGACAGAAGTTAGAAATTCAAACCTAGCCTCTAAAGTTTTTGCCCAGCCCACATAAGGGGTGTTCAAAACCTTCATGGAGCATGCATATTATGAAAAAAACTAAATGCTGGTTTTAATTTTCTTTGCACCAACATACATTTGTCCTTTAATTCCATTTTTCCAGGAACTTCTTAAAATCCCCTGATATATACACCAACACATGTAATTTAGAATAAGTTAATTCCCAGACTGCCTCACAGACTTTGTTCTAAAAGCTATTCAGTGAAACTTGTCCTGGGGCAATTAACTAAACTGGCACTGAGAGAACACCCAGGCAGTCCCATCTGCCTGGTGTCAGAGCAGCCACAATCATATTCTCACCCAGGAGGAGTGGCTGAAACCTGTCCCCACTGCTCTTGGGTTGGCAGCCACTGGAAAATTGACAAAGGAGTGAAAATCAAAAGGCAAAGTCTCGCTTTTATTTGAGCATTAGGGGAGCAAATGGAAAAGATGAGAATCAAAAGGGTTTTTATTTGAGATGCTTGATTTTGAGGAGGTGGGAAATATGGGATATCTTAGTCCCCTTTCCAGCTCAGTGATGGTGAAAATAAAGCTCCAGATGATCTATAATGTAAAAGTTGGGAGATGACTTTGTTTCAGGGTTGGGGGGAACAGCTCAGGAACTTATGAATGTCAGGCAGTCTCACGGATTGCACATAGGAGAGGGAGACTTGGCAACACCATTGCTCAGTGCTCGATGGGAATAATGGCCAGGGAAGAAGAGGATGTACACTTGTAGACCTGACAGGATCCTTCATCAAACACAGGATCACCATGGGGTACATGATTGGCCCAGAGCTAGCCCTGTGCCTGGGAAAGAGGAAAGTCGACATACCAGGCAACATAACAACGGATCTCATGGTTAGGGAAATTGCAGGAATAGCAGGAAGAAGGAGATGGGAGAAGAAGATAAAATAGATGTCACTATAGAAAAAGTAACATTTGACTCACAAACTCTGAAAGTTGAGAAGGACCTTCGATCTTTCCCCCAATCTCCCCCTCTAAAACTAAGAAAACTCAGCTATTAACAATATCTAATATGTAGTGAGTACCTACAATTGTACCAGGTAATTGGATATATAATATATAGAAATTGTCCCATAATCTTCATCATGTTTCTATAAAGTAGATGCCGTTATCAGAATCTTACAGGCTACATTGTAAACAGAGTTGAAGGATTTAAGTATCTTTGCACATTTCCATTTTTAAGAAGGAAACCCATGTTGACTGCAACATCTGCATTCCTAACTAGTATGCCATGAGGTTAAGAAAACACAGAAGCTTGTGTCATAATTAGAAGTTGAGCCAGGCACAAACTGAAGTCTCCAAATCCCTGATGGAGAGCCTTTAAACCACCAACACCTATTACTCTTCCCTGAGTCAGAATGAATAAAGTCCCAGTTATTTCTCCCAGATGTTCACAGTACAGCAAAGTCTGGGCACATAATTTGTACTGAACTTCTTGACTCCCTCAGAGTTGCCTGGGAATCACCCAGATGTCCAAGGGACATTCGTTTATATTGGTAATAGAAGAATCTGACATCTAAGCCGTATTATAGTTCATAACGCAGAATAGCAATATATCTGCTAAAACCTACGAAGAAAAAAAATCTTTGAGTTCTCACTTGAAAAAGTGAGAACTAGCTGATTTTCACTCAGGGAGCACATATAGATGAGCATCTATAAAAACCCATGGATTAAGGAAGACCTTGAAAGGTTATTTAACCCATTGCCCTGCCTGCAGTCAGGGTGACATTTAAGCTAGCTTTGCAAAGTGATTTGTAGTGGGAATGTAAATTAGTACAGCCACTGTGGAGAACAATATGGAAGTTCCTTGAAGATCTAAAAATAGAACTACTATATGATCCAGCAATTCCACTCCTGGGTATCTACCCAAAGGATAAAAAAGTGCAGGCACATCCATGTTTATTGCGGCATTATTTACAATAGCTAAGACATGGAACCAACCCAAATGTCCATGAACAGATTAATGGATTGCAAGAGTGTGGCACATATACACTATGGAATACTACTCATCAATAATAATGAAAAAAAAACCAATAAGGCCTGGCATTTGATAGAAAATGGACAAATATGAAAGATTTACTGCTGAGTGATGTAAGCTGGGCTATGAAAGATATTGTATGTCTTCATTGTTGGCACTCAATGTCATAAACTGAAAGATTGGGGTATGGTTGTGGATGCTGAAGTCAGTGTGAGAGGAGGGTAGGAAGTGGGGAAAGGTGAGAGGAAGGGAATCAAGGAGAAAAATAGAGAGGCAAGATAGCTAAGGGACACAGAAACAATGATTGTTGATGACATTGTAAACAGAGTTGAAGGATTTAAGTATCTTTGCACATTTCCATTTTTAAGAAGGAAACCCATGTTGACTGCAACATCTGCATTCCTAACTAGTATGCCATGAGGTTAAGAAAACACAGAAGCTTGTGTCATAATTAGAAGTTGAGCCAGGCACAAACTGAAGTCTCCAAATCCCTGATGGAGAGCCTTTAAACCACCAACACCTATTACTCTTCCCTGAGTCAGAATGAATAAAGTCCCAGTTATTTCTCCCAGATGTTCACAGTACAGCAAAGTCTGGGCACATAATTTGTACTGAACTTCTTGACTCCCTCAGAGTTGCCTGGGAATCACCCAGATGTCCAAGGGACATTCGTTTATATTGGTAATAGAAGAATCTGACATCTAAGCCGTATTATAGTTCATAACGCAGAATAGCAATATATCTGCTAAAACCTACGAAGAAAAAAAATCTTTGAGTTCTCACTTGAAAAAGTGAGAACTAGCTGATTTTCACTCAGGGAGCACATATAGATGAGCATCTATAAAAACCCATGGATTAAGGAAGACCTTGAAAGGTTATTTAACCCATTGCCCTGCCTGCAGTCAGGGTGACATTTAAGCTAGCTTTGCAAAGTGATTTGTAGTGGGAATGTAAATTAGTACAGCCACTGTGGAGAACAATATGGAAGTTCCTTGAAGATCTAAAAATAGAACTACTATATGATCCAGCAATTCCACTCCTGGGTATCTACCCAAAGGATAAAAAAGTGCAGGCACATCCATGTTTATTGCGGCATTATTTACAATAGCTAAGACATGGAACCAACCCAAATGTCCATGAACAGATTAATGGATTGCAAGAGTGTGGCACATATACACTATGGAATACTACTCATCAATAATAATGAAAAAAAAACCAATAAGGCCTGGCATTTGATAGAAAATGGACAAATATGAAAGATTTACTGCTGAGTGATGTAAGCTGGGCTATGAAAGATATTGTATGTCTTCATTGTTGGCACTCAATGTCATAAACTGAAAGATTGGGGTATGGTTGTGGATGCTGAAGTCAGTGTGAGAGGAGGGTAGGAAGTGGGGAAAGGTGAGAGGAAGGGAATCAAGGAGAAAAATAGAGAGGCAAGATAGCTAAGGGACACAGAAACAATGATTGTTGATGATAACATGTATGATAATATCTTTAACTGAACTCTGGTGTGCAGTGTATTCATGCTGAGAAAATACATTTTATCAACTGCGATGATGCACAGAGATTAAATGTATAAAATGAATTTTACAAAATAAATTAAAAATAAATTTTAAAAGTGATTTGTTTTCTTTTCTTTAAAAAATAAAAATATCAATGAGGATTGCCATACCCAATCCCCTTTTTTTGTTAAAAAGTTTCAGGGGTTCTTAGGGGTTCTATTTGTCCTCAGGGCCAAAGAGGTCTCCTAAATATCTAACCGAAGACTTTCTAAGAAAATATAAACCTATTTTCTTACTCTCTATTTTACTTAGTTCTCCCTGAGGATAAACATTAATGATGAACATAAATAGTACAGTTGTTGGAATAAGGATCTACCGGGTCCTGGCCCTCTTGGGGGTAACAAAAACATTCATCCATCTCTGATATAGGTGGTCTATGTGGGAGGGATAAACAGACTATTTAGTGGACCACAAGTGTTTGAAGTATGTTCTACAAAAGTGAAAATGGTGTTTAACTAGAAACTTCTCATTAACCCAAAACAAACAAAAAAATAAATAAATCTCGGCCTCCCACAGGAGCAAATTGGAGAAAAAATATTAAAAGTTCTGAAAATGTAATTGAAGGAGGGCTTAGCAAACAGTATTGAGGAAGAAACAACTGTGGGTTTAAGGACAGACTCCATATGAAGGAACAGATACGGAAGTCTCTGGCTAGATTGTAAATAAAACTAGGAACCAAAATCTATACTTTCTAAATGTATTCATGTCTATGTTTTGGATGTGTCTACACATTGCTTTCCAGAATAATTGAACTACATGGTACATTCCAATTTTGTCTAAGTTAAGTCAAGGAGAAGAGAAATACTTTCTTGGGTCAGGAAATGTTTCTTGAGTGATGGAGAAGGATGAAGGGTAGAGAGTGGACCCTGTGGGTGAGAAGATGAGTATAAGGTTGACATGTCAGACTCAAGACCTAGGCATAGCCAATGTGTACAGATGATAGATATACAACCTCCCCATTTTCTTGAGTGAGTGAAGTGGAGTCTTGAGATTGTAAGGCATGTATCCCTCAGTGTATCAGAAGAGGGAAATGTGGTAATTATGCTTTTTTGTAGTAACACGATAAACAGCTGACAGAGACAAGCAATCATACAAACATGTGGAGTCCAAAATGATGTAGAACATTAGAACCACACAGAGTCTGGGCTCTGATTCTAGTTGGATCATTTCTTTTGATCTCATCTCTCCACACTATTGGCAATCCTATCTATGGGCATAGCTTCCAGACGATCCACATGCAATGACTGCTGAATCTCTCTCTTTGTCCCAGATCTCTCAGATGAACTTCAAACTCATAGAACCAAATATCTGCTGAATATCTTCATTAGGGTATCACATACATACACATACAAGTACAAGTACACGTACACATGCACATACACAAACACATACACAACAGAACCAACTTAGAACTCAGGAAGGAGGTCTTGACAATCAGACAGAATCAGATTTTGAGTTCCAGTGTTGCCTTTAATTGGTCATCAGTTTTCTTAGGTAAGCCACATAGTTTCTGCAAAGGAAAGATTAGTATTTTTTTGAGGATTAAACTAGATAATATTAAAAAGTATAATGGTGTCTGACTTCTGGCATTGTGTAAGTCACATATTCCCACATGTTGGACGTGTGTTGACTGATGACTGAATAGATGAGTGGGTAGGTAAAAAAAGAGATCCAGTGAGACATAATTAATTACTAAGGTCACACATGAACATTATGGACAGATATAGGTATGCAAAAAAAAGCATGGAAAAGTAAAGAACATTTCCATTTACTTTATAAAGATCTGACACACTGAATCGAATGAAAGAAACTCTGTAAAGAACTGAAAAGAACCAATTTTTGGACAGTAGAGTTTTCTGAAGCTGCTAAAATCTGTGACACATTATTCAGTTCTTAGCTGGGGAAACACTGGATATCAATGGGTGAATTGTGAGGCCACCCAAGAACTGTTAAAGTGGCCACTGGCAAGGCGGAACAGACAGAGGGTGGCCAGTAGGTTAGTCTTAACAGAAGGAACCTGCCATTTGTGAAAATATTCTGCATTGACAGCAGATGTAGGATGGCAAATGTGGCTTTTAACAAAGAGAAAAAGCTCAGAGACACAGCCAGAACATCAGATCTGAAAGTCTCCAATATAGAAATTTTGAACATGTCACCCAGATTCATACTCACAAATAAAATTCCTTCTAAAATACTTTCCTATAAGTGATCTTTAAATATGAGGTAAACTGATTCTGAAGACTTTAGTGATGCTTAAAAAGCAATAGAAAGGGGCCAGCAGGTGGTGTGGTTAATGCACTAGACTCTCACATGGCCGACTGCAGTTTGAGTCCTGGACCTAGTAACTTGAAAATCATGCCAGATGCATGTGTGTAGATGCCCCAAATCCCAGGAAAATGAAGAAGAAGTGATTGTGGTGTGGTCATCTCTCCCAAAGGGTGATTTCTCACTTTCCCCCTCTGGAGAGCACACATGTTCTATGGGAAAGAGAGAGAGAGAGAGAGCGAGAGAGAGAGAAACAGTAGTAAAAAGAAACATTCTAGAGTGAAGGACCTGCTTTGCTGTGGTTGTTGTGAGATGCTTTGCTGTGGTTGTTGTGAGAGTTTACACAAATATATATGACTACAAAATTTGTCCATCTATGTCTTTAAAAAGGAGTAAATGTTATTGCATATAAATAATTCCTCAAAAGCAGGAAAGAAGTGGAAAAACTCTGAAGTAGATTAAACATGGTACCTTCTCTGATGGCTAGACAGAAAACAACTTAGTAAGAATATGCATTTTGTGCCCTATAGAAGACTGGGTGCGGGGTCAGCTAGGTTGCATAGTGGTTAAGGTGGCTGGATCCCCACATGACCAACTATACAGTTCAAGCTCCAGACCTGGCAGCTTGAAAACCACTCCAGGCACATGTGCATGTATGCCCAAAATCCTGAGAGGAGAATATAGAAGGGATTTCAGAGTGACCATATCCCTGGGAGGGGGGTGCTTTCTTACTCTTTCTCTCTCTGTCTCTCACCAGTGAGTGCACATACCCTATAGCAAATTTAAAAACAGTCTAAAAGAAGATTGGGTATGATGGACAAAAAGTGAAAATAGGAAAAGTTGACTTACTATGAGAAAAAATGTATTAGAAAAATATAACTCCATTTTCTTCAATTAATTCTGATGCATCTAAAAGAAGTAGCAGACTGGAACAGGGGACAATGGACACCACCGCTGAGAAGCTGGGGGATTTCTTGTTTTTTACACAGTTAATCTTAGACCCTCTGGCAAAATCACATTTATTGACATAAGAAAGTGAGATGGAAATTTTGGGGAAAATTTGCTAGAGCTAGCAGACTCTGAGTCTCAGAGAGATATCCCTCAAAGAGCCAGAGGCAGGAGATGTACCTCTTTTCCAGCTTGAAGAAAACTACCTCAATTACAAAAGAAATTAGCCCCTGCAGGCAAATGGGTCTGGAAGCATCAGCTAAATATGTGTATACTCTGGGAAATCAGACATCAGATGTATTTGGGCTCAGTGTGTTTCTTTGGATCACTGATTCCCCTGCAGCCAAAGAAGCCCTGAAAACAGCTGCTGCTCCTGTTTTGACAGGGCACATGGTACAGAGCAGGGGCTCTAGGCAGCAGGGACATTCTGGATGACCACAGAATGGAAAGTTAACAATGAAAGCTTTACAGAGAGAAACAGGTGCCATGTGGACATAAAGGATCATCTCTGGAAGGGGAAGAAGTGAAGATATGGTGGGAAAAGTCATGACTCTATAGGGCAGGTCTCACCTATTGAGTTTACCCTGGACAGGATCAAGATTAGAGATGTTTCCTGTAAAATAAACTCAAAAGAACTTAGAGATAAAAATTGCAACTCTTGAATTTACACTGGAAACACTTTGTCAAGGGTCCAGAATACTAGAGTCCAATAGTTAGAGCTTCCTCTTCCAGGCAGGAAACACTTGGAAGCTAAATTATTTACCACAGCATTAGTTTGGTAAGTACCTAGACTTATGGGGGAATGGGTGTTCCTGAAGTGTAGCTCCTAGAAGCCATAAGAAATCCTGATGAAGGGTACCTGTACCACATGAATTCAGCTCTCCAGAGACTTGAATGCTCATTTCCTTCACATTTAGTCTTTGACCTCTGGATTAGATGTTAGATAAACAATGACAAATTTTGGTCCTCCCGGTTCTCCTTTTTCAGTTTTATGCAGACCCATTTGGTAAATGTGCTACATGCTATACTGAACACAATAGATGCTACCTCATTAATCTGCACACAATTCCAGTGACATACCAATTATCTTCATTCACTGATGAAGAAGCTGATTCCTACAGAGGATAAGTGTTTATCTAAGTCACCCAAGGCTGCAAGGGTTTGAATCCAAAGCTGTGTTCCTGAGGTCATGCTCTTAAGCACTGTGCTATGGTTTCTTAGAGAAAGAACTGATTCATTTCATCAGGCTTCGCTACAAGTCAACTGTGTAAAGGGCAGCCCACCAAAGTCTCCCCTTCATTTTTGTCCCGTATCACTCAGCTGTCCCTTTACAGAGTAACTGTCTGGTTTCTTCTACAAATAGATAATTATGTGAATTTTTGAATGGGTTTTACTGCTTTAACTCTCAGAGGAGGATCATATTTTTTAATATTTGGTGGCTAACTAATGAGAACTATAAGAGAAAAATGTTGTCCTGAGTGACCAGCATGGTCATTATTTCAAGGACAGAGAAGCCGAAGGTGAGACCAGTTTCCTGCAGTCAGTGTAGCCCATGAGACAGGCTCTGGGACACCCTGGTTTGAAATGCTTCACTCTCTTGTGGCTGAAACTGAATGTGAAGCTTTCACTGGAACCAATGCATTCTTCTTGGGTAGAGATGACAATATCTGACTGGGCAGAGCAGATCCATAAGGACATAACAAGCTTGTTTCTGGATCTAAGGAGCATTCGGAATTGGATAAGGGTGAACTGCAACAGGATTAACAACAGCAACAGGATTACACACTTCAGCCCTAGAGAAGCTACAGAAAGAAAAAAAAAAGGTAGAAGAAAAAGAGTATGATCTTTCCCAGTCTTGATATTTGCTCCTCTGCAGAGTCATAGGTTGTAACCACCTCCTGGCTTCAAAGTAAACTATCGCTCCTTCATCAGTTCTTTTCTTGTAGAAGTGTTTATCCAATTATTTCTGTTTACTTTTTCAATAGTTCAAAAATGCTTTACCTACTATATGCCAGATTATAGGGAAATATAAGTGAGCAAACTTGGGACTTTCCTTCATCATTGCTTTCCCCAATCACTTTCTTCTTTTGCTCCTTTATCGTTGTTTTATGGGTTTTGGGTCAAAGAAAGGGAAAAGTGTGTCACGAAGCACCATATTTACTTAGAAGTCCTATGGTCAGTCTCAGACTTTACTTTTCAGTCTAGGATATAGAAACATTTCTGAGAGTACTGCAGAGTCACTTGAACAAAAATGTCAACCTTACATCCTTAAACTAATGAACTAGTAGCAGAACTTGATGGGACTTCAAAAGATAGGCTGATTATGATTTATAAAAATCTGTCCCAGTACAAATAGGACATCATGCTCTCATTCTTCATAACAAAAATTTTCCAACCTTACCTAGGATTTTCTCCTATTGACTTGATATTTGAGGGGTTGCCTAAAAGTTGTCTCTCCTGTGCAAAAGAACATTCTTATTGTCTACAAAGTAAAATCCAAACTCCCAAAATGGCATCCTAAGCCCTACAAGTCCTTTCTGCAAACATGTTAGACAATCTCCTGGGACATCCGTTTCTCTGAACATTGACAGCCATATCTCACTGCTCCTCCCTCATCAAGCACTTTAATATTTTTATGCCTGCTCATGCTCTTTCACTGACCTGAAATACATTCCATCCCCTTATCCTATAAAATCCCACTTATCGGCTCAATGTTACTTCCTCTCTGCAGTCTTCCTTGCTCCTTAGAGTCAATTCTTCATTCCAATGCATGTCTGTAACACGTATTCACAGCTCTGTTTAGAATGCTTTTATCTTGGCTTTACTTGTTAACTATTAACATCTGTTTCTCACTCCATTGTTCAAAAGGTCTTGAAGACAGGTAGGAAAGCAGTGCATAAAGTTGGCACTAAATAAATGTTAAAGTTGGACCAGCCAGGAGAATATTGGATAAGGTGACTGGATCCCACATAGTTGACTATGCAGTTCTGGTCTCGGACCCAGTGGCTTGCAAAACGTGCCAGGTGTGTGTGCATGTGTGTCTAAAAATCCCAAAAAGAGAATGGAAAAGAGATTGTTATGTGGCCATCCCCCCCAAGGAGGAAGCTTTCTCACTCTGTCTCTCTTTTTCTCTCTCCTCACTCTCTCATTCTCTCTCTCCAGCAAGTGCATGCACCTTATAGCCAAGAAAAATTTAAGTCAATTTTTAAAAGACACAATTGCATCTGTAGTTGGGCGTGGTGGTGCCCGCCCTATGACAACTGCATCTGTAGTTGAAAATAGGCTAAACATGAGGTCAAAGTGCAAAAATACAGAGCATTTGTAGTGGAAAATTTCACTACACCCTGGAAATAGTGATACAAAACTATGCAACAGAGTTGTTAGATTTCAATAGTTTGACAAATATCCTCCCTTGGCCTTGTCTGCCTGCTGAGAATCCATCCATTCTTCTCTCCCTGGGAGCATCACCTCCTCTGATGATAGCTCCAGGGAAACATAGCTGTGCCTCCTTTCCATTTCCAAAGCACTTTGTGAAAATTTCACTCTGTAATGACTTTTTTGCCTCTCCCATGGACTATAAACTTAACTTTTTTTCTAATAGATTCTCAAATGTATAGAATTGGGTTGATCAATTGAATCCTTGGTTCATTATCAGACTCTGCATGGTCCCACTATTTGATTTTTATTGTTGTTATTAAACAAAGTCCTACGTGGCTAGTACTATGCTATGTTCTGGGGATCTGAAGATAATAAAACACATCTCCTGTCCTCGAAGAACTAACAGCTAGTGTCTTCTCGTCTTTGTATCTCAGTATTTAGCATAGCGTCTGGCACATGGTAAGTGACTCCTCTGGTATATTTTCTTTGCCTGATTCTGGAATGTTGGAGAGCCCGAGGGTTTCGTTTTTGGAATGCTTACCCTCTCCATCAACACACTCCTGAAATTCTCTTCTAGCCCTACAGCTTTAAATACCATTCCAAGCATATATCTATAATCTCAGTTTATAGCCTGAACTTCGGATTTGTACATTCCAACTTCCTCCGTGAAATTTCTATGAGGCTATCTCACAAGCATCTTACACTCAGACATGTCCAAAACAGAATTACTCAATTCCTCTCTTTTTCTAAAATACCCATAGCTAATCCTTCAGAAATATTGTTGGTTTTACTTGATAATATATTTTTTATTTGTTCATTGTCTGTGTCCTCCATAAGGAATAAACTCAATGAATCTATACATTTTGTCCATTTTGTTCATTTCAGTATCCTTAACACTTAGCATATAACAGGTACTCCATAAACATTTGTCAAATCAAATTTAAACAATTATTTGTGAAAGAATATGAGACCAGCAGTTAGCGTAATGGCTATGTTGCTGAACTCTTATATAGTTGACCCAGTGGCTTAAATTCACACCAGATGCATGTGCATGCATGCCCAAGATCCTGAGAGGAGAATGGAGGAGAAAGGACTGCAGCGTGTCCATCCCCCGGGGGAGTGATTTCTTGCTTTCTGTCTCTCTCTGTTTTTCTGGCAAGCTCATGCATCCTATAGCAGAAACCTCTCAAAAAAAAATGAATAAATGAGTACATGGGATTTCAGACCTTCTGTCTAGATAAATTAACTTAGGAAACAGCAATGGTGGGACCAACAGATGACATAATGGTTACGTTGCTGGACTCCCACGCATGTGCCTACATGCCCAAGATCTCAAGAGGAGAATGGAAAAAAAGGGATTGCAGTATGGCCACCCCTCCTGGAGGGTGATTTCTCGCTTTCTGTCTCTCTGGCGAGCACATATGCCCCATAGCAAAAATCTCTCTTACAAAAAAATAATAATAAAGAAAAAGAGAAAACAGCAGTTGTATGCTTTCACTAAGAGTGAGTCAATAAGGTTGTTTTATGCTAATATTTTAGAACCCAGAAATCAAACATGCAATATTTCTATAAAAAGAAGAAAATGAAAAAGCATCAAGATTGTTTTTAAATTCTCCTATTTCATAAAGAAATAAACTATGTCAGAAGCATTCTTTCAGAAGCGTAGAAGTCATAAGTGTATAAAACATCTCTGATTGAATATTCTGATCAAATACTGACTTCTTATACAAAATAAAATACTACATATCCCAACAAAACCTGCCTTTATTTTTTTTCTAGGAAAAGGGGTGAAATAAGAACACAGAAAGTGGGAACCACAGATCTATCTATATATCCCTTGTTACATGCAAGTGGTAATAAATGTCAAAGTATTAAAAGAGATATAAAAAGGGACTAAACATGATCCTTGAGCTTCTCTTGTAGGGTATGAGTCTTGCTGGGCTATGTGTGGTATACAAAAGGTTAAATGAAAGCACTGAAACTTGTATATACTCAACTGACCCAGATGGAAGACCTACTACAGCTACTGGAATGTAGCCAGGTTATTTCAACTTTTGATCTAGAGATGAGTTCTTGATAAATAAAGTTGGTCCCAGAAGCTGGTTCAGAATAATATTTTCATGACTCTGCTATGAATTTACTGTCCATCTCACTCCACTAGAGAAGAAGGCTGTAGCCTCTTCCCAGTTCTTATAAAGTAATCTTCTGAAAGGAATAGGAGAGTCACAATTGCATATATAGATAATATTGTTATTTTGAGTCTCTATATGGAATCACATCTGAGACATTTATGGTCTACCTCAGAGTGATTCAAGAGTCAGGTTTAACAATAAATGTCAACTCCTGTTACCTAGCGTGCCGCACACAGTTCACATGGTGACAAATAGAAAGGCAACACATTTCTGGAATAAAGTAAATTCCACACCCAGATGAAAGGGTCTAAAACCAAGAGAAAAATCTAGGTGTTCAACAAGTCCTTTGGGCCCTCTTTTACCTTTCATGTCTTATCATTAACAGGGAGATGAATAATGCTATCTGAACTCCAGGAGGCCAGTGGAATGTAACCATTTGAATTCTCCTCTCCCAGGAGATAAAATTCCCCAGTGCCTGTGATTATGTGTCTTAGTCTAGGTCCTCTGAGAAGCAGATATCAAGCTGAAACATAGTGAAAGAATTTTGTTAGAGGAAATATCTGTAAGAGAAAATAGGAAGGGAAACTGAGAGAGCCATCAGACGATGATGCAAGTCTGAGACTTTCAAAGGAAGAGACAAAAAGGAAAAGTGTCCTAGACTACCAAGCAGTCTCAGGAGGGTTCAGTGGGGCTATCAGGGAATCTGGTATCTCCCAGAGCTTGGTTTGCCTTACTATCCCTGCCAACCTGTTTTACTATCCTGCTTTACTATCCCTGCCTCACAGTCACTGGCTGTGAGTCACCTGTGGGTTGTGTGGCCTTGGCATGCATGCAGTGATGGAGCTCAGAGGCCAGCAGTAGAGACCTCAGTCAACCATATTCCCTGGAGCTGGAGGTCTACAAAGGGCCATTCTCTTGGCTGCTCTACTACCGTGCAGGATAGTAAAGATTCTTTCCTAAGTATGTGACAAATGTTAATTCCCTCTTTCTGAACAAGGAATAAAATCTCCAAAAAGCCAATTAATGATGGTTCAGAAGAACTGTCTCCTAACTTCTGGCCCTAGAAGATCTGTGTTTGTCTCTGGAGGCAATTCATCCCAGAGCTCTTAACACAGTTAAGCAGCATGAAACCATTGAACGCTAAGTACCACTGATGAGACTTTGAGCTGAATCCTTAAGTAAGATATCTCCTAGTCCTCAAATTTGAAAGCAAATACATTTCCCAGAGAATTTGTGGATTAGTTAGTAAATATTAAAGTTAAAAGAAAGAAAATATCCTCTTATTTATAAGGGCTGGAAGAACATTTGAGGTTCTGGCTGTTGGAATGCCCTAAGAGGAATCCCTAAATGTTTAGTTTGTTCAAAGTGGAGTTCCCCAAGTTAAGGGAAA
>NW_006160147.1:7609069-7612803 GCF_000334495.1 Tupaia belangeri chinensis
AGGAGAGAAGGAAATTAGCTGAATGTTCCATAGACAGGGTAGTCTATAAGACCCCTAACTAGAAGATTGACTAGAGAGTAGATATCTATACATTTTCATTTTATTACTAGAGAGTAGATATCTATACATTTTCATTTTATTCCAAGTGGGTGTTTTCAGGAGTATGTGTGTGTGTATGTGTGTGTGTGTATTTCAGTGGGGCAGAGAGCATTTTCACTTCTATATTCTAAAACAATTTGTTTTTTTTTAATTATTTAATTTAATTACTTATTCATTTATTTTAATTTGAACACACACACACACACACACACACACACACACACAGTGAGAAAGTAAGCCATCAGGTCCAGGACCAGCATGTCCAGCGCCTTAACCACTATGCCACCTGCTGGTCCCAATCCTAAAACAATCTCTAAGGGGAAAGCAAATAGCCAGGGACATCTAGAAATGGCACCAGCCCACCTCTGGAGGCCAGTTTTAAGCTTCAAGTCCTGCCCAGCTTCAAGGCCATGGGAAAACTAGTGAAACTGAGAGATCCAATGACTGAACTAAGGCCCCCTGTCAGATTTTGTTTCTATTTTCCTGGACCTTCCGTCACCTGCCTGGGATGAAAAGTGGAGCAGGGAGGAAGAGCTAGAGATAAGAAGACTTGGCAGTCTCTCAGCATCCAGCCAATCCCGGGATGGGATTTCCTTGCCCCTCCTCCTCGACTCTGGGACTTCACCCAGGAAGCCTGCCGTCAGGCTACAATTTCCTGGATTGGTTCCACCCAGAGCATAAAAGGGCTCCAGCCTGTCAGAGTCACAGGAAAGCCTAAAAATAGTAAACAAAACAGAGACTCAACAGCTGCGTGGAATGACAGCAAAGGAGAAAAGAAGGCAAAGTGGTCCCTTGTTCACAAGGGAGAGCAAGGATGGAAATGGCTAATACATCACCTGCTACTGCTGAAAGGTTTACAAAAATCCGGTTATATTTTTTAATCATCTTGCATTTTAGACCTTTAAAGTACAAATATGGATTTCAAACATATCAAGGGAACAAATTAACTTAGAAAAATGGTAATGCTTTCCAAGGTTGCACCTGCCATGAAATTGCTCCAAGCTTGCATTTTCCCCAGGTCTCCCGTGTGTCATTAGGCCAGATTGATTGCCCTCCTCCCCTGAACAGCTCCCCCATTAGAGGGTTATTGTATGGAAATTAATGGAAGGTTGGGAACATTTTTTTTGCAGCTGCAGTGGTTGGAGTCAGTTTTGATTAAGCGGTAGAAAACCAGCAGACGGGGGAGATCTCTTCGTTTTAGCTGCCTCCTTTATTATCACTGAGTCAAGCTTAGCACTCGCAGCTCCTCCCTGTGTGCATCTTCCGCTGCCTTTTGAATGGTGCTGTTTACACGGACTCCTCTTTGTGTTTTTGTTAATGTTTCCCAGTTCGATTTCCCCATTAGTACTCCAATTTGATGTGAAACCTCAAACCAGCCTATTCATTCCTCATTTTCTATTTCTCTCCCTCGCCCTTGTTTCCACATCCCTACTCCATCACTGCCTTTTGGATATGCAAGACTAAAGCAGTAATATTCCTCGCCCTCCATCCCTCTAGCCTACTTATCCCCTATGAGAAACTATTGAAGGGGCCTAAACCAGCAATCAGAGCCACAATGGCCCCAGGGGATTTCAAGGTGCAAATTAAGCCTTGGACTGACTGCTCAGAGAGCTGACAAGTGTGGGCTGACAGTTTCCCTCTCCTCAGGTTCTGTCAGGAGCTTGCCTACGTCCTGAAAAACTGGGGCTCTGTCAGATTAGGAGTTGATCTGCTTGTCATGCAGGGTCAACGGAAGACTACAGCAATTGAGGGCAACAAGACATGATGGAACAGAAAAGTAAAGGATGGTTTAGGTGCAAATTGCCTGCGGAGGGTTAGGGTGGGAGGGGGAAGGGAGTAGGGGACTTTACGACCTTTTATAGGCCTTTCTATCTATAATTTCTAGACCTCTGTTTCCGTGCTCCATTCTTTTCTATGTTCAGTCAAGATTTTATTAATTTTCTCTTTGAATAGGTCTTTGCTGAGTCCCTTAGCTAGGTAGTATACCACATGCTGAAGCTGAAGAAAAAGGGGAGGGGGGTTGGGGAATGATAGCAGTCTCTGAGCTGTGTGGAGAAGACAGACTTGTAAACAAGAAAAATCATGATATAATTTTATAGTACAGGTAAACGTCCTAGCAGAAATCCAGAAAAAATGCTTTGGAGTAACAGCAAACAAAACAATGAAATTTGCCTAAGTCGGGAAGGGTAGAAAGAAGAAAGTAGGGTAGAAAGAAGGGTAGAAAGAAAGAAAAGAAGAGGAGACTTTTTCAAATGAGGTAACATTTGAACTGTTTCTTGGGTATCTACATGCCTAGGCAAATGTCAAAGAGGTAGAATGTGATGAAAGAGACCAATCTAAGCAAACATGAAAGAGAAGAGCACCTCTACAGAAAAGTCAGTAGCTTCTAGTGACTGGAGAAGAGCACTCATGGCAAAAAGTGGTAGGTGACTAGGATGGAAAAGAAAGTTGAAATCGGATTATGAATTGGAACTAGAACTGTATCAATGACAGAAACCAGGAGTCCCTGGAGATTTTTTAAAAGCCAAGGTTTTGCATTGTTATGGTGTTTGAGCAAGTACACATTAGGCAGCTGCATGGAGAAGGGATTGATGTGGGCGACTTCAGAGGATGAGAACAGTCAGGGGTATTCAACCATCCAGAGAAGACCGTCCAGGAAGCCTGTAACTCATTCACCCAGCCAAAGGCCTGGTTTATGCTTTTCACCTGTCAGAAAAAGTTCCCAACATCCTCTAAGAGCTCATATGCCAGGGATGTGTTTTTTAAAAGAGTTAACTTTAAAAATTGCCATCTAGTACTTTAATAAGTTCCTTGACACATTGAATAACATCCCCTGCCTCCAGCAAGTGAGGACAGGGTCAACCTAAAATAGATATTTGCCAATGGTCAAGACTGGACTCTTGGTCCCGGACTTGATTGATGCCTCTGGGACAGCCTCTGAGTGGGTTATGCAGCCCACACCAGTGACCTCATGAATCTTCTCCTTAATCCAGGGAGAAAATTAGCTCCTGCCTTTGAAGAGTGACATCTGCCCCTGAAGCTATAGTCTCTCTGCTGAACAAGAGCCAGCCTGATCTTTCTTTCTTAGACTCAGTCTCAGAGAGACAGCTCTGTTTGGGGGCTGAGATGATACCTGCATTCCTCAAATCTGTCCACCCCCCTCCAGGTGCCCACCCACTCCTTTATCATCATGCCTGTCCAAGTCTCCCACCTTTCACACTCCCCATACCTAGGATAAGCGGCTGCTGTGGAGAGCACCCGCTGTTATCAGGAAGAAGCAATAGCCAATTGTCCATTACTATCTCAAATTCCTCCTGCTTAAATCAGTATGGGGATTAACATTGGACAGCTTCAAAATGATATACTGGGAGGCAATTTCTCTTCCCCCCATGGGCAGCCACCTTCCACCTGGCAGAGTAATCCTCAAAGCTCATTTGGGAATCCAGCTCATCTTGGGTCCCTTTAATAGCCTTAAAGGGACAAGCTGATTCCCCAGGGTTAGTAATTTATGATCCTGATAACATCTTCTTGGAAGAAAAGAAGGAAGGTTCCATCTATGGGCTCCCTCCTACTGAGATCTTTGACTCTAATTCCGGCCTCTCTTCTTCCCCCCCCCCCACCGCCTCACCCTCCCC